>NC_056513.1:17652713-17677507 GCF_014905685.2 Nematolebias whitei
CAATAAAGTCTAAATTGTACACAAAAAATTCCATGTGACATATTTAACACAATAAAACAAATACTAATCATCTGCTTGGTCACTTTAGCTCATTTTGTTATTTTGGATAAATATATTTTTGTTGTCCATTTTAAATCATATTTAAATAAAATTAAGCATGACAATTTATGGATATCTATTTCCAAATGCGGAATAAATTTACCAATTACGCCCAATGTGATACATAAGTCACATTTCAGATCTGTGCCAGTAGGTGGAGGTATTTAAAAAACAAATAAAAAAAAACTTCAGAAATGTGTTATAATTTATAACCCCCATCATTTTCATGAAAGTAGAAATGGGTCTGGGTTCTTCTGTGTCTGTACCTGCATTTGTCACACACCGACACGGCAAAGCTGTTGCTGAGGAACGAGTCCATGAAGGGTTTGTGGCAGTCTTCACACACCAGGTACTCTGCTTCAATCACCGGGGCTGACAGCAAAAACACACAACACAGCTGGTGTGGAGAGTTCAACACGCTCACGTTCAAGTGACAAACACCACAACACACCTGGCTGGTGCACCACCTTCTTCGCTTTCTGCTCATCCCCTCCGTCCTCCTCCTCCTCGATGAAGAACCCCGCACCGGAGTCGATAGTCTTGGAAACTGTAGCCGACGTTGCGCCTTCCAAGGCGGACAAAGGGCGGCTGGCTAGTCGGGCCTGCCGGAGCATCAGAGCCCGCTGACGGTTCCTCTCGATTTTAGCCCGCATCGCGGCAGAGAGCTCGGGTTTCGGGCTCGGTTCCGGCGCGGGAACGGCAGCGTCGGTTCCGCATGATTCGGACGAGTCCATGCTGCTCCGCCAAATATTACTGTGAATTCATTTATGGCAGATGAACCGTACAGAACGTCTAGGCTGTTCCGCCATGTATTGCTATTATTACTGTCCCCTGTGAGCTTCCGTTGTTCTGTCGATATTTGTATGTTAAATGCATTGCTGCCCCCTGGCGGCCGGAAGTGCGAAAATAGCTTCTTCTTTTTTTTTGCAAAACCACTTTCATTAAAATATGTTCTGCCCAACGCATTAGGTTAAAAATAGCTCATAATAGTTAACTGTCCAGATAATTCATGTTAAACATTATAATTTAGTTAATAACTTCTATACAGTCAGTGCTGGTTTATATTTTATCTTGAAGATGTAAATAAAGATTTAGGACAAAGGAGGTGAAGTTTAAACAGGCAGGTTTTTCTCTGTAACGTTTTTCCCTCATAACCTCAGAATTCACCTTCAAAATAAAATACAGATGAACCAACATGGACTGTATTCAAGTTATTAGCTAAATGGACATCTTTTTTTTTAAATTTTTTACATGAATTATATTTTTATCACTAAACTATTATGAACTATTTTTGAATTTTTGCGTTTGGCAGAACATAATATATTAAAGTCAACTGTGAAAAAAAGTTTAAACTTTGTAACTTTTCTATACAGGGCATTCTGTGTTGAGTTTACATGTTTTCTCCATGTATGTGTGGGTTTTCTCCTCCCACAGATAAAAAAAAACATGCATGTTAGGCTGATTGGTAACTCTAAATTGTCCCTAGGTGAGAGTGAGAGTGTGAATGGTTGTTTGTCTCGTTTGTCTCTATGTGTCCCTGTGATGGACTTGCGACCTGGGTGTCCTCTGCTTCTCGCACAGTGACTGGGCACCAATGACCCCGTGACCCAAAAAAGAAGACGAGGGTAAAAGATGGATGGATGAAACTTTCAAAACATGCATATAGTTCAATATTTTACTCTCTTAAGTATAAATCTCATTGGCTATCCTGACCGATTCCTTCAGTCATCTGTTCTTATGTTTTTATTCAGTCAAGAACAAAAGTAAGCATCACAAAAGCTACTGTGGTAGTGGGATGTATTTCTAGTAGCTCCATTTTTATTTTTTTTTTACATTTCTTTGAAACACCTGATGCTTATAGATAGATGCATGCTCTCTTAGCATCTATTATTCTTGTTTCACAGGAGTTAGATATCAGCACATTGCAGGGCACCTACCCTTGTTGCACTGGTTGGACTGTACTTGTATCAGAATGAATCAGGGACACTTGGTTTTATGATCAATTTATAGAACAACCTTTTAGAACCCCAGAGAAAGTGAATAGATTTTATAGTTCATTTACGGGAAAAAAACACTCCAAAATTACATAAAAGAACATTAAATAATGCGCTCATTCTTTTACAGGACAAATTCCAATCAACTAATCACATCTAAACATTATTTTTCACCAGTACCTCATCAAAGAACTGAAATCTAATTTGCAGCTGCTACATTTTCACAGGTCAAAGTGACTGAACTATCAGCTTGACACACATTGACATTTGTCTTTACGTTGTCCGTGTCCTCAGTTTTCACTGTAGACAAACGCAGATTAAAATTAAGAGCACATGAGCTCATGTGTCCATTTCTGGTTGTCCTCGGGTGTCCAGGTAATCCGTGTCCCATTGCGGTTTAATGGCAGTAAGCCATGCATATAGCACTCTAAGGAGCTTGTGTCAAAGTAAAGCTCCTCACTTACTGATTGATGACACTGCAAACCACTGGTGATGTAAGAAAGCTATAATTATGATTCTTTATATTTAAATTTCTGACATGTGACGCAGTGAATATGACATTTATTGTACTTCATTGCTGAAGTGATAAACAGCCCAAGTTTAGCAGCTTCATGGAAAACATGATTTGACGAGCAGGTTGTTTTAAATGTCACCGAAGCCTTTATGGTTCATGGGCTTTTTGAGGACAGACTCATGTCATGTCTGATTAAATGATCCCTGCAGTCCTAGCAGAGAGCAACACTTAACCACATAGGTCCCCCTCCCAGAGCTTTGTTCTAAAACTGTTTGATTTTTATTTTATGTATTTCATTATAACACTTTACAGAGATAAATTATGTTTTACAGTGTAGAACAGGATTCAAGTGGTACAATTGCGATTTCTTACATACATAACACATGAGGGCCTTTTTGTCTATTCTTATAAACAGTTTTAAATGCATTCAAACATTCTTTACATTCAAATAATCCAGAAAAACTAAGTGAAAATGAAAAGAAGAAGAATGAAGGAAAAAACCAAACAGAAATGATATAAAGAAGCTAAATCTGATCTGGAGTGTGAGGAAAGAAACGTGAAGTGTTCAATGAGCTGGAAGAAGTATTTTTCATTTCAGGTCATCATTTTTATAATTAAAAAAAATGTTCATAAATATAAACACCAGGAATCAAAGATACCTTTAGACATCAAGAACAGTTGGTGTCGTCTTTTTTAAAAATGATAATTTTATTTAAATTTGGGGAAAATAGTTGAAAATATAAAAAAAAAATGGTTTAGGTAAAATATTAATGTAGAATTTAAATTCTTGTTAATACAGAAAAACTAGAATCCAAAGGTTTAAAAAAAATGTCTATGTAAAATGAAAAAGCATCACAACGGTACATTAGACAAAACACTTTCAAATCCAGAGTTTAATAAAATAATAATAATAATTAATTAATTAAACAAAAACAACAAATGTTGAAAATGTTTTCCTCTTATTGTTTTAAGATCGTAGTGGAAAAAGAGACCATTTTAAAACCTGCATTGTGGGAAATTTAAAATAAGCTATAAGATATAACTGAGAAGCACTGACTGTCTTTGAAAACATTTCTCAGAGGATGTACAAATTATTCCAGAGATGCTTTTTCACTTTATTACAAACGGAAGAGGATTATAGGACCATGGGGGGGAAATAAAGCATTTTTCACTTAATTCTGACTTTAATCTCAGAAATCTGAGGAAAAAAACGAGAATTCAAGAAAAAATTATATATTTTTTATACTGTGCTCATATAATTCTCTTTCATAATTGCATGATTACATTTTTTATATATTCTGAAGTTCAGGGTGTTAAATGTTAACAGATTAAACTGTTGGAAAAGTTTCATGAGTATGAGGGAAGTTCAGAAGTAACTAAAGGTTTAACTACTGTATTTTTCAGACTATAAGTTGCATTTAAAATCCTTTAATTTTCTCAAAAATTGACACTGAGCCTTATGTATTGACCTCAAACCAATTTTATGTAGTTATTGTCTGTTCAGTGACTTCTGTTGTGACTTGGCGCTATATAAATAAACTGAATTAAATTAAATTTTTATTGGCAGTTTGGAAACTGTTGATAACTAATCAACAAATGCATAGAATCATCTTCTTAAATGAAAGAAAACAGCAAAAAAAGGTCATTTTTTTCAGTTACATATACTTTTATTGAATAATAAATAGCTCAACAATCTTCAAAATTTAACATTTTTCTTATAATTTTTGAAAAAAAAAAAAAGAGAAAACATCTACATAAGCACATCGTTTCAGCCTCCCACAAACAAATTCAGCTGTGAAACAAAAAGTTTGATTTGATCCCTGCTCACATGGACGGTAGACATTTATCTCATGACCAGAATTTTTTTGTAATAATAAAAGGGAGTTCATCAATAATTGCAGTCTTATACAAACAAGAAAAAAAAAATCAGAATATTCAGTACATGAGTTGTTTTATGTAAAAAAAAAAAAAAAAGCCAAAGAAAACCAGCGTTGACTGTTTACTGTTTAGCATCTAATGATAGGTTAAACAAGAAAAATGAACAGAGTGTTAGTTTTTTGGCCATCACTTATTGTCCAAGAACCAAAATCCAGGTGGGCAACATTTTTTTTCCAGAGGGACAAATCAAGGTATTTAAAGCAAACGAAGGGCCACATAGAGAAAAAATAAATAGATTTTCTTTAAGATAAACTGTAAAACTTATTTCAAGCTTTGTCTTGTTGTAGCAAAGTTAGCATGCTTGATAACAATGTCTCCTCAATACTCTAGGAATATAAGACATATTCTTTGTAAAGTGACTCTTGAGACAGTATGTGTAAAAAAAAAAAATAATAATAATAAAAAATAAAAAAAACATATACTTGCTTTTTGGAGTCTTTAAGATTCAGTCTAGATCTGGAACGACTTCAGGAAAAAGGTTTTGGCATTGCTTAATCCATAAGTTTTGATGTAAATGTCCAAGATGTTTAATTTAGACTTAAGCTTCATTGATAAAATGCAGGTTTTCACCAACTTATTTAAAAGTTGTTTTCTTTTCAATTAAAAATATTGAGGGCCGGATAAAGGTTGTCCAAGGGCCACTTTTGGCCCACGGGCCATATGTTGCCCACGTCTAAATTAGAGAATCGGATCAATAAATACACAAAAATCCTGAGGAATGTTACTATTTAGTATTGCACTATATTATGAATGGGATAAACAATAGTTGTTTCCTCCAAAATGTGTCCTTCAACATGTAACTGAGTCTGAAAACAGATTTTTAACAATGAACAGTTTCTGTCTATGACATTTCATCCTTACTTGGTTTAAATGAAAGTTTATAAATCAGCCACTATAATGTGTTGCCTTTGTGCTGTCATCCAGCTTTGGGATTTTAAACAACAAAAACACGTCCAGGCCAAGTTTACACTCCTAACTTCATCGCTTCCATGAGTGGCGGCCGTTCTCACGGCCTCAAACAGTCTCATAGTTAGAAAGAGAAAGTCTTCTGCAACGTCAGCTTCCGATCTGAGTTGCGTTCACTATCTTCCGGTTGTTTCAGCAGGTTTCAACCAGCCGTGGCAACAAACTGTAGCCACGTGGTACAAACGAAGTCTGCTCACTGCTTGGCCTAATGTAGTAAAAGTACACACCCGTGTGCCTCTGTCAAAAAGTTGTGACGCAACAGCTTGAACCTGCAAAAAGTCGATTTCCATCACAACGCCTGTTTAACTTATATCAACGTGTGTGTGTGTGTGTGTGTGTGTGTGTATACAGTACAGTATCTACTGTGTGCATGTGAGACAGACAACAGGCAGTTTAATATTGCACTCTTATAGTAAATCTGAGCTTCCAGTCGATCAGGAGTCCCTCCCTCAGATGGTGACAGGACACACGAGAATTCTGTCCTCCAGCATGACGCTGATGACCAGGAAGACGAAGTAGAGCAAGAACATGAGGAAGCCCAGAATCTTACTCATCTTCCACTTGCAAGCCGCGATGGACACAATGACGAAGATGAGCATGAGGAAGAGGAGGACGATGGCACAGAAGAGGCCGTTGCTGCTTACCTCCACAGCCTTAAAGTCGTGGATGATGTTGAAGATGAGCCACGGGAACGGCAGCCTGCAGAGAGACAACAGCTGGTTAGTTTGAACATTTATATTTGTATAAATATTTATCTTTTTTTTTAATTATTTTATAGTTGTGAGAACAAGAACACACACCCCTCCATGCTGCTGTGAATTATGGGTAAACGTCCTTTTTTATCTTATCAGTCCAAAGGACATTTTTGAATGTCCAGAGGACCAGATTGAACTTTTTTTTAGATTTTTCTACCTGGATTATTGAGCATGCATCAGGATATCCAAAGGACATTGTTTCTATGATCTTCTGGTTCATTCAGATGAAATTTTGTTCTTCAAATTGCAGCACTTTCAAACAAGCCATGTCTAATAAAAAAAAAAAAAAAGCTAAAATTTACTCTGTCTTTTGTATAGATTGAAATCATGTTTTTCTATTTCTTCCCGTAAGCGGCTTGTAACAAGTTTGTTTTTATCACAGCTGGATTACAGAGACACAATCTATAGATGTGCCTCCCCCACTTCCTTAAACTGGATCCCATTTATCATGCTGCGCTGAGGTATATTACAGGCTCACCTTTTAAAACTCACCATTGTACTTTATATGCACTTACTGGACTTACTTCACTCAATATTAGAAGGATGAAGCATTGGTATATTTTCATATACAAAGCTATTTTAGGAAAATTACCATCATACATCAACTCCAAGTTAATTTCACTCCAAAACACACACCGTCTCAGGGCTGGCTGCGGTTTAAGGTGCCCTTTGTGCGCAAGGAGTCAGCAAAGATGAGCTTGTCCTATTTTGGCCCATGGTCTTGGAATGATCTGCAGCTTAAGTTTAGGTTCGAGTCTTTTATATCTTTAACTAATTTTAAACAAAAAAATGTCTGCGGTTTTAGTCACATCTTGCACCTGTAATGTCTAAGTGTCTTAAATTGTGATTTATTTATTTTACTTGCATTGCATTTTATGTTTTACTAATGGATATTTTGTTGTAACTATTTTAATACTATTGTTACCGTTTTAAAGACTGTGTTGCTGTATTTGCATATTGTCCAGGACATCCTGGTAAAAGAGATTGATGATCTCAATGGATTTCCTCCTGGTAAAATAAAGTAATTAAAAAAAATTGTTCGGACTTTTGCTCATAATTGTTTTGTGGACTAAATTATGAATAATCTTTCTCGCTGTAGAATAATGAACTCCTAAGGCAGGAGTCTGCAACCTGTGGCTCTGGGGCCACATGCAGCTCTTTAGTCTCTCGTCTGTGGCCCTTTGTGGTTTTGACCAAAACTAACGTGATACTGTATTTAATTGTTTTTTTTTTCTTTATACCACAACAGAAAATGCGAGTTTTAGCTTTTGTTGTTGTGTTAGTTTTTGGTAAATTTGAGCGAAATATGATTACATTTACCTACTTAATTTATCCAACATCCAGGCTTATGTTCTCTCAAAAATTAAAAGAAAAAAATCATTAACTTGTTCAGCAAAAGGCCAAATTTTTCTGCTTACTTTAAATTTATGTTTTATTACTTCCAAGTGGTACAGTATACTTAATTTTAAGTCAGAAAAAAAGACTCACATAAGCCTGCAGAGAACATTTTTTCCCCTATTTTTGGTCAGAATCAATAAGGTGCACCTCATGGTTTTGTTCTTGGATCCCTTTGGTTTACAATTCATCAAAATATCAATAAATGTAACCATTTATTATACAGTATATTTTTAGTTTTATAATGTTACCCCAGCTGTCCAGAAAAGCCCTCCTCCAACGACCTCCAAGCGGCGGCCCATGGGCCACCAGTTGATAAGCAGGTTTTGCAGCTCCAGACACATTGTATTTATTGAGCCAAGTGGCAGAAGTGTCTCTTTTGATCAAAAAGGTTGCAGACCACTGTCCAAGGGGTTGACTAGACTGAGGTTATTGCTGATACCTTTCTGTCTTGGCATGGAGTTAACACGTGTGCTCAAGATCATTGAACTACTAAATCATAATAGTGAAATATTTTGTGTGTTTTTGTACACGATGTTAGATTTGAAATATGTTTTAGCCTTGATACCTAAAACCTTCAAACAGAAAGCTGGTTAAACTTTTCCTCCCATTAACTTTGTGTTCTTAAGTTTTGTTTACTGGTGGACTCACCCCACAGTGATATCAAAGATGTTAGAGCCCACTGAACTGGACACGGCCATGTCTCCGAGGCCTTTTCGTGCTACGATCACACTGGTGATCAGGTCAGGGATTGAGGTGCCAGCCGCTAATATGGTCAAACCCATGATCTCTTCTGTGATCCAGAAAGTCTCTCCAACCTGCAGAGAATCAAAATGCAAAATGTTTTTTTTTTTATTTCAAGCACAAAATTAACACTGATGCTCAGAATCAATAAGGTGCACCTCATGGTTTCATTCTTGGATCCCTTTGGTTTACAATTCATCCCAATATAATAAACAGCTATTCATCAGACTCAAACCTTGAGTGAGTGTGTCTATCACGCACCTGGTGAGCCCACCACACCATCAGGTAGGAGAAGAAAGCAATCCAACAAATGGACCCGAGGAAAGTGATGGGAAAGAATCTTTCAGAGGTCTGGAATGAAATAAGAAGATGACTCTGGTTAACACGGTCAACTCAAAGTTTCAGCTCAGGTAATAATCTCTCACATTACTATCAGTATGCTTGATCCATGATTCCATATACCCATATATTAGAAATATTTTCAAATTATTCAAACTCAGTATTTGTAAAATTTAAAAAAGCCCAACAAGCTCTTGTTGCATTAAAACTAAAATGTAACATAAATGTTTTTTTTGTAGAGTTCTATAGATGAAAGATTTTGAAACTAAGTGGTGGCTGAGAACTGGATAATTTTTAATAATCATTTAATTTTCTAATTTTTCAGGTTCTTGGTGTTCTAAATGTTTATTGTTATTATTGTTGTGGTTTTTGTTAGCTTGAAACTTCTTTTTCTTTCGGGTGTTCCCTTCTTCAGGGGTCGCCACAGCGCGTGAACTCACACAAAGACTTGATAAATGTTTTATGCCGGATGTCCTTCCTGACGCAACCACAGATCACCGAGCTACCACAGCCCTCACGAGTGGAGGAGAGATGCCATCTAGGGAGCCCAGGGGAGCAGATGGGTGCTTCGCCTTTCACGTTTTGATGTTAAAATCAGGGGGATTTGAACTGGGGACCTTACGATCACAGGCTTGTCTTCTTAACCTCTCTCCATTGAACAGTTTTGAAAGCTAATTTCCTCCTTATATCATCTTCTAAAATAAAACCTCTTCCTCGACCAGTTGCTGGCCATTTACTGTTACTATTTCTTTGTGCAAGCATTGGCTCCTCCCATCCAAACATTTTTTAAGCATGTTGTAAAAATCTTGATGGCATCAAATTTTGAATCAAAGGGTGAGATTCTGTCTCAAGTGGAGGAGTTCAAGTATCTCGGGGTTTTGTTCCTGAGTGAGGGAAGAATGGATCGTGAGATTTACAGACGGATTGGTGCAGCGGCTGCAGTATTGTGGACTCTGTGCCGGTCCGTTGTGGTGAAGAGGGAGCTGAGCTGTAAGACATAGCTCTCTGTTTAATTTCCAGTCTACTTCCCTACCCTCATCTGATCATGAGCTCTGGGTAGTGACCGAAAGAATGAGACTGAGGATACTGATGGTTGAAATGAGTTTCCTCTGCAGGGTGGCTGGACTCTCCCTTAGAAATAGGGTGAGAAGTTCAGTTATCCGAGAGAAACTCGGAGTAGAGCCGCTGCTCCTCCACATCGAGAGGAAACTGTTGAGATGGTTCAGGCATCTGCTAAGGATGCTTCCTGGGCACCTCCCTAGAGAGGTGCTTTGGACATGTCCGACTGGCAGGAGACCCTGGGGAAGACCCAAGACATACTGGGGAGACTAGTTGGCCTGAGAACACCTTGGAGTCCTCCTAGTAGATCTAGAAGAGGTGGCTGTGGAAAGAGATGTCTGTGCCTCCCTGCTCAAGATGCTGCCCCCGTGACCCGGCTTTGGAATAAGTGGAAGATAATGGACGGATGGAAGGATGGATGGATGGATGGATGGACGGACGAACGAACGGATGGATGGATGGTATCAAATTTTCAATGAATTTATAAATGTTTTTGTTTTCTTTGGGAATCAGCTCTTTCCATGTTGTATTTATGTTACAGTCCAGAAAAGTTTGGATGTACAATTTGAAACTGGTGCATTTCTTTATCATGTGTTTATTACATTTTACTCAGACTCAGCTACTTGGAAAAAAAAACTGCTGCGTAATATTCAGTCACCATATTAATTGTGCTGTTTCTAACACAAGTTTAAACTCAGTAAAAACAAAGCTGTAATTTCCACGTATTTACCTGGCCTCATGTTTTTTTACGGTATGAAGTCTTTACACCAATAATATTCATTGTAAAAGAAGCAGCAAAACCCGTCTATTTAAACTGAGCGTATTTAAAAACACGATAAAGTGTAATATTTTAAAACATTACTATGCAGTACACTGGTGTACTGCAGTATTTGTGTTCAGCAGTAGTTTTATCTGAGCATGTTCACCTCTCTCCTGACGTCAGGCAGCGTCAGCCACAGGGGGAGGACGATGGGGAGGATGACAAGGTAGGTGAGCCGTTTCCTGAGGGAGTCGGGCCAGGCAAGGCTCAGGGGCTGGTCTTCATCCTCCTCTTCCTTGACCTCCTGAGAACACGTGAATCAGAGGAAGGTTTATACTTTACCTGTGCTGACAATATTTTAAAAACATCAAACCTTGGTATATTTCATTTTGCTTTTAGTTATCAGGTAAATCAGCTCATGAAATGTGTCTGATTTAAAGTTTCTGAAGCTTCTTGATGAAGGAAGGATGGACGTAAAAGACACACCTGCTCCCCTCCTGCGACACCGTTCATCGGCGGCGTGACCTCCACTTCAACCTTTGAAATTTTGGGAATTTTCTTTTCAACTTCAAAAGACAAAAGGGATAAAAACAATGCCTGGGGTTATAAAAAAAAAAAAAAAAAACATAAAAAAAGAAATACAATTCCTTACTTTTGTAACCTCATCAAAAGGAATAGCTTTCAGGCAACGTAAAGCCTTATGAGGTGATCATCTAAAACAAAGGTGGGCAATATTTTTTTTTTCCAAAGGGCCACCTAGAGAATTGGAAAATAAATTTTCTTTGTGACAGATAATTAAACCTTTTTCAGGCTTTGTCTTATTGTAGCATAGTTAGTATGCTTTATCACACATCTTTCCAAAATCCTTTAGGAATATAAGAAATATTCTGTCAACTGGCTCTTGTGACATTATTACATGTTAGCTTAACATGTTATACATGTTAGTGGAACTATGCAAAAAAATATATATTGGTGTTTCTAAAACTTTAAGGTTCAGTCTCGTTCTGGAAACACAATGACTTAAATTTTTTTTTTAAGTTTTGCGTAAGATGTTTAGTTTAAATTTCCTTAAGTCTCATTGATAAATTGCTGCTTTAAAAAAATCTTTATTTACAAAGTTGTTTTTTTTAACTAGGGATATTGGGGGGCCTGATGGAGATTGTCCAAGGGCCGCTTTTGGCCCTCGGGCCTTAAGTTGCCCACGTCTGATCTAAAATCAGTCTGTTTGTTGATAGAACAGTGTGAAATCAGTTCATGTAAATCACATGAATGTTGCTAATAGAACATTTTTGTGCAGCCATGTTTGTTTTTTTTGTTTGTCAAAATGCTTTAAAAACTTTTAAATTTAAATCAATTATTAAGTAAGCACAAAATAACTTAAAAATACAGGAAATTGAAAAAAATGTGCTGATCAACACAAAACTGAAAGAAAATACCAAACTGAACTCTTTATGAATTGACACATTGGTGTACTATTAATCAGTAATTTATCACCAATCACGCCTTAATGATACATTTTAAAGGTAAATGGGTTATTCTTTGGTTTTCTTCAGACCGGAGAGTGAGACGTCCTCGTGGGTGTAACGGTTGTGTCCTGTATAGTTCTAGATCTGGTCACATCTGTTCAAATGAACGCTCTGTGACAATCTGAGGTTCTACAGATTCTGCTGCTTGGATCGATCTCAGAAGGCTCTGCTCGACATTTATTTTGTAAAAAATCGTTAGAAACCAACAACTTCCTGTCTTCAAAATTTCATGTTCAATAATCCAGGTAAAAAAAAAAATTCAACAAAGTTCAATCAGGTCATCTGGACGGTTTCTTTTTCTTTTCTTTTTTTGTGTGTGGTTGTTGTGGTTTTGTTTTGAACCACTTTAGCAATGGCTGCCTCAGATGAGTCAACGGGGGAGAGGGCGGGCCCCAAAAACCATCTTATCTCCAGTAAACTGGTTGCTCCACTATGGGACTGTGCTGCTACTGAGTTTGTTTGTGGCTCCTCAGACTGATGAAGTCCTTTGGATGAAGGACGAAACATCTCAACAACAACAACAACAACAAAAAAAAGGAAATCGTCCAGATGACCTGACTGAACTTTGTTGGAACTTCCTGTCTTCCTTATTGTTCTTGCCACAACATTGTCACAGGTACACACCTACACCATTGGCACTGGCTGCATCTTCTTTACACTTCTTCTTGGCCATTTTGTGAAGAATTGACGCCTTCTCTTTGAATCGTCCTGCAACAGAAGAGTTGATTCAGATTTGATAACGAGGCATGAGAGGCAAAGCAGTAAAATCAGGATGAAGGGGAGGGCAGGAGGGAAAGGCAAATCAAGTGAAACTGCATAAATGGTGACTTTAAATCGCTGACAATTTCAAGATGAGAGAATGTGTGATGGGTGTGTATCCTGGGGCTGACGTACCTTCATTACTGAGGGGGTCCAGTGTGTGAATCATGAGCTGGAAGATGCTGTTTCTCATCAGAGAGTTGTGTAGAGAAGCACAGCTGCCTTCCCTCTGCAGCCTCGGTTTGGCCTGTGGAATAACAAACCAAAAAATGTTAAAATAGTCACATACGGTGCATCTAAATCAATGCATCTAGCCTTGTTTTCTTGTGTTTTCACACATTTGCTCTTTTTGCATTTAATAAAACCAGTAGATTGTTGTCTAACCTATCTGGTTAGTGCAGCAAAAAGACATCTGCAGCACATGTAGGTATCTCAACAACACAGAGACATCTATATTCAGAGACGTACAAAACAACTCACTGTCAGTTTGGTCTCGTCATCTCCTGGGGTGGTTACCTTTAGAAATGATACAATGAAAATAAATATTAAGACACAAACCAATATACAGTTACTTCTTCCCTTCAGTTCTCTCTTTATATCTGTGTGTGTGTTAGCAGATTAAATAATGAATTAATTATAGGTTCTAAACATTACCAGGTCAACATGTGAGTAATTAACTACTTTCCAGATTTATTTAAGATGTCTGGTTTTAACTACCTTCTTCATCAAAAATGGACAAAAATCAACAAGAACAGATGAAGCAACGTGGTTGAGTACAACATATTTACACCTTAATAATACCAGTGGTAATGTCAGTGGTCAAAGAGAGAGAGAGAAGAAGGAGGCTGTAGATTTTAGAGACACAAATCTGTTTATAAATAGCTTTTCTGGGTCAATGTCAAACTTTCCCCTTTGAGTACAAAAAGGTCAAGGTAGCAGTGATCAAGCAACAAAACAAAGTTAAATGTGAACAACTTGTCCAAAAACTTATTATAGCTTCCAGTTTTTGTAGTTTTTGAAATAAATAAATAAATAAATAAATAAATAAATACAAATATTTCAGTTCTTTTACATAAAGTTTTGGGCGGGACACTTGGTAGAGCTGTTGTGTCTCAGCAAGAAGATCTCCAGGTTTAATTTCAACGGGGGGCTTTCTGGGTGGAGTTTGCACGTTCTCTCCGTGCATGCATGGGTTTTCTCCAGGTACTCCCGTTTTCTCCCACAGACCAAAAACATGCATGTTAGGCTGATTGGTAACTCTGAATTGTCCCTAGGTGTGAGTGAGAGAGTGAATGGTTGTTCATTTCATTTGTCTATGTGTCCCTGGGATGGACTGGAGACCTGTCCAGGGTGTACCCTGCCTCTCACACAGTGATTGCTGGACATGGGCACCAGTGACCCCCGTGGCCCAAAAAGGAAGAAGTGGGTAAAGATAATGGTGGATGGATGGATGGATGGATGGATGATAAATGGATGAATGGATAAATAGATGGATGGATAAATAGATGGATGGACGGATGGTGATTGGATGGATGGATGGATGGATGATGGATGGGTGGATGGGTGGATGGATGGATGGATGGATGATGGATGGTACATAGATGGATGGATGGTGGTTGTATGTATGTAAGTATGCATGGATGTTTGGATTTGTGGATGGATGGATGGATGGACGGTGGATGATGGATGGATGGATGGATAGATGGATGATGGATGGATGGATAGATGGTGGTGGTTGGATGGATGTATGGATGGATGGATGAGCATAAGATTGGATACAATGGCTAATGTTGGACCTCTCCGTTTTGTTACCCAATAAGAAACAGTTTCACTGAGATGAAAAATGTAAACTATAAAATAAAACAACAAATTGTAAGTGAACCTAATTTATTTTGTTTTGTGTTGTCAACTTTATTTTGTTACATTATATACATCACTGGAATTTAAACCAGCATCAAACAAAACAAAAAAAGTTATACTGCAAGGAAATCATGGCTTATATTTAGGGAAAAAAAACAGCAAATGTGTCTATTTTAACAGATGTTATTGACGGGTGGATGTAATCATGATTTTATTTTGAAGCTCCTTAAAGTTCTTCAAAAACTCTGAGTAACACATCTAGAAGGAAGTTTTGAGTTTAAACCTCTGAAGTCTCACAAAGTAAAGTTTGATAATACATATTAGATTGGTTTTGCATAATTTTCTCATGCATTGAAGAATATCAGTATGTGTTGGATGAATTTACTGCATGATGCATTGAGCATGTATCAGGATAATTTGCTGCATAATTTCAGCATGACACGTTTGAGGACGCATGTTTAAACTGGCTTCCTGAATCTCTCATCGCTCCGGCCAACACAACTAAAGCCACTGACATTTATCAACTGCTGACGTAATGGTGAAGGTTATCTATATAGACATACAACTACAATGTTATCTAAGCTCTCAGAAATTGGTTTCTCAGATCACACTATTGGTTGGTTCTCTAATTATCTCTCAGATTGGAGGCAATGTGCTCAAAATAATGGTACTTCTTCCAGCTATCTGTCAACACTGGTGTACCACAAGGTTCAGTCTTAGGATCTACCCTCTTCACAATCTCCATCAGTAATGTAGGTCATGTAATGTAGGCGTCAGGAAAATAACCTCTCTCTAAATGTCAGCAAAACAAAGGAAATGACCGTGGACTTCAGGAAACAGCTTGGAGGTCAGCACCCCACCATCACCAAAAGCAATGCTGAGGTGGAGCAAGTCAGCAGCTCCAAGTTCCTCGGTGTTCACATTACCGAGGATCTGTCCTGGACTTTACATACAGAGACTGTGATTGAGAAAGCCTGACAAAGACTCTAAGCAGACTAAAGAAGTTTGGTATGAACACCAGCATCCTCACCAACTTTTATAGGTGCACCATTGAGAGCCTGCTGACAAGCTGTATCACAGGGTGGTATGAGAACTGCACCAGTCAGAGCCAGAAAACACTACAGAGGGTGGTGTAAACAACAGAGGACATCACTGGTAGCAGTCTCCACACCATCCAGGACATCTACCACAGTTGATGTCTGCATAAAGCACGCAGCATCATTAAGGACCACACCCACCCAGCACAAGGACTCTTCCGTCTACTATCCTCAGTCAGACGATACAGGAGTCTTTCATCACATGCAAAAAGACTAAAGGACAGCTATTATCCACAAGCTGTGAGATTACTGAACTCTTGATAAATAACACTGAACAACCGGCAATAACATTGCACCAAGCCACATCTGTAACAACTGATGTGCTTATTGTTTATTGCTGCTGCACTATGTGGCTGTATCTAGACTGATACTAGGCTGTATCATGAATGATACAGTATCTATGTATCTACCTTACTATCATAATTCAATCTCAATGTCCCTACATTTCACACAATCTGTGTACTATATGTTAATTATGTGCACTATACTATACATTATACAGTACATCATGTGCATTTTAGCTTATATTATTACCTTGAAATACTTACTCATTCAAATGCATCTTTCTTGCAACCATTCTACCATTTTGATGCTTACTATCACTCTTTAGGACGTTGAAAATATCATAGTTACCTTTTCACTTTTTGGTACTTTATTTTTGTACCCTTATTGCATGCTTTTAGTATTTCTTGTTTGTTTGTTCTTTGATATTTTTAGCAGATCAAATCTGTTCTTCACATTCTAAGCATTTCATCGTACTGTGAACCTTGCATATGACAAGTAAACACAACTTGTACTCGGTCAGATCATTTCTGATGCGTCCTTGCATTTGTATGCTGACGACACAGTAGTTTATTATCGAGCTAAAACGGTCGCTAAGGTTTTCCAGCTTTTAGTCTGCTTTCGACATCGTCCAGTCAGATTTGTTCCATCTCAAACTGGTGCTAAAAGCTGATAAAACCAAAGGGATGTTGTTTTCAAACAGGAAGTCGGTCCCAGCAGTTCTTCCTTCTATTTAATCTTCGAATGGTGTTTCTATTGAGTTTGTCAATTCTTATAAATATTTGGGTATTTTGATCGATTCACATCTCTCTGTTAAGACTCATGTCGAAAACTTAGTAAAGAAGTTGAAAGTGAAACTGGGTTTCTTTTTCAGAAATAGATCCTGTCTAACTCTGAATGTTAAGAAACACCTTGTAACTGCTACTTTCCTTCCCTCCATTGATTACGGTGACATCATTTACATGAACGCTCCTACAAGCACCCTGCAGATGTTGGACACTGTCTATCATGAATGACAACCTCAGCTGGAGCAACAACACCACCAGCCTGATCAAGAAAGCTCATCAGAGACTCTACTTCCTCAGACGGCTGAGGCGAGCTGGTCTGGGAAGCTCAGTCCTCACCTCCTTCTACAGGTGTGCAGTGGAGAGCATCCTGTGCTCGAGCATCAATGTGTGGCATGGAGGCTGCACAGCTGCAGAAAGAAAAGCTTTGCAGAGAGTGGTGAAGGCTGCACAGAAATCTGTCGGAATCAGCCTCCCCACCATCACAGACATCTACACCTCCAGATGCAGGAAGAGGGCCACCTGCATCATGAAGGACCCCACCCACCCAGCACACACACTTTTTGCCCCACTCCCCTCAGGAAGGAGGTTAAGGAGCATTAAGTGTAGAACCACTAGACTGAGGAACAGCTTCTACCCTGAGGCTGTTAGACTCATGAATCTCTAACTAGAATAATCACTGTGAAAAACCATATCATGTTGCTGCTGATCTGTTTCATGTTGCTGCTGATCTGTTTCAATGTTGCTGCTGATCTGTTTCAATGTTGGTGTGTTCATGCGTGCACATCTGTTCACGGACTCATGTTCATGTTTGTGCTGATGTTCAATGTTTTATGTTATTAGTGCTTAGTGTATATTTAGTTGATGTTTTTCTTAGTTCATATCTTAGATGTTATTACTGTTTTTCTTATACATTTTATTGTTGGATGTAACTGGGACCCTGTGTACATAATTTCGCTCCACCACATGTACCACATGAGGTGCGAATGACAATAAAGAAACTCTGACTCTGACTCTGACTCTGATCATGGTGCACTAAGATTCATAACTGGCTGTAACTATCGTACCCACCACTGTTCCCTGTATTCACTGGTTAACTGGTCATCATTATCTTCACGCAGACTCTCTCATTGGTACATTTTCATCTTTAAATCACTTCTTGGTCTGTTGCCTTCATACATCTCCTCCTACATGTCTCTGCGTGAGTGCAGCTACAGCGTGCGCTCTCAGGACATTATTACCTGCAGTGTTCCCTCAGTGCGGACTGAACTAAGCAAACGGGCCTTCTCCTACTCTGCTCCTGTTTCATGGAATATCTTATAAAAAAATGTGAAGCTCTCGACCTTAGGAACTTTAAACATCTAAGTTCATGGCAAAAACCAACACAGACATGTTCCTGTTTTTAGTATCTTAAATCGCTTTACAATGTAGCTTTTTTATTTCATTCTTATATTTTCCTTCTATTTACTTTTCATTTTATTTTATTTTTATATGATTGTTGTTGTGTGTCCTTTGTTTAAAGCAGCTTTCTCTTGTAAATGCGTCCTCGAGGATCAATGAGACTAAGCTGAATAAATAAAGGTTGAATGAAGAAAAAGTGGCATAAAATGCACAAATTACAAAATAAATAAAGAGAGGTCTTATGTTAACCTGGCTTAAACGCATCAGTGAAAACTTATTTTGTGTTCTGATCAATTTGATTTTTTCTGGAAGAAGAGGATGCTCTGACCTCTGGATCAAAGACAAAATTAACCTTAGTGACTTTATTGCTGTAATAAGCAGGTTTTGTGAAGGGTTGAGGTTGCACTGGATTTCTGGGATGGCAACTTAAATACAAACAAACAGCAAAGTCTTTGAGCAACGTACTGCATTTTGCCTTCAAGTCAAAGATGTCCCAAAAAAATATGCATGTTTCATTTTATTTTTGAACAAAACAATGCAAAAGATAAAGTTTCCTACATTTCAAAGGCACATCTGCAGAAGAAGAGAGTCTGGGTGCTGAACAGGCCTGCCTGCAGTTCTGATCTGTCTACAACATGGACCATTTGTATGAGAAATATTAACTAAATAGTTGAGTTTATCACAAGAACTGGAAAATATATGTGAATTTATTCTATCTGCATCAAAATACAATTCAAAACAACTCTCTATACCGTTCAACTTTTTTCTAATTTAGCTTAAAGCCCTATTTGGAGAAGGAAATACAGTATTTGGAGGAAATACTTCAGGGAATAATATTAATGTTTGGTTGTTTCACACTCTCACAGGACTTCCCTGCAGATTAAAATTCACCCAAAGAAAAATACAACTTGTTTTGACACTACTCTGCACCAACAAATCATAATTTGAAATGTTGAACTCTCCTAATGTTAAAAATTGGAAGTTTTATACAAAATTAACTCTCCACAATGAAAATATTAACCTAAAAATGAAAATAATGACCAAAGTTACGACCCTCTTATCTGAGTTTAATAAAAGATAAACTTGGAATACATTTATGTGAAGTTTGAAATAAAATATATTTTATTAATATAAGGATTTAAACTTGCTTAATAATAACAACAACAAAAGACTGAACTAATGTTGTTAAGGGGATCAGACTTTGAAAATGAGCCTTATAATATTTATAGACCTATTTTTGTCCATTTTAAATAGTAAATTTTAGCAGTAAAACTATTTATTGACCCAAAACTTTGAACAAGTCATTTAACATTTTATTAAATGGACAGATAGTTGTAATCCCTTGTGTGTTAGATCTTCATCGTCTGCAGCTGGACCAAAATACTTCTGATAAACGGAAACAAGAAAATGTGAGTAGTGAGAGATCTGCTTCCTGTTTGCTGCAGGAATATTTTTTAACATTTTAATGGTGGTTTTTAGGGTAAGCAATAATCCTGTTTTATCTTTATATCACGCTTCATCTGGAACATGGAGGTCAAACAACCAGAAGTTCCATAATCACACAGGTGAAGGTGATTGGCTCCATGCAGTCGTTCCTTCTTTATTAGACTAATTTAATTTATTCACGTGAGCTCCGTCAAGAACAGAGCTGAGGTAGTGGCACAAATTCAGCCACCGCATACTTTAAAAGTGTAACTGCCAAAGTTAAAAGTGCTGACCTGGGTTCAGCAGATTTACACCAGACTTCCCACTCATCCCAATTACCATCATGCCACTGAGGCATCAGAGCAACTTTCCCTCTGTGTGCTTCTCTTTGCCCCCCCCCCCCCCCCCTCCCACCCCACCTGACTGCCGAGCTGTCAGACTTATCCAGGATTAATCCGCAGGATTGCCACTTTTAGACTTCTGGTTTTCAGGCCTGCATGCGTGTGAATTTCTGCAGCGACCCTCCATGGCCTTGTCGCCGTCAAACAACCCCCCCCCACCCCAGCTGTCAGCAAATCATCTTCTCCATCACAAACTAATTTACAGTTTAGCTGATTTTATCCGATGCTTCAGGCGTCCCTGATCAAATGCTCGTTTCAAGAGATTACAGTAGATTACAGTTTGTGGCACAAACACAAAAGTGAAACATCCGTTAGCACTTTTTGATTCTGAATATTGAACTTTTTTTTTTTTTTTTTTGAGCATGCGCTTAATTAAAAGACATGAATGTAACATTCTTTTTTCATGCGGGTTCTTTATGTAAAACTCTTCCTGTTTTAACACAAACCACAACCCTCATTTTGGGCAAATAAAATCAAAATGTTTAAAGAGGAATTTGTCGCTCCGCAACGAGCTGGAATGTGTTTGCTGTCGTCACCACAGGTAAGCAGTTGATCAGGGGATCAGAGAGGATTGCTGACGTTACTGCCATCAGAGAGCAAACCTGCAGATCTCCTCATCTCCTTCCTGTACGTGCACACGCACTGAAGGCATCACAGCATACAAGTAACATAAAGCAACATAAAAGAAGAAGGAGAAAATATGCTTGAGTGCAGAACATCATGCAGTCTGTGGATCTGATGACTCCTCCTCCCCCAAGGAGCATCTGGCTATTATTAGTGGCTCTAATGGGCTTGGAGCGAATTAACCTGGGGGATTATTCAGCAGCTACTGACACATGAGGCCAAGGCAACTGGACATCAAGTGCCGGACGACAGAAGGAGAAAAGCTGCTCTTGGAGCCGAGAGGAGACAGGTCGAAGAACAAATGATTCCCAGAGAGGACGCAGAAGTCAAACACGACTCTGACTCTCACAAAGGATAATTGTTTTATTAAAGATAAATTAGAAATGAAAAACATTGGATTTATCTCAAATTAATGATGATTTTAACACTTTAAAGCAATAAAAGGGATATTTTTAATGGGAATCTGTGAAAAGGTTACAAGTAATTAATAGGTTTATTGTTATAATTGACCTCATTTTAGAGAAATTGAGTTTAAATCTGACCGAAATGAGGCGCACTTCATTCAGAGACAATACCAAAGAGGATTTACCATCAAAACCATTCCAGTCTCAAAACACTTATTATGGTTTAAGCCATGAATTTTGCATTGCACAGTTATTTGTATATAATTAATTGAAGAAAAAAAAAAACAATAACCAGAAAACCTTTGATGCAGCTGAGGTTCTTCAAGCAGGAATATTAGAACATTTCTGCTAGATTAAATGTGTAATGTAAGACTCATGAACATATAAAGAATAATAATAATAAAGAATTGTAATAAGTTGTTATTTTAGATGACAACAATCCAATTTGGTCCTGGCCCTGCTCAGACATGCCATTATAGCTCATAAACTCCATTTATCCAAATTATTTTTTAAACCAACAACAAAATATGTAATCTGCACAAAACAAATCTGTTAAAACATCTTAACTGTCCCTTTAAGCTTAAAGAGTTTTCATGCAGCTGCTTTTTAGACTTACATGAACCTGCTGCCACAGCAATAAAACCAACACAAAAGACATGTTTGTTGTTGTTTATGTTGTTTTTATGTGTTTCAACCCTTTATGAATGTCTCAAACTTCATGTTCAGGTCTTTTAAACATGGTTAACTTAAAGCACAACTAACATTTCTGGAGATTTTATACAGATTATCTGCTGTGCATGAACAAAAGTCTCAAGAATTGAAGAATGATTGTCAGTTTTGCAGCAGTTTACAAACAATGCAGAAAAATAAAAACTCAGTTTTGTATATTTGCTTGGGATATTTCCAAGAAGCCATTCTTTCTTTTTTCTTTTCTTTTCTTTTTTTTTGCTGTGACTATGTTTATAAAAGTCTTACGTATAATCATAGCACGAGTGCCTTAATGAGCTCTCCAGGCTAATCTCCAGATTAAAATCTTCCCTCATCCACGCCTGGTTACATGAAGTGATTAATTTACTCGCCGCGACAAGAGCGTGTCATAAAGTTATCAACCTGTCCGTATTACACAAATGAAGGAAAAGCAATATGAAGAAAACAACTAGTCATTTATAGTTTAAAGCTGATAATAATAATAATAATAATAAATTAAAATGGATTTCATGCTATGATTTTTTTGCTTTTAGAATTAAAAACAAGAAGAAAAAATCAAACACCAAACTTCGTGGAGATTTTGTAGAAGTTTGTAATCCATGTAATCCCAAATCCTTGGAGGATCTGCATTCTTAAAACGAAAGAGCTAAAAGTTTGAAATTACACTTTTCTCCGAGTTTATTAATTTGTTTATTGTTCCAGAACTCAGACAAGAAGAAAAGATGGAGGTTTTACATGCTCCTGTGAGACATTAGCCATTAAAACGGTTTTAACAACAGAAAATAAACAAATATACCCGTAGACTCATCAAAAATCACACACTGGATTCAGATATGACGTATATATTTAAACCTGCAAAATTATTGTCTATTTAAAATGTTTATTTTTACATAACCTATGTTTCTTCAGTCTCATAAATATTGTTATTATTTTATCTTGAACTACTATGATCACTCAGATAGAGCCTGACCTAAAATGCCTTTTTTTCACAATTTATCCCATATTTTCACAGTCTCCCCCCCCCCCCCCCCTTATAACCTTTTCAGGCATTCGTTAATATCGGTGATGCTGATATTTATTTTCCTGTGCAGAAGTTTGTGTTTAGCTATTTAAGCAAGATTAATAAGGAGAGGTGTAGCATGAACAACAAAAAGGAAAACTATAAGAAACGTGGGGCGCAGGGACATTTTCAGCTCTTTTGTGATGGACAGCAATGAACTTAATAGAAGATGCCTTTTGTAAAGTGTGCACCTGAAAACAATTGTCCATGTTACACCTCTCCATAAAGTTTTGTCGTTTAATTCTGCAGACCAACAAATTGCCGACAATGTTTACACCGCTCGATTCTTATTGCCTATGTCGCTGCACTTTTCAGCTTGATTGATCATTTTCTCGAAAATGTTGCATTGCAAAACTCCAGGTTTGCATATTTACATATATATAAAACGAATAAACATTAGTTAGTTGAGAATTTTTACCGTAAATTTCTCCAGAGTCTTAATCCTCTTTAATGGAGGACATGGACTGAGAACTGTTACATCACTCCTGTCCTGAGAGCCTAACTGGTCTGAACAAGGTCACTAAAATAAGGGACTGAAGATTAGGTCTGTACAGAAGCGTGAACGGAGCTCGGACGTTTCTGCAAGGCCTTGTTGAAAGTCAAAGTAAAAAGCTATGGTCATTAATAAAATAATCAATTTAAAGATATGAAGCTGTCTGACGGACTCCAGGTTTAACGCCTCCACATATTCCCAGAGGAGCAGCATTTATTCGTGGGATTAGACGTCATCATCTGTTTGTTTCTTTTCTTTTTGTGTCGTCTTTCAATAAAAAAAAGTAGACATACAGTATTGAGCAAATGTTTGAAACCATCTGTCATTCCTTTATACGCTGTTTCTCATGAGCCAGATCTTCTTGTGATCTTTTAAAGTGATCTCAATCATTTTTAGGGGAGGCGGGTTGGATACGTTTTTATCCAATTTCAGCTGGCCGTGACAACTTATTCACAAAAATAAGAAAACTGGGATGAATTAAAAAGTGTCAAGCCACAAAACAAGTTTCAACAGCAGCTTAAAATGATTTCTAATGCACATCTTGGAGAAATTATAAAAATCTAGTGAATACTGGGCACAGGATCTGGAAAGTGCATCATTTACTGCATAACACGTTTTCAGTCTCTATGAATCACCTTGTTGGTGATAAAATGTTTCATATTATGTGTCAGACTGTTTTGTCTTGGTGTAAAAACTGTGTAGTCTCTAGATTCAACCAAAGAATAACACTGGTTCTTTCTTTTGTAATAGGATCTTTGCTGATGCCATAAAATTCAGAGTTAAGTGGCCTAACAATAAAACAATGCAAAGAAAAATACAAAAAAGAAAAAGAAAATATGATCAGGTGTATGACTGAATGTTTTTGTTTTTTTAAGATTACAACATCTAAAGAGAAGCATGAAAAATTAGATCAATTGATGATGAGTCTTCATGAACGAGAAATATAAAAACACGAGGATTGAATCAAGACTTGTGCACAGAGCTGCAAATGTATGCATTTAAAAAGTGCTTCAGTGTAAATAAACTCATTATTAATGTTTACATTGGTAATTATAAGTCGGTCTTGCAATAATTGAACCATCCATCCATCCATTTTCTTTACCCGCTTGTTCCATTTTTGGGTCACGGGGGTCGCTGGTGCCCATGTCCAGCAATCACTGTGCGAGGGGCGGGGTACACCCTGGACGGGTCGCAAGTCCATCACAGGGCCACATAGAGACAAACGAGACAAACAACCATTCACTCTCTCACTCACACCTAGGGACAATTTTAGAGTTACCAATTAGCCTAACATGCATGTTTTTGGACTGTGGGAGGAAACCGGAGTACCCGGAGAAAACCCACGCATGCACAGAGAGAACATGCAAACTCCACCCAGAAAGGCCCCTGGACCGGGGTTTGAACCA
>NC_056513.1:17682507-17698704 GCF_014905685.2 Nematolebias whitei
TGGATGGATGGATGCATGGATGGAGGATGGATGGATGGATTGAATGGATGGATGGATGAATGGATGAATGGATGAATGGATGAATGGATGAATGGATGGATGGATGGATGGATGGATGGATGGATGAATGGATGGATGGATGACACTGACCTTCGGCACAGGCTCCAGCTGCTGCACCTGGTTGCTGCTCAGCAGCGTCTTGATGAGCATCTCCACCTTGGAGTTGTGCTTCATGAACGTCACGTAGCAGGTGTAGCACATCAGCAGGCTGAAACTTTCCAGCACGGTGATCTGATTATCCAGAAAGAAGTAGATGAGCATGAGCAAGCCGATGATGTAAAAGGTGACGTCTCTGAACAGGGGCCACCAGGTGAGGTGCAGCACTTCTTTGGAGAACAGAGCGCACATCCCGATCACAAACAGGATGTTGAACACGGCAGACCCCACGATGGTACCGATGCCTACGTTACTGTGGGAGACGAAGACCCCTATGACGGAGGTGAAGAGCTCTGGGGCTGATCCACCTGCTGCCATAAAGGTGGCTCCAGCTACATCGTCCGAGATCTCCAACTTCTCCGTGATGACGGTGAGCGCAGGGACAAAAAACTCATCACAAACTATGGCCAAGGCTATGAACATGTATAACATTCCAAACATGTGAAGACCCACGAAGCCACGTCGTCTGTCCTCCACGCTGAAGTAGTCTCTTGGGTAGTCTCCTTTATTCATTTCTGAATGAGACTTCATGGCCACGGGTGTGTCCTCGGGAGCTGCCGAGAGGTTCTGGTGCTGCAGGAGAGTTCTTTGGGGCACGGCTGCATCAGCTGATCCCTCAGCAGACGACTCCAGCTCAGTGGCCACTGCTGTGGCCAGAGACAAGGCACTGAGTGAACAAACTGTGCAGACGGCCACCACGCTGAAGACGAAGCCTAGGATGCGTCCGGTCCGCAGCTTTCTCTTGACGCCCTGGTAGTGGAACCAGTTTTTACTGCTGTGGTGATCCAGAAAAGGGTCGGGGCAGGAGTAAGCTATCATATCTTGACCGTTTATGGGTAGGGTGTAATCCATGGCGTCTGGTGCTGGTTATCAAGCAGAGACGATGTGTCTGGAATCCCCCCACTCCCCTCCAAAGCTGGTTTGGTGGTGCTGGTGGTTACAAGTCGGGGATTTGACGGGCAGCAGCAGTTCACCAGTCGGTTTGCATGCTGCTCCTAGGTCTAAACACCATGGAGACCCTGTAGTCTAATCCCAGGATTCAAGACCTTCAAAGGTTTCCTCATATTAATCACTGCAAAACAGAGAAAACACGAATGTTTTAATCTCAAAGTGCAGATTGAACCCAACTGTATAATGTCAAAAACAAAATCAATCTCTAATTTACCAACAATTATACAAATAAAAAAGCACGGACACTGAAATCTATAAATATAGTTTGATTCTTTTTTTATGTCGCTTTGCATTTTTCTCATTGCTGATAACCATTCATTTGATATTCAATTCAGTTTATTTATGTAGCGCCAAGTCACAACAGAAGTCGTCTCAGGGCACTGAACAGAAACAATGATATATATATATATATATATATATATATATATATATATATATATATATGTAAATTATAATTTAACATTATTTATCTGAGGAGCAGACTGCTTTGAATTTAACTCCATTGCAGAACTCTCATCTTGAGCAAGCACAAAGGCGACAGTGGAAAGGAAAAACTCCCTCATGAGGATGAAACCTTTAGCAGAACCAGGCTCAGGACAAGCGGCCATCTGCTTCGACCGGCTGGGTTTGAGAGGAATAGATACACAATGGCAGGTCAAGACTTACATGTTAAGATAGAAATAGTATCAAATGAAAACTATTAAATTTTAACAAACCGTTTAAAGAAATTAGGTCAAATTATCCTCCAGTAGTCTAAGCCTATAGCAGCATAACAAGCCAACCCTAACGGTTCCTAGAGTTTCCAAAAGCAGAATGGGAGGAAGATCTTTCAGTTATCAGGCTCCTCTCTTGTGGAACCAACTTCCAGTTTCTGTCTGTGAGGCTGACACATTGTCCAGCTTTTAGACTTTCCTTTTTGATAAATCCTCCAGTTAGGATATATTAGTTGTAAATGTATTCAATTACCCACTTACTCCTGTTCATGGTTTGGAGCTGGTGCTTATCTCCAGCGGTGAAGGCGAAGGCAGGGTACACCCATGACCAGTCGCAGCCCATCACAAGGACATAACAAACATAAATAAGTCCAGTTGTAACTCACTACACACCTAAATGTTTGTTCAGTAACGGTCTATCAGTAATTGTTTTCTAGTCGGATCAGAAGAAAACGCTCAGGTAGGTCCAGTTAGTTCCTCATAAAATTCGATACACCGTTGAATAATTCAAGAAGACTTATTTATAAAACTTCATTTTGTTGTAATGACTCTCAATAATAAAATCAGAATGAATATCTAAATTATTTTCAACTATTTTACTTAGTAACACAAAAACAACTGTGAACAAAAACATCTAAATTGAAACTTCTGGTTTCATGATTTGAAAATGTGTGGATTTTCTAAACTTGATTGTAGCAACGTGTTTCATAAATCAGGGGTTCTCAAACTTTTTGGGTTCAGGGCCCCCCTCATAACCCTCGTGTTTATGATTTTTTTTTTTCAATTTGTCTTTTTAATGCAATGGAAATGTTTGTGTAACATAAATACTTAAGAACTGTTCTTTAATAGTGGTAATATAATTTTTATACTTTTAAACATGGAGTATTTTTCATTCAAGACACACTTAACTAACAGCATTTTTAATTTCAATTTCCAAAAATTAAAGTTTTGAGAAAATGAACCGCATCAAAAGACACTTTAAAACTTTACCTATTCACATAATGAACATGATCAACGTATCGTCACTTCTTTTAATTATTACAGAAAACTATTTACATAAAACTGAACAGAATCATAACAGCAGTCAGACCAAGTAACAGAGCTTCATTTGTAAACTGATCGATGCTGGAACGCAAATAGTGGGTGGGCCCCTGGGGGGATTGGTGCGGGGGGGGGGGGGGCTGGGGGTCCTCCCCCAGAAATTTTTGAATAAAATAGATGTGATTTCCTGCATTTTGGTGTATTTTAACAAGTTATTATACATTTAAGTGCTTTAAAATAAAAATAAAAATAAAAAGACTCCCAAGCACTGGTTCGCGGACCCCTGGGGGTCCGGGGACCGCAGTTTGAGAACCACTGTAATAAATACAGCACAGATTGGTAAGCTGACATCTTTAAGAAGTCAAAGTTAGGTGGGGTTCACCACGTAGGACTCAAAAATGTAAATTTTCTGAATCTTTGTTGCAAAACTGCAAATGTGAGTTTATAATGCCAAGATTCTGAGAACCTGAAGAATTCCCTGTACACAAAGAACACAGCTAAAGTTCGGCTGTTTTTGAACTGGCTGTAATGTTTTCAAGGATTCAAGGATTTTTTTTATTGTCATATGTTTATGGTAAGAAATTCAGACTCAGGTCCCAGATCTAGAAGCCTAATAATTAACAAATAAATAAATACAAAAGAGCACAAACATACATATAATAAATAAAGTTTAAAAAATGTAAGATGAAGCTGAATTAAGTGCAGCTCGAGCTCGACCCTCAGGATCATGTATGAGCTTATTAAAATTCATGCAACACATGGGTTCTGGATTACTTGTGCTTTAGTGGCATTTTACAACTGAAAGAGTTAAAACACACACACAAGTTCTCAAAGTCCCCAGGTTTGTACACAATGCAGCTTTAATAACATCAAATAAATAAATTACCAACACAGAAGTTGGCCCCTGATAGACTGACGTGCAGCTGAAAAATGTATTTGAGTCTGATTTATTAAAACATGATTGTCTTTATAAAAGTGACAGATGTTTTTTTACCCCAAAGTAAGCAGTGAGGGGCCATTTAGGATGTTCCTCACTGAAAGATTTGAGCATCTTTGGGGGTGCATCTGTGCAGAAGACCCAGAGACCCACCTATCCAGGAACACACCATAATTTCTGAATGACAGATACAAGTCCTGGAGATTCAATAAAGTTATTCTTATTTATTAATACATTTTCTGTTGTACTTCAGTTAAAGAAAATCTCTGCATAAGAAAGAAATATCAAAACTGAACAGTTGAACAGCAACAGTTTTTACAGTTTTTAGGGGGCTTTGCACAATTTATCATGGTTGGATTACAAATAGAAATTGTATAAGTGTATAAAATATATCTAAATGCACGATTTTCTGGCGGGTTTATAGTATCTGATGAATTAGAGATAAAGATATTTATAGCAACAGTTTTGTACAAGTGACAAAGTTTTGTTCTGCTGAGATCCTTCAGAAGGAGCTGCTCTTTAACTGAAGCTGGGAACATTAGTGAAAGCTCATTAGGACGCAATTTAATCCCCGAGAAGATATACTTAAATTAGCCTGAGGCCCTGCTTGCTACTGCCACAAAGTCAAAAAGCAAACTGATTTAAAAAAATTACAAGAAATTAAAGCTGTAGTATCACTTATTTTAAATTTAAAGAAGCAAATTTAAGAAATACTGACAACAATTCTTATTCTTTCCATTCTGCCTGGTTTTAGAGTGCAGTGAGACATTATTATCACACATTTTAAGCACAGTTTTAAAGGTTTTTAAATCTTGAATTCTGGTGTTGAAGCAGCTTTTAATCAGAATGAATTCCTTCAAGAACCACAATTAAGTCAAATTACAGAACTAGGTTTGTTCTCATACCACAGGAAGCCGTCCAGCAGGCAGCAGCCGGTCAGATCCAGAGTTTCTGGTAAAATATTCCCATTAAAATGACTCCCAAAGCGGAACAATCCCCAGCACCTAATGTTCGATCTGAAGGTCCCAGCGGTTAATCCTCAGTGGGATTTTCATGTGTGAGCAGAGGTGGAGCTCAGAGAGAGAGAGAGACACTCCCTCCATCACTGTTCCTCCGCCTTGTGCTGTGTCCCTCTCTGCCCCCCAAAATGGAAAGAACATATAACTGTCCAACTGTTACAAGCACCTTTTATTTCCAGTTTCAAGAAAATCAAACTTAGAAAACACATGGAAATTTTGCACACGTTTTTACCACGGAGTCAAATATATTACAGGTGCAAATTTCTATTTTAAATTAAACTAGCATTCTGCACATCACTTGTGATGTTAAACGCCAACACTTGAAGCATGTGATGGGGAAGATTTTTACTGCAACACCAACCTTTAGCTCAAACAAATGGCTGGGTTGTAGACATTTTTGTATTTGCAATTGTCTAACAGCTATGGGCCTGCTTGAAATGGGTTAACACTAAAAGTTAATCACTTGTAGATGAACGGCGATTACTTTCTAAAAGTTTCATTTAATTTCCTCTAGTAGTTCAAGAGATATTTTGCTAACAGGCAAACACAGAAAGTTACATGAACACCCTCCATTTTTGCATATTGTCAGACAGTTTGTGCTCCACATTTTAGTTCTAAATCAGGAGCTGCTGGAGGTGAGCTCATCCTGCCTTCTGTCTTTGATGCCCCACTCGTCTGTAATTGGCTCTGGGTGCAACACCTGCTCTCTGCAAACATTACAGACGACCGTTGTTCAGACACAATGACACGGTTAAACTCACAATTACACCAAAAGTAGGCCTAGTCTAAAATGCATCCTCTAAAAATGTATTATTTGGCCTAAATGCTGGAAATATAAAATGTTTTGAGGTTATCACATTGATTTGGTCATTTGCATGCAAAAAAAAAAAAAAAAAGAGTTTTGTTAAATATTAGAAATGAAAACTTAAAAGCTGGTTGGGTCCTTTCTTCTCTATTGAACTGCAAATTGTTTCTGTCTTTCGGCAGTTTCATTTGTCAGGAGTTGCCACAGCGAGTCAACTTGCACAAAGATCCGGCAATGGTTTTGTTGCCCTTCCTGACGCAACCACAGACCACCGAGCTACCACAGCCCTCTGTGCGGAGCAGAGAGTTGCTATAGGGCACCCGGAGGAGCAGATGACGGGAGTTGAGGGCCTTGCTCAAGAGTCCAGAGTGATGCAAATGAGGATGGAGGCAGGTGTGGTTATTTCACATTTCCCACACACATTTGATGTTGTCAGTCCGGGGATTTGAACCAGCGACCTTCTAATCACAGGCTCTCCTTCTCTAACCTCTGAGCCACCATCTAAATTTAGCAAGATGACCGATTCTTGATTGGAAATAATAAATGCAGCAATCTTCTCACACACACTCCTCTCCTCAAAGGTCAAAGATTCTTACTAAATAATTGTGAGACTGGGTGTACAGTGGGCAGCCATCTTGTAAATCATTTCATGTACGCAGACGATCTGGTCCTGTTGTCTCCTTACAGTGCTGGATTGCAGCAGTTACTCAGGGTCTGTGCTAGATATGGTGTCCAGTTTGACATCATAAGAAGAGTGTTTTTTATGATTGCTACAACTAAGGAGGATCAGAAGATTAAAAAAAAAATCCTGCTTGACGTGGTGAATAATGTGAAATAGCTAAGTCGTATTCTGAAGAGTGATCTCTGTGATGATGATGATGTGCAGCGACAGTGTTGTAAGTTGTACTTGCACCTCCTTTTATACGACTCACCTCTTGTGTAACTACAGTAAAGCTGTAATGAAGAAACTGCAAATAGCCTATCAGGATGCATTTAGAATCCTCCTCGACTTCCAAAATGGACATCTGCAAGTCAAATGTTTGTCATGAGCAACATTCCAACTTCTCATGCCTTGCTGAGGAACTTCATGTATACATGTATGTGCTGTTTGGATGTATCAAACAACTTAGTAGTAAGAGCTTTGTCAAATGCAATATATTGTAGGGATGCACGATATTATCAGTGTGGTATCGATATTAGTGTTAAAGTTCAATATCGGATATCGGTCATTCCATCAAAATAACTCACCAATACAAAAGACGCTGTTTTTGTATGACAACCCAGTGACAAGGATGCCTGCAGCACCAGCACAACATGATGACGTCATGCACACATACCTGATCCGATCACGGCGGAGAGAAGAATTCAAAATGTCGGCGGTGTGGAATTTTATTTTATTTGATATGGACTACTTTTTGTCTCGAAATAAAGACTGATACGTATATGTTCAAAAATTCTATATTCTTCAAAAATACTAGAGGTTTTATTTGTGTGGGGGTGGGGGTTGTCTAAATCTCTTGAAGTTGACAAGAAATTCACTTGTTTTCTATGTTGAGCTTTCATTTTCCTTTGTTTGGTGTTTTATAACCACTTAATGTCTCAGAAACCTGGCAGGTCTGGATTTATTTTCTAAAGCTTCAAGCAGATTTTTTTCACTTTAAGATGGTACATTTGAGCATAATGTGTTTGTCTAAGCAGGTCTCACTTGTAAATGAGTCTTTGAGGTGCAATGTGATTTATCTGTGTAAATAAAGGTTGCATGAAAATAAATTATGCACCTTTCTTCTGTTTATTTTTGAAGTAGTAAATCGAGCTGATTTTGAGGCCGAACAGAAACATACGTGTCAGAAAATGAGCATGAAATAAGTAAACTGTATATTAAAAAATAATAATAATTATTATAATATAAATATATAAAAATTATAAAAATAATAATAATAAATTTATCTGATGTTGGAATGAATTGTAGAAAGTGAGATATTTTTCTCCAGTTTCACAAACTTAGCTAAAAGACTTGGATTAAACGTTGTATTTTTTTTATCTTTAAACTCTTAAAAAAACAACATCTTGATCCTTTCATGGAACTTTCTTAAGTTGATTGGATATTTTGGATGTGCTCCGCTCTGAGATCATTCCCACCAGACAGATCTTCATTATAAAATTGCTCAGACATTTCAATTTTTTATTTTCCTTCACCCACTTCGAAGCCAAGACTTGTCCTATGGAGACACTTGGATGGGGACAGACAAGTTTGAGTCATGAATCGAGGTTGTAATCTGCTATATTAAGCTCCCAGTAATCTTAAAGTAGCTAAACTAGTTACATAATCAACTAAAGTAACCTAAACCTCATTCTGGTTATGGCTGAGAGCATCTCAGGCAGGTCTGAAATACTAAGATGCAGAAGTAACTCCACTAAATATTTAATTTCTGGCTTTATTTGAGTTCACAAAACATTTTATTTGTAGCAAGAAATAAGAGCAAGCACAGCTTGACTTAAAATAAGATGAAGTTATAGTACAACATTAACCTCAAGAAGGGCAGTGAGATTAAATGAATTTGTATTTATTCAACCCTCTGACTGATACATTTTTTAAACAATCAAAGTTCTTCAGGACGGAGAAAATCAGTGAATGATGTTCCTTTTTCAAGCTGGGATCAGCGGCAGCTTACCGGCTAAAGCTCCTGCTTGAAATACCTGCTAAGCTATATGGGGAAAGGGAGGGACCTCATTTCTGTGAGAAGGAATAGTTCAAGTAATTGGGGAGATCAATATAATGAGTCTTTATCTGCTCTCAAGAGAACTGACTGTTCAGTTAGCTCAACCCAAAGTCTTTTACTATCGCTTTGGCTGCCAAGAACCTGCAGCGACTACTGGGACGTTGAGCACAGAACAGTGCAATCGTTTGCATTTGAAAGTGATTCATGTCTAAATCAAATGGGTCTGATGCTTTTAATTAAATGTTCATGTGATAAGTAAAGATGGGGCCTCCTTTCTGTCAACTCTTACTTTTGGGGTGCCTCAGGGATCTATACTTGGGTCTGTTTTTTTTTTTTTCTTAATGCTCCCCCTGGTCCTTTTGAAAAAATAAGAGTTTTATAGCAGATATTTCAAAAGTATGTCAAGAAAACACATTTGCTTGGTCTCGTTGTTACCAGATGAAAAAAATTGACTGATAAAAAACTTCCCTTCCTGAAACAATCTGGGTTCGAATCTGCAGCCTTCAAGACCATAGCCTTGACCACTGAGCTACCACAGCCCCATTGTAAATTCAATAAACTTAAAGGCAAAATTGGGTTCTCTATAGTGGTGCAACACTTTCTGTAGCTCTCTGTACATTTGTATGAAGAGGGGAGATCATTTTTCCTCTTAGAGACCCTGGGATACAATGTTGCCAAACTATCTTAACGAAATTTATTGATAAAAACCCACTCTGTCAAAAACATCTCATGAAGCAGTAAACAGATTTGAATGAAACTCTCAGAAAGTAATCATGTGCAACTGATTAACATTTGGAGTACATGTGATTCAAGATGGCCACCACAGCTGATGGCAAACACAAAAATGGCACCAACTTTCAGATTTGCAGAGAGTGAGCTAGAATTTGTTGTGGTGGTAACTGGAGAGTCGTCTGTAACACAAACAAGTGTTAAACTGATTGTGTAAGATATTTGTATAAAATGTTGGCATTAACTGTTGGACTTAAATATATCTGTTAGCAAAATATTCCATGAACCACTGGATGGATTTTTGTGTAATTCTCAAAAAAGTAATCAGTGGATCTGCATGTAGAGCTGATTCATTTTTATAGCCAACCTGATTCAACTTGGCCACCACTGCTAATGAACCTGAACAAACACAAAAGTGGCTACAACATTAAGGATTTTATGAATATTAAGCTAAAATGTTGCTATAGTAGCTCAAATCAAAATCAAATCACATTTATTTTATTTTTCTTTGAATCAAATCAGTGGACGTCATCTAAATTAAATACTCTGTGTGCTAAAAGTGATGTAAAATAAATTGTAGTAAGACTTGCAATAAGTTTTACAGTAGTTTTATTGTATTCTACAGGAACTTACTGGATAATTGTTGCCAGTAACATCAAAGTTCATGCTCAATAATCCAGGTAAAGAATCAAACAAAATTCAGTTAGGTCATCTGGACATTGTTTTTTTTTTTTTTTTTTTGCTCAGACATTTCGTCCTTCATCCAAAGGACTTCATCAGTCCGAGGAGCCACAACAAACTGAGTCCCACAAGCAGCACTCACATAGTAGTTTGCTGGTGATAAGATGGTTTCTGGGGCCCACCCTCTTCCCCGTTGACTCCTCTGAGGCAGCCATAGCCAAAGTGGTTCAAAACATCAAAATTCATGCTCAATAATCCAGGTAAAAATAATCCAACAAAGTTCAGTCAGGTCCTCTGGATGGTTTCTTATTTTGTTGTTGTTGAGATGTTTCATCCTTCATCCAAAGGACTTCCAAAGTGGTTCAGAACATCAAAGTTCAGTCAGGTCATCTGGATGTTTTTTTTTTTTTTTTAGACGTTTTGTCCTTCATCCAAAGGACAGTCCATTAGGTGAAGGATGAAACTTCTCAACAAGAAAAAAATAATAAACCGTCCAGATGACCTGACTGAACGTTGTTGGATGTTGCCAGTAAGTTATTGTATTTTCAATAATTAATCATTTACAGTGTAACAAATCACTCAAGCTCTCTGGTTTAAACTTTGACAATTAGCATTTCTTTGAAATGTAAATTTTTTTTTAATTAAATACTTTATTTATTGTATTTGGCTTTGCCTTCTATGGCCACATCATGCTTTGACAACATGTAGCTAAAGATTTCTGACAACTCCAGTTTTTTTATGGGAAAATTCTGACCCTTGTAGTCAGAGAAAATGACTTTTTCTGAGAAAACAGCCCACAAGACATCTAAAATAATAAAGAAAAAACTGCCAGTTTTGTCCTTTTTTTCACTCTTTCAATGCCAGCGAAAAAGTCAGTCGCGCTTCCGTGGATCAGATTGTGACAGGTGATGATTGACGGGCCTTTTCAGAACAGATACAGTTCAAAAATAAGAAATAATAAAAAATTATATAAGTTCATAAAGTGTCAGTGTATAAAGTCTCTTGACTTGAACAAGATCACACTAAGAATTTTAACAACACAAGACAGATGAAAACTGTTAATTATAGTTCAATGTTTAATAGGTTTAAAATCATAAATGCAGCTTTTTATGTATATTAAGCCTAAAATAAATCATTCTCAAAAGGTAAAGCCGTGTTCAGGCTGCCATTGTGATCTTGTTCTCGTTAAGTGCTTGGATTTGGATCCGCGCCTGTATTTAAATGCCCTCAGTGCCCTGCAAGTGCAGTGAAACAAGCTACATGTTATTTTAACAGCTTGCACCAACAATGTGTGCGTTAAAAAGCATAAAGGTAAATATATTTTAAAAAAGCATGGCAAGTGGTCTGCAAAGAAAAATCTGATAAATATTTGTGGCTGCAGGTCACAAAGCATGGTCAGCCATAGTCAGGGCTGCCAGTTGTCTTCTGTAAAGCAACCACTGGAGGGAACCAAAATAAACATTTTGCACCATTCAGTTTGAAGTCAAAAATATTTGAATGTATGCATTTTGAAAAATTCAAATTTAATGTTTTTTTCCTTCTAAAATGCAATTTGAAAAATGTAAACAAAAGTTTAACTGACACACATGCAAAGAAAAAATGTGTTTCAGTGTCTTCACTGACAAAGTGCACAGATTAAAGAATGATAAAAATAAATAATGATTATTCTTGATATGGGGCGACAGTCACATTCATCCTTAATGCAGCAAATGGAAAACCGAAATGATTGTTAAATAATCTTACATGGCAGCTAACCACAGTTTAATGACAGGAAACTTCATGTGCACCTGAGCAGGGCAGGTGTCAGGACACCAAGGATAAAATGCAAGTCAAAACTTTGAGAAAATGTGTTCATATGGGAACCAGACTTTGTGCTTTTTTTCAAGGCTGAGACAAAAAAAAAAAAAAGCATTATTCATGGTACAAATCATACCGTTTAGCCAAACTTTAATAATTTCCCTCTGAAGGTTAAAGCTGTCTGTCTCTCTACATGTTCCCAGACTGATGAAAATGCAGAAAAACCTGTTTGCCATCGAGTCTTTCCTTAACAGAATGATCATTTACTGATGGAGTTGAGCAGTGGCTATAGAGCTATAACACATCTTCCTTGGGAAAGACTAAAGCTTTGTCTGATGCGCCTTTTATTCCCAACAGCCTTGCTTATAAACCTCTTTCTGTCAGTTGTCTAACTTACATTATTGTTACCATCAGATATTTACATCTTAAATACAAAATTATAACAGTGGATGTTGTAATTTATACATAAAGGTTTGCAACTTGACACAATTTGAGTTTCATAGAGAAGCATCACGAGCCACCAACACTGTCCCATCACTGAAAAGCTCCTTCAGTGACTGTTTACATGGTACTGATGGAACCTAGGGTTATCTTTATTTTCATTTATTAAAGATGAGTAATATACAGTTCTAGCTTTATGGAGAGCTTTTTTATACGTTAGCAGGCTATCTCTCCAAGATAAAAAAAAAAATCATTATTCAATGTTAGTGGAGAGCCATTTTCTTTCCAGCTTTCTAGATGCCTGCTTTAAAGTAAGTAACTCAGAATTGAACCAAGGAACCAGTTTCTTCTGATTGATTTGACTTTATACGTATGTGAATGTTTCTGTGCAGTGTCCTGAGACTGCTGTTTTGATTTGGCGCTATATAAACTGAATTGAACTGAACAAAGCTCTGTATTCTTGCACAAGTAGCTAAAAGTATAATTTGTTCATATCCACTCTATCTCTATACTCTTATATATTAATTTCTATTTATTCATAACGTCAGTTTTCATTCTCGTCATATCTGTGTAGTGGACTAGGCCTACGTAAAAACTAAGTCTAAGGTCAAAACTCTTGACCTTAAGAACCTTGTGGGACAGAAGCTGTCATTTCATGTATTTGAATCCATAAATACAGGTTCACCCATCCTGAGACTTTCTTTCTTGAAGATTCAAGTGAAAAGAACACTCTCTTTTTATTATCATTACTATTTTACAAATGTTGATAATCAAAGTGTCTTAGTTCAAACCATTTTAGATGTTGCAGTGAACTAATCAATTTTATTAACTGAGTAATGATTTTTATTCTCATGCAAAGTTAGAACTCATGTTAAAAGCTGTTACAGAGTTTATGCATTTTCTGATTTCTGCCTTTGAATGAGCAAGTGTGTGCGTTTCCAAGGTTGGAGTCAAACGAAAAACAAGTTGTTATGTTAAAACTGTCATGTTTTAGAATCCTCTCAGACGTAAATATAGATGTTTTGCACCTGTTTCTGAAACACGCCAAAACAAAACTCTCTCTGTCTGTGAGAACATTTCTGATCTGTCTCATAACAATTCTCGCTGTCTCTAACCTCTTACGTCACAAAACACACCCCGTCTGGTCGTTTCTGACCAATGAACAACTCCCAAAAGTGAACCGGGAAAAAGTCTTTAAAATGTCAGTACTTCCTGGTCTAGTCTGTTCTGTGGGAGTTCTGTAAACTCATGAGTTCTATGAGTTCTGTGAGTTCTAAGAGTTCTGGAGTTCAGTAGTTGCTAGAGTTCGGTGGGAGTTTTCTGCTGGAGAGTTTTCTGCTGGTTCTGCTCGAGTTCTGTCGGAGACAGGATGATCCTGACATGACAAAAGCTCTTCCGAGTTCCATGGGATTATAACTATCACTAGCCACTACTTCTGACGAGCTACAGCCACAATCAGGAGACGCTGGACAGGTAGCGTTAACGGAACTCCATATCTGCTGATGAATCTTCAGAAAGGTAATGGATCAAGTTTCCTACCAAGCGTACCGATGGAGAGCTGAGTTCTGATGGAGAGTGTCAATTCTGGTGAACATTCTTCCCCTCCCATACCATCTTAACTCCCTCTAAACTTCTTTCATCTCTAAACTTGTCTATCAAGTAGAAATTCTTCCAGATATTTAGAAATGTCTGTGTAAAGTGCTTATTCACATCCGTGTGGGTAAAAGATCATAGTTGTACAGTTTTATAAATGTCTGTGGTGCAGCAACGGAAAAATCATGGCCGTATGATTTTTCCTGAGTGATTGCTTTGTTGTTATTTTCATAATTTGCCAAATTAATGTAAATGTTTGATGTTAAATTTGATTCTGTAAATAAATGACCGCATTCATTTTGATGGGTCAAATATAAATGACGTCTCACGTTTGCATTTCCTTAAATTCAATGCACGTTTTATTCAGTCCAGAAAAATGAGGAACCCGCGTTAAATGATGAATATATCCCAGCATCTGTTCATCTACATCTGTAGTTTTTGTATTCAGTGTATCCTGTGTGATTCTATTTGCTTGTCACTTTGCTGCTCATACACTAAACTGTCCCAAACTAAGGGACAAAAATCATTGTATTCTATAGCAACTGTGTTGTGGCTGAAAAAGATTCACTTCTTTATGGTGCAGAGTTTAAACAGGTACATTGTAAAAATTAGTATGTTAAAATACTAACACAGATTCACCATCTCTTTTTTTTATCTTTACATTTTGGCTCCGAGGCTACACAATATATTGCAAATTTATCATCGCAACAAGTGAGAGCAATGTCAGTTGCTGCAAAAGCCTGTTTGGACTGCAATAAATCAGAAGATTATGTTTCCATACGTTCATGTTCTGCACATTTTTCTTCAATCCAACAGACTCTGCTCTTGACGCCCTCATTTGTTTTAGATGTTGGCGAGAAGGTGAGGAGAGGAAAATGAGGGTTTATCACAACTGGTATCCTTTTAGCAATATTAATATTGCACATCGCAAGTTTTTCTAAATAGAACTCAAGTAATTTTATTGCCCATTAAAGTCAGAAAACATTATATATTTTTTTTGTTCTAGACACAAAGTTAAAAAATACTAATCATATTAAATAAGTGTTGCATTTGTACAGTTTTACTTTGGATATGGAAATTTAGCATGTATTTGTATTTTGCTATAAAATGCTATTGGACCACAATACATATTCCCCACTTCATAAAAGTTCAATCATTACAGAAACTATAACTGTCATGTTGTGACTTTTATGTCAATAGTGTACATGGTTGACTTTAAATGAAACAACAGAAACAATTTCAGTATTTACCAACATTTTATTTTGAAGTTTCTTCTCAAAGCCAGACAAAATAATGTCAACGTCACATAAGTGCATTAATGTTCTTCATCTGGATTTTGACAGAATGCTGCCAGTGCTCGAACCTCAACAACTAACAATAGAACTGGCAGTACCAAAACAAGTTTTTAAAATAAAACACTGGATGATGCAAATTTGACAATAGTTGCACATGATGTCATAAAGTTCTATTTGGCTTGATTTGTCTTGCTTAAAAAAAAAAAGGAAGCTTAAAATCTTAAAATACAGAAGCGCTTCCTGAAACGGACACTGAACATCCCAGTGAGCAGGTTCGTGAAGAGCACAGTAACTGCTGAGACAACAGGCTTTAAATCGTACGCGAGACAGAATCCCAGAATATATCAAGTTAAGGCCACTTTTAAAATGTGATGTTTGGCTCTGAAGAACTAAGATAACCTTTTCCAAGAGCTGAAATGTTTCATGTGAGAAGTGTCACCATGATCAAAGTAAATTATCCCCATAACCCATGTTTGATCCTGGACTCCATTCCAATTATCCCCGCAGTAAACCTGTAAATAACTTCTAAATAAGCACCTCTTGATCATTTTAAATCTCTCGATCTCAGCACTTAATCTTTTTGCCATAGCTGTCCACCACCTCAGGAGTGACGCTTTCGTCCTCCTCCACGTCCTCCGTTACCGTCTTTCCAACCAGCTGAAAGATGTCCTCGGCTGCGACGCCCATGGGCTCAGCCACCTTCACCGACAACATGTCCAGAGTTAGGACTGTTCCTTTTGGAATCTTCACCTGGGCCACCACTGACTTTCCCAACTAGAGACACAGAAAAGCAGAAGAATGAAGTTATCACATCAAAATCACTCCAGGCCTCAATAAGCAACTACAGAAATTAAATTTTCTGCTAAAATGCAGTGTTAAATGACTGCTAACATTTGTTGAAGACAAAACGTCAGGGTTAGGGTTGAACTGTTAAAAGTGAAAGAAGCAGCACAGAAGCTGAAATGAGCAAAACTGTATAAAAAAAGCTAAATTTAGTCAAGTCAACTTTATTTACAGAGCACATTTAAAACAGAACCTGTTATCAAAGTGCTTAACAACAACAACAACAACAACAACAACAACAACAACAACAACAACAACAACAACAACAATCAATGAGTAAATTAAAGAGAAAATTATATAAACATATATATACAATACACTAATAATAATAATTTAGTTCAACTGTAGCTAAATGCAAAAGTTGGCATATATATATATATATATATATATATATATATATATATATATATATATAT
>NC_056513.1:17698714-17744546 GCF_014905685.2 Nematolebias whitei
TATATATATATATATATATATATATATATATATATATATATATATATGTATGGGCGGCTGTGGCTGAGTAGTTAGAGCAATTGTCTTCCAATGCAAGAGTTGGGGGTTCGAATTCACCAGCAGTCACATGCTCAAGTGTCCCTGGGCAAGACGCTGAACCCCTCATTGCCTCCGATTTGTGTCCCATTGGGGTCTGAATGTGATAAAGCACTGATTATTCTTTGTACAGATCTAGTAGAGTGCTGTCTATCCATCCATTCTCTTCCGCTTATCCGGGGCCAGGTCGCGGGGGTAGCAGCCTAAGGTCGTTTTCACACCAGATAGTCCAGTAGACTCGGTTCAGGACCATTATTCATGAGCTTTTGTTTACATTTGAGCTGGTGCGTTTGCATTCACACTGCACTGTGCAGTCGAGTCAACCTGTTGAACCAACATGTTCCCCTGCTCGCCTGTGGGGGCGCTGCACCAAGATCTACTGAAAGAAACGACACAAAAACCTCTGAAGACACGTCTTCTTCTTCTTCTGTAAACAAAAATAAAAATGAAGTGGCATCAAGTTTTAGCAGTTTTAGGAGTTATATTTTGTCATTTTTCAAAAATGGACTTAGCAGAAGATGAGACAGAAGACCATGGAGAATATTGTTTTTCCACAAAAGGCAGCTGACGGCTCCATATAAGGTCAGAGAAATGCGTGTTTGTTTACCCTGCGGAGCGGGGCTCGGTCTGTTTACGTTCACACTGTACTCGAACCGCACTGGAGTTCGCTTCTACCGGACCGAGACCTAGGTTTTAGCCCGGGCCAGAGTTCGCCTTTTTGTTCCGTGACAGAGTTCGATGGCGCGTTCACACCTCCCCAAACAAACCGGACTTTCTAGGAAAACGAGCTGGAGTTCAATTAAAGCGGACTAAACGGGGCTGGTGTGAATGTACCCAAAGTAGGGAGGCCCAGACTTCCCTCTCCACAGCCACTTGGGCCAGCTCCTCCAGGGGAATCCCGAGGTGTTCCCAGGCCAGCCGAGAAACATAGTCCCTTTAGCGTGTCCTGGGTCTTCCTCTGGGTCTCCTCCCAGTGGGACGTGCCCGGAACACCTCACCAGGGAGGCGTCTAGGAAGCGTAGAGTGCTGTATGAATGGGTAAATGAGGGCACAGATTGTAGTGTGAAGAGCTTTGAGTGTTTTAATAAGATAGAAAGGCACTTTACAAGTACAGTACATTTACCATATACTGCAGGTACATGTATAAGCTAAAAGCATCATAGAAGGACATTTAGACTACCATAGTTTGAGCAAGTATAATTCAATTCAGTTTATTTATATAGTGCTAAGTCACAACAGACGTTCTCAGGGCACTGAACAGAAACATTCACATACATAAAAAGCCGATTAGTAAAGTTCTCTATCTACGGAAGCCAGCAGACTGCATTAAATTTTCACTTCCTCGCAGTCTCCCATCCTGAGCAAGCACAAAGGCAACAGCGGAAAGGAAAAACTCCTTTTTAACAGGTAACCTTTAGCAGAACCAGGCTCAGGACGAGCGGCCATCTGCTTTGACCGGCTGGGATTGTGATGGACACAGAATGGCAGGTCGAGGTGTTCTATCTATAGGAGGAAAGATTTAAAAAAAACCATGTGAATAAATAAATAATTATAAATACAAACTATTCATTTGTAACTATTCATTTGATGAAATGTAGTCGATTTGTCCTCCAGCAGTCTAAGCCTATAGCAACATAACTAAGGGGTAGGTCAGGAAACCCAAGCCAACCCTAACTATAGGATTTATCAAAAAAGAAAGTCTTAAGCCCAGTCTTAAAAATGGACGTGTCAGCCTTATGGACAGAAACTGGAAGTTGGTTCCACCAGAGAAGAGTCTGATAACTGAAAGATCTTCCCCCCATTCTGCTTTGGAAAACTCTAGGAACCACAAATAAACCTGTAGTATGAGAGCAAAGTGCTCTGTTAGGAAAAAAATCTTTCTATAGGGATTTTGTTTTCCTGTAAATACATTCTTTCTGATCATATTTCAAAAGTATGAGTGACAAATAAAAATAACTCATTGCAATCTATCCAAGATCAAGCGGACCACTTTGATATTTTATTGGTTTAAATAACAAAGTACACCGACGTAGTTGAGTCCAAAAAAACATTCAAAGAAACAATAAAAAGGAAAACAATAATGTGAACCCTGACTCAGAATTCACATAATTAAACAGTATTTTTAGTGTAATTCTTCAGCAGGGATCTTTTCACTAACCTTGTCATGGCACGGCTTCTCACATGGCAGCATCTGCTTGACGTTGCTTCCCATCGCCTTCTCCACCAGTCGAATGGCACGAACCAGTTCAGCCAGTTCAGAAGGCACCAGTGAAGCTGCGTGGTCGCTTCCTTTCCATGTCTTGTCCAGCGTTACATGACGCTCAATGACCTTTGCTCCCAGAGCCACCGCTGCCACAGAAACATACGTTCCAGACTCGTGGCCAGAATATCCAATGGGAATGTCTGGAAATTCCTTTTGGTACTCCTGCAGTCAACAAGTGGATAAAGTAATGATAATTTTTAAAACCACAAACATGATATAAAACTGTAAACAGACAATATACTATAAACTTAAAAAAAAAGATTAATCTCCAAGGCTGAGCCCAGCCACACAACATGAACTACGCTAAAAGCCTATTTCAGCCACTTGCATCTGGTCGCGATCCACACATCGTGACTAAAGGTGAGGGCTGGAACATGAACAGACCAGTAAATCAAGACCATTGCCTTTCAGCTCAGCTCCAATACCACGTCAGACCGGATCATCGCCCTCATTACTGCAGATGAGGCCTCGCTCACCACTCATCAACAGGACTCCCACATACTTGAATTCCTCAGCTTGTGGCTGACACTCAGGCCCAAACTGGAGAGAGCGGCCAACCTTTTTGTTGAAACTATGGTCTAAGAACTTGAGGGTTCTCTTAACAGTCAAAAGGGAGGCGCTCCAATGCACACTGATTTGCAGCTAAATTTGAAGTAGTGCTAACTGAGTTAGCTCTGGAGGTGGTACAGTCTCTGATCGCCACAAACCTTCCGAGTTTACCTGGTGTTAATTTATAAAAGCTCAAGCCCATAAGAAAAGTGTCTTTTCACCGTGATCACTCTGAGGTTGACATTTTCAGGCTCCAGAGGGTAGGCGCTGGTGCACTGAAGGATAGCAAAGTTTTCGTTGTGCTGCTTCACCGTCTTGTAGACTTGGCGCATTGTCTCCATTGACTGCATCCCACTGGACACCACCATGGGACGACCTGACAGACAAGAACCCACTAATCATTTTAAATGCCATGTACAGAAAACCAAACGCTACGTTAGCTATCATTGCATCGTAACTAAGATTTTATAGTGGCTTTTCAGACATGATGCTAATGCTGCTTGTGTGACCCAACAACAAGTGCATTTCTGTTTGTGATCATGTGCATTAATGGTGAACGTGTACACTGTGTAAAGAACAAAATGTTTTGAATTTCCAGAAAGTGGACTAGACTTATTTTTGACACTTCTTGTACAGTAAACTCAAATTATCTGCTATCCAGTAACTTGGACCTTTTTTTTTTTTTATCTAGTTATGGCTATTCAATAACACCTTTCTTGGCTGTTTTCTCCAAATAGGGAAAGTTGTTGGTGTCTCCAGATCCCACTTTTAAAAAAGGCACATCGAGTTCATGGAGAAACTCCACTGCCATCTGAAAGACAGAGTATAAAGGTGGAGTTAAACCTCTTAGATACTCGCAGCATCACAAATCTTTTGACAAAAGTCTCTCTTACCTCGTCCATCCCTGAAGCTGTGAAGAAGATCCCCACCTCAGCAGCATATTTCTGCAGCTCTCTGTACTGGTCATGGTTGAACTCCAGATGGCGCTTGTGCTCGCCGTAAGTTTTTCCCCAGGAGTTTTTGGAGTCGTACGGACGCTCCAAGGCTCGCTTGCTGAATTTGTACTCGAGCTCGCTTTTCTGGAATTTGGCGCAGTCGGCGCCACAATCCTGTGAAGGTGGACACGGGGAAACACAAGTTATAGCATTGGGCAGGAAAACAATGTCATATAGCACACTGTGCAAAAGTTTTAAACTGGCCTTGATTCCTTTATATTTGGTTTCCAAGGAGCTTGACCTCCCTGAGCTGACTAACGTTTTCTGGAAGTCTTTCAAAGTTTTCCATTGAATGGTGATTTCTGTTCTATGTAGATAACAGTAAATAAGAGCATCAATGATGTGAACTCGTCAACAGACCCTCATGATCACTAGACCAGGGGTTCCCAAACTTTTCCATGCCATGGCCCCCCCAAACAGCACTAGCTGCTGGCTGAGACCCCCCTCGCAAACCACAAATAATGATACAAAATATGTAAAGAAACATCAACTTTTAGAATGTTTTAACTTTTATTCACTACATTCAATTAATTATTACAGCTGCTGAGCATAAAAATGTTATTAACTACAATGTTTTAAACACGGTTTTATATTCCCACTGAAAAAAACAAAAACTTTTCAACAAACTGTTGACCAGAAGAACAAAACAAAAGAAATCTAACCTCTCTCTCTCAAGTGTGTTTATCTGGAAATGACAGATACAGATTGCCCTAGTGGGCAATTTGTATTATTATTATTAGGCCTGTCACAATAAAAAAAATTGCTGGGCAATTAACTGTCTCAGAAATTATTGCGATAAACAATAATATTGTTTGAAATTTGACAATAATTAGTAATTATTGTCAAATTTAAGAAGAAATGTTTTAATTTGTTTTGCATACAGTACCTTTTTTTGACCACCAGATGGCAGTATAAGATTGTTTGAACTGAAGGATGGATAGTGAGGGAGTGAGCAGCGTGTCAAATGGGAGGGAGGCCCCTTGAAGTGGCATGGGCTGTCTCTCTTTCCTTTTTTTCTGTTCTCAAAATAGCGACTGCTCATGTGGTTTAAGCTCTTTATCATAGCACTTTTCACACAAAGCTTTTAATTAAAAAAAAATCAGTAAACAAGTTCTCAGCTTCTTTTTGCAGAGAAAAACAACTTTTTAGACGAAGGCACGTACATTTTGGAGCGTCGACAAGACGGAGGCCTGTTAGCTTAGTTCGTAGCTTTTTTTTGGATGGTTAAAAAAAGATTTTAAAGAGAAAAGAGAGTTGTGCCTTTTGTCATCCAGTGTCTTCAGTAGAAAGAGAGAGACACAAAGAAACGATAAAGTCGATGAATGAAAATGAGGTCGGTTATTTTCATTTATCATGCGATTCATTGATTTATTGTTTATCGCGACAGGCCTAATTATTATTACTTTTTTTGGTTGTTGCTTTTTATTGTCGTCTCTACAGCTTTCTGGGGACCCCTAGCGCCCCCTGGCGGCCCCCAGGAGGCCGCGGCTCCCATTTTGAAAAACACAGCACTTTCACAAAAATCTACATTTTATGCAGCAACTGAGGAACACAGATACCTAGCCCATTTAAGCGATGAGTTGAGCCCCCTTCTTAACCCAAATGATAATACCTAAATCCATATGTTTTACAGATTGTGGTCATTATTAAACTTTGTTGCACTCCCTTTGCTTTGGTCAAAGTTTAAGAAAAGTAAGAACCGAGGAGTGCAACGACTTAAAATTGGTGCAAACCTGCTCAGAGACCATTTGTCCCAACTTAACCTTACTTTCATTTACCTTTGCCATTTTGATCATTTTCTTGGCAATCTCAATGTCTCCCTGATGGTTCTGCCCAATTTCAGCTATGATGAAACACGGGTGGTCTCCTCCGATCATCCGTCCGGGACAAAGCTCGAATGTTGAAGGCATCTTGGTAAATTCAATATTTACAACTGGTGAATATAATTACTGAACAAAACAGGCCGATGAATGAAAGGACGCGACGTGAATTACGAAGAAATGCACAACTTCCGCATGACGTGTCCCTTACGCGATGACGCGGCAGCCGAAAGTGTTTTCAACATAAAAGCATAACATTAAGCGACAAGGAAAAATAAAATTGCTAGATTTTTGGCAATAAAGTACATTATTACTATCTGTTGGACTGTAAATACAATTAGATGACAGTTAGAAATACTGTTAGATTGCACAACAGCTCCGGAGCAAAAACTGCACATTGCCCGTGTATCAGTGAATAGTAAAATAGTAAAATAGTGCAAAGTAAAATATTACACTGACCTGCGTTCTATTTAAAATGGATATAAGAACAGAGTTTATAAAGGATCTGTCTGACTGATGGTCATAGCTCAAAGAGATGGTGACCGGGGTGGGCATCGTCCATAACAATTTTTGTGAGCTCTCTGAAAACAACGAGAGCTGTGTAGGTCCTCCAGGGTGAGTAGAGAGCATGCAATGATTTTTTTTTCTGCCGACCTCGCAATCCTCTGTAGTTCTTTTTTGTGTGCTGCAGTGCAGCTGGAGAACCACACACCGAGTCCGTGAGTGAGGATGCTCTCTATGGTGGAACTGGTAGAAGGACACCAGCAGCCTCTGATAAATGTTATTTTTCCAGAGCATTCTCAGGAAGTAGAGTCTCTGCTGTGCCTTTTTTTTTAGTTCCTTGATGTTCACACCCCAGGTTAGGTCCTCCTTGATATGAATACCCAGGAAGTGAAAGTCTGTGACCCTTTCCACACAGTCCCCATTGATAGTTATAAGAATGTCATTTCTCACTTTTCTAAAATCAATGACTAGCTCCTTCGTCTTTAATGTATTCAGACTTAGACTGTTGTCGTTGCACCACATTGAAATGCTATGAACTCAAAAGTATAATGAACTAGCATGTTTAGTGGTTATTACATGTTTACCAGCCCTGGTGTTCAAGGACAAACTTCCTAGCATGTTTTAGATCTTTGCTTTTGATTTGTGACCTGAATAATGACAGGTCTTTGCAGGTCTTACATGTTTTAGATGAAACACGGACCTTGATGTTATGTTAATCACTTGTTTCATCTAAAACACATAAGGCATTGGGAAGGGGTTTAAAAACTATTGTGAAGATCAAGAGAGAGCGCATCTCCAAAACTGATTGCAATCCTTGTAAACCAGCTTGTGCTTGTTGAGTCAACCACTGGTGGAAATTAAATCTTTTGGCACATCTTCACTCTTGCTGAACATTTTGGTTTAATTCACTATCACATTAAAGGTGAATATGGGAGAAATGGTCTGATTCAACCTCATACTGGACAAATTGTGTTGATGATTGCTGTGCTGTCCATTACCGATTCAAAGTGAACAATCTGACAGAAAAGCAAAAAGCTGCACAAACTGAACAGGTGAACAGACAGCTAAGGTGCAGTCATTGTGGCGTACACCAACTCAAGTATAAGAAAAGGAGCTGAACTTCATGTAACAGTGCAAAATTAATCTTATTTATCATCAGTGTCTGTTATCAGCATTTTCCAGTTCTCCAAGCACACTCATGCATAGTTAAGATGTTATAAGCTTAAACGTAAACTGGTTTAAACTTGATTGTACACAACAGGTTTTTAAGGATATGGTAGCAAGCAAGTGATGTATTTTTTTTTTTTTTAAAAAGGTGCATATAAATTTGCAATACAGCAAGAAATAGGATTCAGAAATGCTATAGAACATTAGAAACAGCTGAACTTTCCTGAAGTACAATATAACTGTCAGTAACGCCTGTGCCTGACCAGTCATATTGTCTGAAGCTTGGACATGGTTCTCAACTAGAAATGGGTGTAATGCCCCCTCCAGGTCAGGAGGAGATGTTTTCAGGCATGTTTGCCCCAGGTGGAGACATTTAAGTATCTGTGTGTTTTGTTCATAAGTGATGGTAGGATGGAGTGGGAGACAGATCAGGCATTGAGGGCATTGCTTCAGTCCATTGTGGTGAATGTCACAAAAGGCTGGTGCAGGGGAACCCAATGGTGCAGGCAAGCAGGCGATAATGAAAAATAAAGAATTTATTAACAAAGCAAAAGAGCTAACAGGGCAGCAAAATAAACATGCATAAACAGGAGGTACTTACATAACAGACAAATCATCATGGACATAAGACAATGCCAGGACAAAGCACTAACACAGAGGCACAGACTATATACAATGACTAACAAGACCAAATACCTGTGAGGACACGCAGCTGAAACATATCAGGGGAAATGATAAAATGGGAAAACAGGGAGTGCAGTCCACAATACCAGATGGAGGCATACAGTAGGAAAACACAAACCCTATAAAAAAAAAAAAAACAGAAAATGAGGACCAGGGGAACGCAGACATAAACACAGCACCGGGGACAAAACCACAACTCCTACAGTGAAGAGTTGAGTCGAAAGGCAAAGCTCTCAATTTACTGGTATGTCTATGTTTCAACCCTCACCTTTGGTCATGAGGTTTGGATCATGACCAAAAGAACAAGATCCCGTACGTAAGCCGCCAAAATGATCTTCCTTTATTGGGTGGCCGGGCTCAGCCTTAGAGATAGAAGGAGGAGCTCTGTCTTCCTGCTCGGAGTAGGGCCGTTGCTTCTTCATATTGAAAGGAGTCAACTCAGGAGTCAACTCAGGTTCAGGCATCTGGACGCATCCTGAACGCCTCTTTTTGGAGGTTTTCCAGGTGTGTCTCACCAGAACGAGGCCCAGGGACAGACCCAGAATTCTTTGGAGGGATTGTGCACCCTCTCAGGGCTGGGAACACAATTCAGCCACTACACCGTCTGCATTTTCTATTACCTTCTTTGAAGTACATTTAATCTATAATTTGGTTAAGAAAACAAACATGATAACAAAAGGGGAATACAAGCCTAAAAATAAACATAGAAGTTAACAAAAAATAACCATAAAACCCAAATCCTGATTAGGGCGTTTTGAGACTGTGAGATGATCTTGTTGCTTGTGTTGCTTTTTTTTTTTTTTTTTTTTTTTTTTACGCGACCATTGTTATGCAGACACAATGTTCCTCTGGTCACCTGGATCCAAACAAATAAAAAAATCAGATGCGGTTCTTATTACCGTTCTGTACGGGTAGTAACATTTCTTAAAACCCTCTGAACTAGAACTAGTGTCAAGTCTCACTTAAAATAAATTAATAAATGCGAGGATTTTTTTGTTTGTTTGTTTGTTTTAACCAAGCTCAAATGAAAAATGGTAGCGATACTGGGTTCTAGCCATGTGTTCTGTTGCAGCAGAGGTTTTTCCAGAGGTGTGGTGTGCATTTTCCCTGTAAATGTTTTTTTCTTCTTCTTGATTTTAATTGTCAACCACATAGAAGCAAAAAAAACCCACGTTTTTAATAAAGATCAACAGAAAAAAATATGAAAGAACTCAATCCAAGTTGTGAAAAGATAATAACTCAAAATGGATCAGTTTCACAATCCTAAAGCATTTTGTAGAACAAGATGCAGATAATTGTTAAACACAAAAGGGCCTTTACTACACCTGCCCATACAATGGCACTGACATGTTTAACTTAATTTTGTCTCGCTTCTTTTGTTCTTGCCCCAACCCATGCACTCAAGAACAAACTCTGCCACAACTAAAATGGCATACAAAAATCAAAATGGAGAAAATGAAGATATATTGCATCTATCTTCTGGTTTGGCAGAGTAAGTGAACCAAACAAAATTAAAGGTCACCACCACAAAACTGTGTCTATTCTTATTTAGAAGTTTGAAAATGCCAAGAGGATGGAAAACATGACTCTGTACATCATCATAGCAGGACGAACAATCTGGGAAAAAGCCAAAAGCTGCACAAGTCAAGCAATTGCATTAACAGCCACAAGTACATAATTCCCACAAATGGGCCGTTTTTGACCTGTGAACTGTTTCTTCAAGTTTTTTCAGCATATTTCATTACATGCATACTGCAACCATTCGTGTGGTACATGAAGTGGTACATGTGGTACATTAAGTGGAATGAAATTGTGTACACAGGGTCCCAGTTACATCCAACAAAAGTATAAAATGTAAAAGAAAAACAGTAATAAGATCTAAGATATGAACTAAGAAAAACGTTAAACTAAAAAATACACTAAGCACTAGTAGTATAAAAACAATATGCCGAACAGCAGCACGAACATGAGTCTGTGTGAGCAGAAGAGTACGAATGAACACAGCAACATGAAACAGATCAGCAGCAACATGAAACAGATCAGCAGCAACATGGAACAGATCAGCAGCAACATGAAACAGATCAGCAGGGTGATGTGATTTTTCACAGTGATTATTCTGGTTAGAGATTCATGGGTCTAACAGCCTCAGGGTAGAAGCTGTTCCTCAGTCTAGTGGTTCTACACTTAATGCTCCTCAACCTTCTTCCTGAGGGGAGCGGGGCAAAAAGTGTGTGTGCTGGGTGAGTGGGGTCCTTCATGATGCAGGTGGCCCTCTTCCTGCATCTGGAGGTGTAAATGTCTGTGATGGTGGGGAGGAATTGACATTGACATTGATGACGTTTTTATTTAGTTCCAAAATATACATTTACACATTACACTTTTCAGTTTTTTTTTAAGCAGCCTGAATGGTCTATGATGTATGTTTATGATGCATCTTTAGTATAATGTTGGCTCATGTCATCTCAAAGTTAGACCAGAGAACAAAATTCTGCTTTTAACTTCAGGTGATAACGAGCTTCCTCCATGATTTACTCTAATATCAGATGACATTTGAACGAACTGTACTGACTCACTGTTATGGTCATTCATTCCACCCACATTGTTTTGTCATGCTCTTACTTTTCTGTTGCCTGTTCAGTTGCTCATACATATCTTCCAATATTTCCATAATATCCATTTAGTGTCTCCTAGTCCAATATGACTCAACAGATCAACATAAGGCATCAGACTGAAAGAAAGACACACAAGATCAGAACCTAAACATCTTTCTTTTTTAATAGTCTCATTGGTTAACTGGTCATCATTAACTTCACACAGACTCTCTCATTGGTACGTTTTCATCTTTAAATCACTCCTTCGTCTGTTGCCTTCATACATCTCCTATACGTCACTGCGTGAGTGCAGCTACAGCGTGCGCTCTCAGGACATTATTACCTGCAGTGTTCCCTCAGTGAGGACTGAACTAGGCAAAAGGGCCTTCTCCTACTCCGCTCTTGTTTCCTGGAACATCTTGCAAAAAGAACTGAAGCTCTCGACCTTGACCTCTCTAAGTGGCTTCAAACATCTGCTAAGTTCCTGGCAAAAACCTATGCAGACATGTTCCTGTTTTAGTATTCTACACCGCCTTACAATCTAGCTGTTTTTTTTTTTTAACCACAATTTTCTTTTATTTGTTCTTCTCAATTTGTATGTTTTTATGATTGTCTACTGTTGTCATCACTCTTTATTAAAATCAAGCCTCTTGTAAATGAGCCCCCGAGACTCAATGGGATTAACCTGTATAAATAAAGGTAGAATGAATGACTAAGATTGGCATACATTATTGTGAAATGAAATGTATTATTATTTTTCTTTTGGCTGCACTCTTCCTCAGGGGTTGCCACAGCACTTGAGGGTCATTGTGGCACAACCACAGACCATCGAGGTACCACAGCCTTCTGTGTGGAGCAGAGAGCTGTCATCTAGGACACCCGCGGGAGCAGATGGTGGGGGTTAAGGGCCTTGCTCAATGGTCCAGGGTGGGGCGAATGAGGGTGGAGGCAGGTGTGAGTGCTTCACCTTTCCCACCCACATTTTGATGTTGTCGGTCCGAGGAGTCGAACCAACAACCTTCCGATCACAGGCTAGCCTTCTATATAAGCTCTGCTATTTGTTTGGATTTTAGTCTCTATGTATAGCTCTGAATTATCATAGACTTTTTTTTTTTACACATGCGATGCGACTTATTTACGTCTACCCCCACCCCATGTATTTATAACCCAATTTTTGACTGAGATTTGATGATTTCATTCATTTTGACATGAAAAATATTGAACACTACTCAACAACTTTCAGTCAGGTCATCTGGACAGTTTCTTTTTTTGCTGAAACGTTTCACCTTCCATCCGGAAGTCTTCATCAGTCAAGGAAACACACAACACAAAACTGATTCTTCCCCCAAACAGCTTACTCCAAAGTGGAACAAACCAGTTATGTTGGTGCTAAGATGATGTCTTTGGCACGCCCCCTCCTCAGTTGCCAGCCCTCTTCCTGGATTATTGAGCATGGACTTTTTTGGTTTTGAACCAGTTTGACATTACTGTCGACAAGGAAGAGGGAAGGTTTGAAATAATTGTAGGAACATCAGTGTTTGACAATATTTTATTAGTTTATGTCAGAACTCAGGTATAAATCTGTTAGCATCACAAATGTTTGTCAGTGGCATCTATAAGAAGGAAACTTGAATTACTAGACCAAGTGATATGTGGGTGGCACTAGAATAGGATTTCATAATATATTAAAATATATATAGAGTCACTAATCTGGGAGTAATAATGGACCCTTCCCTGAAACTTAACAATCATGTAAACATGATTGTTAAATCATGTTTCTTCCAACTGAGGCAGCTGTCTAAACTGAAGCCCTTATTTTCCAAAAATAACCTGGAGACAGTAATAAATGCATTCATTACATCTAGGCTGGATTACTGCAATTCGCTCCTGTTTGGTATCAGTCAAACCTCCATTGCACGACTACAACTGGTCCAGAATGCAGCAGCCCGATTTTTAACCAGTACAGGCAAAAGAGAGCCATTACACCAGTTTTGGCCTCCCTGCACTGGCTACCGGTTCACCTTCAAATCCAGTTCAAAATACTCCTGTATGTCTAAAAATTGTTGAACAGTTTCCCCTCATCTCTCTGATTTGCTACAACCGTATGTCCCTCCACGTTCCCTGAGGTTAGCGGACCAGTTGCTCCTCACAGTTCCAGGAACTCAGAGGTGACAGGGCCTTCTCTGTAGCAGGACCAATACTTTGGAACGAGTTACCTCTGCTTGTCAGACAGGCCCCCTCTCTCTCGGTTTTCAAATCCCGTTTAAAAACCCACTACTATTCAGTAGCTTTCAACACCAGAGGATCTGTGTTTTGAACATGTACGCTCCACACTGGTTTGTTGTCATATTTATTATCTGCATCGTTTTTATGTCTATATTCTGATTTACTTCATTTTGTATATTGCTTTGTGTGTTGTCTGTTGTTCTGTCTGTACAGCACTTTGGTTGGCCTTGTAGCTGTTTTAAGTGCTCTATAAATAAAATAGTATGGTATGGTATATACGCAGCACGGTGGCGCAACTGGTAGAGCTGCTGCCTCTCAGCGAGCAAGTCCTTGGTTCAAACCCCGGTCCAGGGGCCTTTCTGGGTGGAGTTTGCATGTTCTCTCCGTGCATGCGTGGGTTTTCTCCGGGTACTCCGGTTTTCTCCCACAGACCAAAAAACATGCATGTTAGGCTGATTGGTAACTCTAAATTGTCCCTAGGTGTGAGTGAGAGAGTGAATGGTTGTTTGTCTCGTTTGTCTTTATGTGGCCCTGTGATGGACTTGCGACCCGTCCAGGGTGTACCCCGCCCCTCGCACAGTGATTGCTGGACATGGGCACCGGCGACCCCCGTGACCCAAAATGGAATAAGCGGGTAAAGATAATGGATGGATGGATGGATGGATGGATGGTATGGTATATACATATATCTGGTAATATTTTCTTTTGCGTATGATTTTAAATATTTTTTGTTTGGCTTCACTTGTCTAATGTGACCTCTCTTAAAGCATTCTGTACATCTGGACAAACAGGTTCTGCTTTTGCTTTTTTGAATAACATCATTATTGGCCGCGCACTTTTCATAAATGGGTTGTAGTTTGTTCTCACTAAAGCAGGCTATGATTGAATCCGATGACTATTTTACAAAACCTGACGGATGTGCAACTTCTTAAAAAAAAAAAAAAACTGTAACAGCCCTGACCGCAGAGCTGAAACTGTCGTTGATCTTCTGGAGCGATCGGAGCCAGGATCACAGAAAACTATACACTTTTGAAAATGTAATATTGTCAGGCTCAAAATAACAAAATATACAAAAATATGTAGTAATAGAAGAGCTCAGATGAACCCATAATCCATTTGTCTAAAAACCCACCTGAATAAAATGAAAGCAACGTCATTAGTCATGACTGAATCTTCCACATCGTTTCATAAATCTACACAAAACCTTTCAAAGTAAGAGCTTTTTCGGCTCTTTTAAACCCCTCTTGTTTTCAGCACTTGGCCTTCTTGACATAGCCGTCCACTACGCCAGACACAATGCTCTCGTCCTCCTCCACGTCCTTCGTCACGCTCTTTCCGACCAGTTGGAAGATGTCCTCGGCTGGAATGCCAATGGGCTCGGCCGCCTTCACTCTTAACATGTTCAGAGTCAGGACTGTTCCTTTGGGGATGTTTTCTTTGGCCACCACTGACTTTCCCAGCTGGAAGCAAAACAATGAGGATATTTCAGCTGAAACGTTCTCAGGCTAACTTGATGAAAAACATGAATTTCCGTTGGTGAACCTTGATATAATTCTTCAGCGAAGAGAGTTCAACTAACCTTGACAAATAGCGACTTCTCGGAGGGCAACATCTGCTTGATGCTACTTCCCATCGCCCTTTCCACGAGACGAATGGAGCGAACCAGTTCGGCCAGTTCAGTAGGCTCCAGCGAGGCCGCATGGTCACTTCCTTTCCACATTTTGTCCAAAGTTACGTGACGCTCAACAACCTTTGCGCCCAAAGCCACGGCAGCCACTGAAATACTGATTCCAGTTTCGTGGCCAGAATACCCAATGGGAATGTCTGGAAACTCCTTCTGGTATTCCTGCAGACAACAAGTCAGTCGTTGGAGTAAATAAGAATTATTCTTGAATGAAGGAGTTTTGGAATCAGTTATTTAAAAGAAATCTGCTGAGATGGGATGGTGTGTACAACAAGTATGAAAAGAGTTCAACACATATCGCCACAGCAACTTTTTCTAATAAAGTTGGACACTTTATTTACCCTGATTACTCTGAGGTTGACTTCATCAGGATTCAAAGGGTAGGTGCTGGTGCACTGAAGAATAACAAAGTTTTCATTGTGCTCTTTCACCGTCTTATAGGCTTGACGCACCGTCTCCATGGATTGCATCCCACTGGACACCACCATGGGACGACCTGACACGGACAAAAATGGACAACCTGATAAATATTTTATGTAGAACAGTAGATGCTAGAAGACACATATGGTGACCACTGTCACAGCAATACTTTTCAGTGAGTATTTAAGATGTTTGTTCCGCAAAATAAGTTTTCAAACAATAAGTCATTTTACCATCATTGCTTCCTCTTTAAGTTGTCCTTAAATGCTGTATTGTTGTACACAATGTAGTGAATTAGTGGTGATTATGGACCAGGAGGGCAAAAAGTATTTTTTGCACGTTATGAAAGCCAGTCTTTATGCAGCTAAAGAGACAATCAGTGGAAAAAGTTTGCTTATGCTAGCTCACCTTTTTTGGCTGTTTGTGCCAAATAGGGGAAGTTGTTCGTGTCTGCGGACGCCACTTTGATGAAAGGCACGTTAATGTTGTCGAGAAAATCCACTGCCATCTTAAAAAAAAACAGACAAGTTGTAGTTAAACCTCTCAGATACTCAAAGCAAGACAACCCTGATGTGTTTTTCTTCTTACCTCGTCCATCCCTGAAGCTGTGAAGAAGATCCCCACCTCAGCTGCATATCTCTGCAGATCTCTGTACTGGTCATGGCTGAACTCCAGATGACGCTTGTGCTCGCCGTAAGTGTTCCCCCAGGAGTTTTTGGAGTTGTATGGACGCTCCAAGGCTTTCTTATTGAACCTGTTCTCCAGCTCACTCTTCTGAAACTTGGCGCAGTCGGCACCGCAGCTCTGTGCAGGACGGGAAAAAACAAAAACTTCAATATTGGGTTTTTTTTTTTTTTCGGCTGCTCCTCTCGGCAGGGGTCGTCATGGAACTTGCACTGAAAATTTGCGCAGGATGCCCTTCCTGACGCACCCTGGGCTCGAACCCACAACCTTTGGGTCACGAGACGTCAACTCTTGACATCCAAAACGAAAAAAGAAGGATTCAATTCAATTCAGTTTATTTGTATAGCACCAAGTCACAACAGAAGTCATCTCAGTCCACTGAACAGAAATATTCATATATATAAAAATAATAATTTAACATTATTTATCTGAGGAGCAGACTGCTTTGAATTTAACATCATCACATAACTTTCATCTTGAGCAAGAATGAAGGTGACAGTGGAAAGGAAAAACTCCCTCATGAGGAAGAAACATTTAGCAGAACCAGTCTCAGGACAAGTGGCCATCTGCTTCGACTGGCTGGGTTTGACAGGAACAGGAAGGAGGAACAGATACACAATGGCAGGTCAAGAATCACATTAATATAGAAATAGTATTAAATGAAAACTATTCAATTGTAAAAATAAATTTTAAGAAATGAGATCATTTGTCCTCCAGTAGTCTAAGCCTATAGCAGCATAACAAGCCAACCCTAACTATAGGATTTATCCAAAAGGAAAGTCTTCAAACTGGACAATGTGTCAGCCTCATGGACATAATCTGGAAGTTGGTTCCAGAAGAGAGGAACCTGATAGCTGAAAGATCTTCTTCCCATTCTGCTTTTGGAAACTCTAGGAACCACGAGTAAGCCTGCAGTCTGAGGGCAAAGTGCTCTGTTAGGAAAACATGTAACAATAAGATCTTGAGTATAAGATGGAGCTAGGTTGTTGAGAGCTTTGTAGGTTAGAAGTAAGACTCAATTCTGGATTTGACAGGGAGCCAATGGAGAGAAGCTAAAACTGGAGAGATATGATCTCTCCTACTAACTCCAGTCAAGACTCTGGCAGCAGCATTTTGAATTAACTGAAGACGTTTTAAAGAAGTATTTGGACACCCAGATAATAAACCAGTGCAATAGTCCAGTCTAGATGTGACAAATGCATGAACCAGTTTTTCTGCACAGTATGACGTCTGCCACTAAAAATCTTGTGATGGTGTTGCGCTCGGGTTGACCACAAAGATGCGCTCACCAAACCCAAAGAGTCCACCTAAGACTTATCTTCTAATAACTGTCACTCATTTGAACAGTCACACTAATTTATGCAATAAATTATTTAAGATAAACATAAAATAACATGTAAAATGTTTATAGTGAATATATAAACGACTTTCAAGAGCAACAGATAAATTAAATAAATTCTGTTTGGATGGTTCTTCTTGTCAACTTTCCCGGGACAGTATAGTCATGTGACCAATAACTTGGCATAATGTCATTGTTGCTGTTATATAAACCCCCCCAGCTCATCATCAAAATGCACATTTATTTGTTGTACTTGATTGAAAGGAGATCTGTTGTTAGAAAACCACATTTTACTGTCAAACAGCAGCAGAGTCTGCTTTTATTTACAGGTGCTGACAGCAAGAGACACCAAAGTATTGTGCAATGCAACACCTTCATAAACTCTGTGTTTTGTAGGAGGTGACAATTTGCTATAAAATATGCGGACAGGCAAAGGTCGCGGGTTCAATCCCCGCTTTCTGCAGCAGGACTCTGTCTACAAGGGGCTCCTCTTAATATCAGCTAAAGGTAGGAGTTTTTTTTAAATGTGCTTTAGACATTAATTGACTTTTAGATCGAATTTAGCGCATTTCTGGACGACTGCGGACATTAAGGTGAAAGTTGGAAAGAAAGAAAGCCTTAAGTCCAAAATGCCCCCCCCCCCCTTTTTTTAATAAATCATGTAAAATATGAATAATATTAATAAACGTTTGGGATTATTTTGTCTCTTTTATGGTTAAAATAAAGAACACAGCTTTAGACGGGTCCAGAATATGCTCTGACCTCATTGATTTCATTTAAAAGTAGCTCAACCTGTTTACAAATGAACACCCCACCTCCTCCACCCCACTCCCCTCCCATCATGCTCAAAAGCTTCAGAGCACTTTCCAGCTGCCAAAGGAAGAACAACCTGTGACGTAAATCTGACATTCTGGATGCTCTATATTATTTATTTTCTCATTTATATAGGAAAAAAAAAGTTTTTTTTCATGTAAACCAACAGTAAATACAAGGTAGGTTATACATATTTATGTAATATTGATGATTAATACGTTTTTTTTTGTTGTTGTTCCTTGTTTTTATTTTTAGATTTTAACTAAAAAAAAAGCTTAACTTTGGATTCACTGCTTTAGTCGTGTAATAACTTTTAAAAATAGAGAAGACACTTAATCCTAAAAGAAACCTTACTTCTGTTTTTTTTTTTTTTACCTTTGCCATTTTGATCATTTTCTTGGCAATCTCAATGTCTCCCTGATGGTTCTGTCCGATTTCAGCGATGATGAAACACGGGTGCTCTCCTCCGATCATCCGTCCGGGACAAAGCTCGAAAGTTAAAGGCATCTTGATAAATTCAATAATTACAGCTGGTTTTAAAATAATACTAATAATCGTATGATTATCTAAGCAAAGCAGTGATGAAGGGGACAGCAGGGGCTGGTGGAGGGGAAGAGGCCTTGACGCAGGGCCAGTTGTCTTTTATAGCAACATGTTGGATGAGTCTCATTTGCATGATGACGTCAGACAGCAAGAAATTACTGCACACAAAAGAAAGTCCAGTTTGTGCGTGCGAGCGTCTTTCAATGATTTTCAGGCTGCAAGTTGAAAAGGAATGAAAGGCATGAACTAGAAAAAAAAAACAACTCTTCTTATCTACTTTGTTGGGTTTTAGTGCTAAAACAAAGCATTTGAACAGAATGAAGGCTCTGAAAACATGATGATAGAGCCTGTTCTTTGAACATCACTTACACTGATTGACAAGCAGGATCTAGTTTCATGTTCTTAACAAAGGTATGGCAGTTTCTTATGTTTTAATTCGGTTCTAAGGTTACAGCTTCGGTTATTTAATTTATTATTATTTTACTTTTTAAATTTAGACTTGTTATTGTTTAAGCTCTTTTTAAGACACTGTCTAATTAGGTTTTTAACTCTTTTTGTATTTGTGGAACATTTATTATGTATTTTCTTGTGAAACACTTTAAGAATTAATGAACTTAACAATAAACCTTTACATTCTCTCTCTCTGTCTATGTATAGGCCTATCTATATACATACACATATATACATATGAATATATAAAACCAGCTATTAAAATACATAAGTACTTGTATGTAAAAATTATTATTTGTATTTGTATTTTTTTTTAATTATTATTATATCTTTAATTAAAATTAAAAGGTAGGCAATAAAAATGAAACCAGTTTGATAAACATCCTTTACCTGCTGGGACCACACTGGGCTTCCACAGCCCACATGTGTGGAGCAAACAGCTGATAGGGAACCAGAGGGGTGTGTGTGTGTGTGTGGGGGGGGGGGGGGGGGGGGGGGTTGGTCTTGCTCAAGGGCCTAGAGTGGGACAAATGTAGGCTTGTGCTGCAACTTTAAAACTCAGCTTTTGATGTAAGAGTTAAGGAATTCCTTCCAGCGACCTCCTGATCAGGCTCGGCTTCTTTTACCTCTGCACCACCCCTCCCCAAACATGAAAAACATGCTAGATTGCATAAATAACCATTTGCTTAAAAAGCTCAAAGCGTTAATTGTAATTAAAAGCCACAGAAAAGTTCACTTAATATGGTGGACCGGTAGAACTGGTGGAACCATCAAACTTTCCAGGATCACCTGTCCTCCCACCTGTTGGTTGACGAGGCATCATCACAATCTCTCAAGAATGCAAAGGATTACAGTGGATAGAAAATGGATGAACTGTGGTGAATTATTATTAGTACAGGTTTGTAATCAAGTCGTTAAACGTATAAATGGTGCAGTCGAGCAGAGCAGCGGTTTCAGGTTAGTCTTAGGCTGGATATTTGACAGTTTCTGATGTGTGTCATGCAAACTGTCAGAGGATTTTGGTCAGAGGTTATGGAGTTATGAACACATTATTCCCAGCATTCTTTCCCTTAAAACAAACAACTGAATTGTTTCCCAAAACACTCTCTTATCCTGAAGAGCTGCCCATGGATCGTATCTGTGAAGACCAGGAGTGACATGTGAGCCTACAGCTAACTCCAAGGACATCCACTCAAACTTTGTCAAGCTGATAGGGATATAAAAAGTGAGCCGACAATGCAGTACGTTGCAGATCATTGTGACCGGGCTTCATGTGCATACATTTAATGTATATTGATGTGAACTGTTCTGATATCTGCCCTTGCAAGTAGGTTCAAGTTTGAAGGTTCTTTTATTGTCATTTGCATCACATGTGGTGATGGAACAAAATTGTATACTCAAGATCCCATTTACACCCAAAAATAGCAAAAAATATAAAGTATAAAAAAGAAACAGTACACAAGGATCTAAGCTACGCTAAACAATAATATTGTAATATAATTCCGTGTATTAAACAGCAGCCTGAACATGAGTCTGTTGTGAGCAGATGGGGATGAATATAAAAACTTATGGGTAAGAAATCACCAGCACAAAGTGTCAAATCTCCAATTAAAGTGGCATTGCAGTGATTTTCCTGGTTAGGGATTTATGAGTCTAACAGCTTCAGGGTAGAAGCTGTTCCTCAGTCTAGTGATTCTACACTTAATGCTCTGCAACTTTCTGCCTGAGGGGAGCGGGGCAAAAAGTGTGTGTGCTGGGTGAGTGGGGTCCTTCATGATGCAGGTGGCTCTCTTCCTGCATCTGGAGGTGTAGATGGTGGGGAGACTGACTCCGACAGTCTTCTGTGCAGCCTTCACCACTCTCTGCAGAGCTTTTCTTTCTGCAGCTGTGCAGCCTCCACGCCACACGTTGATGCTGGAGCACAGGATGCTCTCCACTGCACACCTGTAGAAGGAGCTGAGGACTCAGGCCCTGTTTACACCACGACAATCCAATGACAATTGAATTTTCCCCCATTCCGATTAACACATTTACATGAAAATGTTCTAATTGCAGTCTCGTTGTTTACACAGCAACCGTAGACATGGAATAGGTGTAATTCCCTTGCTATGCCACTAGTTGGTGCTATGTTCTTTGAAACCTGAAAGTAAGTGCGCATGCGTAAAAAAAAAGTTCTAAACGTTCTAATGTTTCTTTCACGAGTAAACTGCCATAACAAAAGCCCAGGTGATGTCCAAACTGAAAGCAGTCCGGGGAAGTTAGCTTTATAAATTTATAAGAGTCAAAAGCACAAACAATACTCTGTCATCTGTCATTGTCGATAGTTTATTTTTCTGTGGATTGTAGGAAGCTGTTTTGTTTTGCGTCATACTGCGCATGAGCCAGTGATTCGATGACAGAAAACATCTGTTTTTTCTGTTTACACAACAACGGACACCGCAACATTTTTGAACCATTGCATTCTGGAAGCCGTTCTCAAATTGTGTCGTCAGAGGAAACATTCGCTATTTTTGTGTAAATGAACAGTACAAATGCAACGAAACTCTTCCATTTTCACCAGAAATCGTTTCCATGTAAACAGGGCCTGAGCTTCCCAGTCCAGCTCGTCTCAGCCGCCTGAGGAATTCAAGTTGCTGATGAGCTTTCTTGATCAGGCTGGTGGTGTTGTTGCCCCAGCTGAAGTTGTTATTCGAGTTTACTCCCAAGTTCTTGTAGCTGGAGACCACTTCCACTGCAGATCCTTCTATATTTGGGGGTGGAGTGTACTGTTCTGTATTTTATGTTCTGTCTGGAACAGGTCCCTCTTGTAAATGAGTCCTCGTGACTCAATGAAACTAGCCTGTATAAATAAATGTTGATGATGAGGTGTGTTGGCTCCTTCTGAAATCCACAATTGTCTCAGTCTTCTTCACATTGATGTGAAGGTTGTTCTTCCGGCACAGGCTCTCCAGGTGTTCCACCTCCTGCCTGTAGCAGAACTCACACTGCTGTATCGTCTGCAAATTTTACAGTAGGACAGCCTGGATGGATAGGTACACAGTCATATGCGAGCAGAGTGAACAGGAGGGAGCTCAACACACATCCCTGAGGTTAGCCAGAGGAAGTAAAATTGAAGAGCAGTAAAGAGAAGTAAAATGGTGCTGGAGATAAATCATCTGCCGTGTGTGGGTGTGGTTCATTTGAGTAAACCTCATTAAGAGTGTTTTCCTCCAACAATTTGGTTCTATTTGAGTCAGATCCATCAGTTTCCTTCGCACCAGCTTTGGATTTGAAACCGTACGAGGGAGTTTTCTTCCAACACAAACGAGATGCAGAAATAAAGCTGGACATTGACAATGGCATTAATGTTTAGCATTTTTCATGCAGCTTTTTACTTTTTGCAATTTTTATTGTTTTAACATCATTTTCCATAGACGTCATTTGAAATTATCGTAGGCGTCTTCATTGTCGAGCAAAATATTTCAGCATAATTCAGCTACGCTGTGTCATGACTAAAATAAGTAAATCACAATGTTGGAACAGTTTGTCTTTGTTCTTTTTATGTTTGACACTCAATTATTTTATGTTTATTTTTATGTTTTCTTTTGTGATCATTTAATTTCATGATAATTTCAGTGACTTCTTCAGTGGAAAGTTCCAGAGAAAAAAAGTTTTCAGCACTTGTAACCTTTAAACCACCCACCAATATAACAGCTTGTACAAATATATGTTGTGAAATTATGTCACTCTGCTAATGTCACCCTGTACTTTTGGAAACAGACTATGACCCTTTGCTCTAAATGTTATTGATCACGCTATACAATCACACATACTGCTCCTTTGAAATGAATCGAAAGAGGAGAGAAGGAAGCAGAACTTCAAAGTCTCTTAGGACTGCTCTTCCTCTTTGCAAAGAAAAATCTCACTCTTTGTGTCCGTGTCTTTTATTTAGACCCAACACAATTTTTTTTAAAAGTATTCAAATATTTAAGATGCATAAAAATCTGATCAAAATTGACGTTTATTCATTATTTAGTTAAACAATTCAGCGTTACTTTTTGTTAAACTCCATGACATGGAGGCTGCTTGTGTTTCCCAAGTGTCTCTTGTTGGGTGTACTGCTGATGGTCCCGCTGTGTTCAGCAGGAAGCACATGATGATGACCCGTCAGCACAGGGTCAAAGAGCACAAAAAAACGTTGCTCATTCTGGAGTGAAAATATGCATCGTAAAACTAAAATCACCTGCATTGCTAAATTTAAAAATCATGCTGTCATGGGGTACAACAGTGTGACAATCATCAGAGAAGTCTGTCAAAGGATGGGCCAGACTGAGAGCAATTAAAGGATTAAATGTAAAACAAGGGTAGTCCTGCAGTTTGTACAGTGCATACAGACAGGGCAATTGTTATTGACACAGCTGTGCAACTATGTAAGAAAAAAATGCACTAAAGATACAGAACTCACAATTCTGTGGTAGGCTTAGGATTCTTTTTTTTAAATTTTTATAAATAAGTAAATGAAAACCCTCATCCAACACTGTAGCTACTGAAGCAGTTTTGGCAAAAGCTAAAAAGTCTATTTCATGTGCATTCTTAGCTTGGCGAGACATCTTTAAAAATTAAAATATGTTAAACGAGCCCATTGTTATTTAAGGAAACTTGAAACAATGCTGTCAGAACTATGTGCTTACATCGTTTTAGAGCACTCACTGAAATACTCGGAATATGTAGATACGGTAGATATCTCATATTTGTAGGTGTGGTATGGAACGATGTGATTTTTATCACTAGGTGAAGTTTTCATTTCATTAAAGAATATTAAAAGAGCACATTTATAACTAGACTCATCACATTTTATTTGGTGACCAAACATGTTGAAACAAAAAATCTTAATAAATCTCACGCACATCACAACTCAACTTTTGAACCTTCAAACGTTAAGTTTCAACGATATCAGTTTTACTGTTCGACTGTCGACATAGAGGTGCAGAACTGCAGTCCACCCTTTGTGAATCTCCCCACATTTTGGAATGGATTGTGTTTCACCATCCTCTCCAGGGTGCAGTTATCCCTACTGCTTGTACACTTTTCTACCACATCTTTTCCTTCCCTTCGCCTCTCTATTAATGTGCTTGCACACAGAGCTCTATGAACAGCCAGCCTCTTTAGCAATGACCTTTTGTGTCTTGCCCTCCTTGTGCAAAGTGTCAATGGTCATCCTTTGGACAACTGTCAAGGCAGCAGTCTTCCCCATGATTGTGTAGCCTACAGAACTAGATTGAGACCATTTAAAGGCCTTTGCAGGTTGTAGTGAACTAGGCCTGAGGTCAAATCCTGACCTTAAGGACCTTATGGGACAGAAACTGCCATTTCATTGATTTGAATCCAGAAATACAGGTTGACCCATCCTGAGACTTTCTTTCTTGAATTAATCAAGTGAAAGAACACTACTTTCTATTATCATTAGTATTTTACAAATGTTTGATAATCAAATTGTGTTAGTTCAAACCATTTCCAAATGTTGAAGTGAACTACTCATTTTAAATCAACTGTGAAACAGTAATAATGATTTTTAATCCTCATGCAAAGTAGAAATCATGTTAAGGTCTGTCACAGAGTAATTATGCATTTTCTGATTTTCTGTCTTTGAATGAGCAAGTGTAAGTTGGTCCAAGGTTGGAGTCAAACGCAAAACAAGTTGTTGGAACGAACTGTCATGTTTTTAAATCCTCTCAGACGTAAATAGAGAAGCTGGCACCTGTTTTCACCCAACTCGTCTAAATATTCCTCTCGTCTGTCTGAAAAACATTTTCAATCTGTTCCATAACATTCTTGCTGTTTTTCTGACTCCTAGTGACCTCTTACGTCACAAAAACACACCCGTCTGGTCGAAACGACCAATCAGGAAACTCCCAAATGAACCGGAAATAGAGCCCTTTAAATGTCGGTACTTCCTAGTTCAAACCAGTCGCTTCAGGCTCCGGCTTCAGTCGTTGCAGCTCCAGTGCTGGGAAACAGGAAAATCCCGACATGATCCAGAGCTCTTCCGAGTCTTGTGGGATTATGACATCTTCCACCTCTGAGTGGAACTCCTGACGGACTCACTCCTCTTGTGAGTCCACCAAGAGGTGAACCTGTGTCGGACGGAATACCGTCACTACTTCGGACGATTCACAGCTGTTCCTACGGAGACGCTGAAAGGGTGCGTTAAATGGAACTCCGTACCAGTGGAATCACCTCCTCCAGGTAAAAGAATTGATTTATACCACCTAAGTGTACTGGGGAAGAAGCTGGGAACTCACCGGAGAGTGCCGTTCTGATGCCGACACAAACATTTCCCTCGTCCATCCTTTCACTCAACTTAAACTTCAATTTCCATCTTTAAACTCTTCTATCTGCTAGAAATCATTCCAGGTATTTTTAGAAATGTCTGTTGTGAAGTTTTTCAACCATCGCCGTATGGTTAATCGAATTCAATTCTCTAGTATCTTCCTGTAAAAGTTAAACATGACATTTCTTTTTCAGTAAACTTGCAGTTGACCGAAACTTGAACTTTGACCAACTTACACAACTTGCTCATTGAAGACAGAAAATCAGACAATGCATCATTAACCTGATTTCTACTTTGAATGAGGATTAACAATCATTATTACTGTTTCACAGTTGATTTAAAATGAGTAGTTCACTTCAACATTTGGAAATGGTTTGAACTAACACAATTTGATTATCAAACATTTGTAAAATAGTAATGATAATAGAAAGTAGTGTTCTTTCACTTGATTAATTCAAGAAAGAAAGTCTCAGGATGGGTCAACCTGTATTTCTGGATTCAAATCAATGAAATGACAGTTTCTGTCCCATAAGGTCCTTAAGGTCAGGATTTGACCTCAGGCCTAGTTCACTACAAGGTGTTTTGAGTTAATTAGCCATTTGGTGTGGCACCAGGTCTCTTCAATATTGAACGTTTTCACAATATTCCAATTTTCCGAGATACCGAATTCGAGGTTTTCATTAGTTGTTAGTTTTAATCATCAACATTAAAAGAAATAAACATGAAATATATCAGTGTATGTAATTAAATATACAAGTTTCACTTTTTGAATGGAATTACTGAAATAAATCAACTTTTTCATGATATTCTAATTTCATGGCCAGCACCCGTGTATGTTTGCACCATGAGAGTTGCTTTTAATCTCACTGTACAAGAGTATATAGTGACAATAAAAAGCCATTCATAGTTTCCTAAAAGCCCCACCATCAAAAAAAAAAAAAGTTATATTAAAACCACCCACTGAAGAATGACAACACAAAAAAATCTCATTTACTCTTTACTGATATTGAAATCAAATGGACAATGAATAAACATGGTCAAGCAATAACTGGCTAGTATCTAGTTTAAACCACAACTGTCTAATTTCAGTGACATAAATGTTTTATATATTGTATATATTGCCTTCTGTATATGTACATAGGTACACACATCAAGTACACACACTGCTGAGGTTTTAACACGTAGAAACGGGTCATAAACTGTAATGACTGGACTTCGTTCAGTTCTCACTTTACAAGGGAAAAGCATTCAAAAGAAAATGCATAGATTGGAAATGTTAATATGCCACAAGCAGGCACTACACACACAATTTGAAGTACACGCTGAATCTGGGGGTTCTCTTTTGAAAGTTTGGTCCGTGGAAAAGAAAAAAATAAAACACGATCATTGTTATAGGAAGGGTAAACATGAAGTGATAAATTGAGAAAAAAAGGGGAATAAAACAGCTGAATGCATCAACCCTAAAGGGTTAAAGCAGGCTTCATAAGGACCGACACGTTAAGAATTATGACAGCATAATGATTTTGTTTGTGGTGCAGGATGTAGTGTAGCTGTAGACCTGAACAAACAAACATCAAATCTTCCCTTTTAGTGTCCCAACTCACCACATTTACACTGTTCTGCAATTCCACAGAAAACAGGACCTGATACAGAATCGAACCGGTCTTGATTGGCCCCATTTTTAAAAGAAACTGCAAACATTATAAGGTCTGGATGGGTCTGTGGAGGTGCACACAGAAGACAAAACAAGGGGCAGATGTGGTGAGCAGGTAAATAAAGGAGGTCACCAGCACTGCCAGAAGATAGTTGGCAAGACCAGCAGGTATTTCCTTCCAATAAGTGTTAAAGACAGGGCTGTTCCAGGCAGAGAGAAGTGCACAGAAAGGATTTCCCCGTCTTTGCAATGTAAATGGTATTTCAGTGGTTGGGCTTGTGTGTGTGCGTTGGGAAAAAGAATGATATGGAATGACTGAACACACTGGTGCCTAACGGATCAGCGGGGATTGCTTTAGAGAGATGAGGACGGAGCGCATGCGGGAGACATCTTTAGCCTGCTTGCTCGACTTGGGGTTGAAGTCGCAGAGCCGAGCCACCCGCTCCCACTCCGTGCCAGGGTTGTTCTCATCCAGATCCGAAATCATGGCTTCCTCAGCTGCCCTATACGTAACAGAGGAGAAGAAAACACACCAGTCAGAGGAGGAAAACACAGTGCACACATTAATACATGATGACAGCGATGAGAAAGTCCTCTGCTGAGAACCAACACAGATTCTGGTCAACGATGCATCTGCATCCGACTCAAGTCACAGTTCAGCGTTAGCTTAAAATGTTTTTTTAAAACGTGACATAAAAACAGATTCGATAGCTTTGGTCTGTGTTGGACATTTCAGCTCAACAGAGTCTTACCTCAGGCCAGAGCCGTTCTACCATACCAAACAGCTACATGCATTTATACCCACGAGAAAACCCTCAACCACATTAACCTACGGTACACCCCCTCCCCATCTCTGCTAACACAACACTAAAGTCACAGAACTTTTGTAGAAGTCACAACAGCAAAGGGAGTTACCTACGAAACACTTAGTAAAATAAGACTTAAACACGAAAAGAAATACCTTATGCTTTAAAAAGCATTTCTGGTTGGTTAGAAATACAGTTCTGTACAAAACTGTTGGACTTTACTCAACCAATAAATGCCATTCAAGTTATTCAAGTGTTCTAAAAATGAATAAAGTATTAAAAAAAAATAATGTTTGCTTGCTTTTAACCAGGCCTAAATGAATTGAAAGCACTTTTAGCCATGCATTTTGCCGTGTCGGTGGAGCAGGTTGTTCAGAAGTGTTGCAACAATGGCTTTACTTGTTTTACTCTGAAACGTGTAGGGGGGGATAAAAGATGTAAAATAAAAATAAAACATTTTTAATGGAAACTACCTTCCATTGAAAAAAGTACTTGCATAGAAAAAAAGTCTACACAAAAGAAAAAGATTTTCAATGTCAATCTGTACTATCCCAAAACACAGGAGCCTTCGTCACACCCACTCGCAACCATGAAAATACTGTCATTTAAATTTAGATTCATTCATTTTATTCATCTCCACCCTACCTTCAGCGACAAATACAACTAAAACAAGGTACAAAACAAAACAAGGGATTAAAAGCTAAAGAACAGTCACTGATACAACAAACTAGAAAACACAGAAGACTGGGACAACATCAAAGAGGGGGATCATGTACATTTTCTGGTTTGGCAGTGAATCTAACGAGCAAGCAAGTAAATTGTACAACATGATGACACTCACAAAACTGCATCTACCCCCTGCCAAAACAAATAAAATTCAAAAAGGTCTGGGGTTTCATGTTTTTACTTAACTGGTCTAGGCGGTAGCAAGGATGGTTAATGTGTGTGCTTTAAGGTGCATAGGAAAAGAAAACAGGGAGAAACAGTTTCACAAGTCAGAATTCAAAAGAGATAGAAAGAGGAGGAAGAGGGAATGAAACAAAAAGACAAAAATGAGCTCATTGCAGATGTTGAAGCCAGCATGCAAAAGCAGCAGGCTGAAATTGTATTTGCTAGAAACATCTCTATGCAGCCTTTGGTTTAACACGACACCAACTTTGGACCATTTTATTTAACAATTAAACTAAATGTACAGCTCTCATTTTTATCTGAATAATTTACAGTCATGTAATTAAAGTCAAAATTGACTAATTATTAATGATACTTTAAGATTTAGGTCTTCACAGTCAAAAAAAAAAAAATACTGAAGTGGTATGAGTCAGTCTGAGGCAGAACGGTGTCTATGGTAAGAAAAAGACAACATATTCTGTACATCTCTAAATCACAACAAACAGTTTGAGGGGAGAAGCCAAAGGCTGCACAGGACTGCAAATGAATAGCCAGCTGGGAATAGACATCATTCAGAGCAATTCTTTTGATTTGAACTAGTCAAACGAGCTCAAGTGTATCAAGCGGGGCTGCATTCTACATCTGTAACTGTACCTTCTCATTATCCGTCAAACTGAATGTTTCAACACAGGCTTCATGGCATACCATTAGTTTTTTTTTATCCCAAGGAAATAAAAAGTTGTTGGACTATGAAAAGATTTTTGGAAAACTGGACAAGTTGTTGAGATAGTTCATCCTTTGAATACTTCCTTCTACCCAGAGACATGAGCTCCTTCTGGGGAATATCAAGGCATTAATTATCCCTCCAGTAAGTTTTGGGTCTGCTCCAGGGTTTCTTCCCAATGGGATGAGCCTAAAGAGCATCCAAAAGGAGGCAGCCAACCAGAGAGCAGTTTAATCTGATGGGTAAACCACCTCGGGGGGCTCCTTTTAATGCAGAGGTGCAGCACCTGTACTCAGAGCTCCTCACCCATCGATAAGACAGCTTCCCCACAAAGGAAATTTCTAGTCGAGTTTATGACTTTATTCTTTTGGTGACAATCTTAATCTCATGACTATAGAAGAGGGTTGGACTGCAGATGAACCAGGAATATAAGAAGAACTTTGTTATTGGACTCAGCTTCTTTGGCACGAAAGATCAATGCAAGGCCCTCATTACGGAGTACAAAGTCCTGATCCACCAGATCATCTATTGCTTCATCTCCCGATCACTCAATGTGTCATCAAGAAACTTAAACTGCACTTGATGCAGAAACTCATCTTCAATCCACAGGAAGTGTTCCAGACTTTTTATGAAGAGAATAGTGGCCTCAGACTTACGAGTACTGTCTGGTACTCTTCTCAGCGGCTCCAACATTTGGCTGTAAACAGTTCTAGTGTGCGTTCAGTTGTAGGTGGAAGACGCCAACAAGAACAAAAAAAATTGAAATGCTGCACTGAAATTCATAAATCAGTCTGCTCCTGTTCATGTCTTGAGGTGCTGTCCATAGATGCACATTTCACAGCTGATAAGAGGCAGCCAAGTCCAAATCTAACTGGAAACTAGCTCGGGCTGTGCCAAGGCTGCTGACATGGCTTTACTTTAGCTGGCTGCTCAGAAACGAAAAGTAACCACATGTCCAACACTTCCCCTGATCCTTTCATGAAGATCATGAGAAAAAGCCCAACTTTGTTTGCCCTCATTGATGCACTTGTGCATGTCTGGCCATTTCAAGTCAAACTGTCTGCAGTGAAATGAGTCTATTAACATGTTAGTACCTACAGAGCATCTACAATTCTAACAGCATAAAAACAGTACCGTTTGAAGCAGTTGTGCATCCATTACCAACGGTAACAACAATAAAATATGGCAGAACAGTACCGTGATAATAGTTGAGAATAAGATGAGGGGAAAATCATATTGGACTGATTTAGAAGCAAAAATACATCTTCAGATTTAAAAAAACAAAAAAAATCTACATTTTGAAAGATTTATCATCAAGTTAGCTGATCTTCATTAAATACCAATTATAAAACAACTGCTTCAAACAAAAAGGCACAAATTTGCTATTCCTAAGTAACTTATTGTCAAGTCATTAGAAAGCAAACCACATTACAAAGACAACACAGTTTTTGTTAAAATGTTGTTCAAACACAAGCAAATGTTACATGTTAGAAATATATAAAAAGTATAAAAGTATTTCCTGGACCATCTTAAGACGGTAAAATCAATGATGAGTAAGGGATAAAAACAGGCACTTCTTTGGGGGAAAAGGACGTAATTTTCACAAATCTGAGTGAGGAGCTCAGTAGTTTGTACAATCTAGAGATAGACCGACAGTTGATGTTTCATGGGCAACATAAACTAATAAAGAAAAATAATTGGCTCATTGAGTATATTCTTGATTTTGACTAGTATAATAAAACCTTTTAAAAAATATTCAAGTTGTTGAGCACAACTTGTATCATGAATTCATTTTTTATGATTACAACAACAAAAATAAAATAATGTATATTTTAGACTGTTGTCCAGTTATTATATAAATCATGGTTGGATATTTTTGAATAGTTAAATTAGTAGCGAAGTCAGAGCCGAAAGAATTACAGCCACTCTTTAGTCACTAACTGAGCAAAAAAACAAGTCTTGAGTTTTAAGTATATTTAAGAAAAAATGCATTAAAGAGTTGTATTATTAGACAGAACTCTCTTTTTTTAAAAAAAAAGATGTATCAAGAATGTATTTATAGTGTTGAAGAAGGGTTTGAGCTCCTGTGATGCGTTTACATGGTTGACAACTATCTGAGCCAATTTCATCATATGCCAAATCCATCATTCGGTCCACCTCTAGTGCAACTACATGCAGGAGATTATGAAATATTTTGACATGCATCTACTCACAAATGACTTGCAGACATATGGAGTAAAATTATAACCACACTTGTTAATAAAAATAAAAAATAAGATTTAATCCAGGCTATTAAATAATAAATAAAAATTTTTAAAAAAGGAGCTTAAAAAAACCAAGTCTGTAGTCACAGATGTAAGAAACAAAAGCAAAAAATGAATAAATGAAGTGTGTATAAAGGGAGGACGTTAGTTGGAGCAACATACACATAACCAATGAGGTCAGAGAAGGGCTGCTTGTAGAAGTCCTCGTCCAGCACTCTGGACAAACATCCGCCCAACGAGAGAGCAGCAAGAAGGAAGAGGAGAAGAGGAAATGCAGTAAAGGGAGGAGAGGATAGAAACAAGTATCGGTTACCACACAAGAACATTTGCAGTATTACAATCAAAGACCCTGGTTTTTGGCCTCTAAAGCAGGGCTATTCAATTAAACCGCTCAGGGGGCCACAGTTACTGAGAGCCAGCAGCTCAGGGGCCAAACATCCAGCAATTAAAGTCATTATGTGAATAAACCCAGCATTACAATGATCTGTTACCTTTTAAATGCATTTATTTTTGCTGTATTGAATCATAAATGCAATAAACAGAACCCAAAAATGCAATTCAAAGAAAGTCAAGATTTCCTTGCAATAAAAGTACCGATAGATATTCTAATGTGAATCATTATATATTTTTAAATGACACCCTATGCCTCCTATTTAACACATATTATTCAGTCATCGCTAACTTGCCAAATCTTTATGCTTTTCAAACTAAAAAAAAAAAAGGTGACCATTTTTGATCTTGCCTGACAGACTGGCATGTTGCCATTCGAGGAAAGTCCATTAAGAACCAGTTCTGATTTACAATGTCCGCACAGACCAGTTCTTCCTTAAACAGTTCATAAATCACAGGTGAAGCATCCACGTCCCCCTCAGGTGTGAGCTTCGAACCAAAAAGAGGTAGAGCAGAACTCAGCTGGGCTGAAAGAGTGTGATGCGTGTTGACCGTGTCCTTTGTGTCATTTATAATGAAATAACCAACTTATTTGTGGTCGACTATTTTTTAAACTACAAAGCTGCTGTGCGTCTTCATCAGTATTCCCCCGGTAAAAAAATCTGGTTAATCCAGATAGTGGGCGACCACACACTGATATGATCAGCTAATCAGAACTCTACACAACATGAGCTCCACAGCCTTTTGACTCCTGGTTCTTCTGATTTAATCCTTATAAATACACATTAGTGACACCAAAACAGATATTTGTAGGCCCCAGATCAAAGCAAAGATGTGCTTCTGTTAAGTTTAATTTTCTCCCAAACTCACCAAGTTGTCTCTGTGATAGTGTCTCAGAGAGACTCTGAACTGCAAAGCATGCTGGGTAGCCTTGTGGAAATTATGTGTGCAATTCAGTATTTCCTCTAGATTACGTGCCTTGACAGGGCGCTTATCAGGGCGTGGGGTGGGGATTGAAGAGATGAGAAATTGAAAATTGAGATGTGCACTTAACTGGTTTGGCTCTGAAATAATTGCCATCTCAATTTTTTATTTAAAAAATAAATAAATAAAATAAAGGTTTTACAGATTTTTTTTTTTTTAAATCTATTTTTAATAAAGGAACTTACAGGGAGGCCAGACTTAAGTCACCTATGGGTAGAAAGTGGCCCGTGGGCCACCAGTTGAATAGCCCTGCTCTAAAGAGCTTCACCAGAAGTAAAGGAAGAATCATCTTCATCTTCTAAACCAAATAGCCAGTTTAATCGAATTATGATTTACTATCCTGGCAATAATGTGAACAATATGAAGAAATGTTTGATGGTGTTGCAGTTAAATACACTAATCAGTTTTATCTGGGGACATTCCTTATTCATATTTAAAAAATATATATATTTTTTTAATCAAATTATTAATCATTCAGTTTTATAAAACACACGATATACTAACATACAGTATTTGTAAGTGATGTCATTTAAAATTAAAATAAAAATCACTTCAACAAAGCCACTACCTGTTATGGGATTTGGTTTTTTCCAGCTGCTCGTTCTGCCTCGCATGCCACTCCTCCAGCTCCACCATGGCCTTATCCTTCCACTCAGACTCCTGTTTGCGAGAGTTGGCATCTGCAGAGGGAGGAAATAATAAACAAAAATAATAAGGACAGGGTAATTTTGGCTTTAAATAGCCGGAGGATCACACAATAAACTGAAACATGAGGCACACCCTAGCTGCATAGTATCACGTCAACATTTAATGATCAGTGAAATGTTTGCCGTTTCTCCAAAACTCAATAAGTTGCGTCTGTGATAAGAGTCACAGAGATACGTAACTTTGGTGTATATTCAAAGGGTTGACTGACGTGAATATTTTTATTATTACTTAGTAACCTGTATTTAACCAGACAAATTCTACTGAGATCTTTGTGGAAGATCAGATCAGATCTCCACTTTGCATGTCAAATTTACTGCTTAAAAACTAACCTAACAAAAACTGCATAAAAATATTGAAAAGCACCCCTTCCCCTTCAATTTGAACAAAATTACTTTTTTTTTCCCCCCCAGCAAACACAGACTGATTTTCTTTTTAGAAAGCAAATCCAACTGCACGTGGATTAAACTGTTGATTAATAAGTAAAACATTTAATCAATTTCATGACTGTTCATTCACAGAATAGATGGCAACTGTCACCAAGCTACATTTGGCCCTCAATGTTTAATGAACCTATGTTTGTCTTTGTGCTCATGTGATACAGCACTAGAATTTCTTTTTTTTTTAGATTCATGAAAAACATTTATTATCTCAATTGACAGACAATAAGTATTATTTAAAAACAAATTTCTGAGTCTATAAGAAAAAGGGCAGTAGCCTCTTATCTGTTCCTTTACAAAATATTATTCCATTTTACACTTAATACTACAGGTCTCTCTTGTAAACGAGTCCTTGAGGCTTAATGAGACTAACCTGGATAAATAAAGGTTGAATTGAATACTTACCTAGCACCTCAAGCCTCTCGCTTTGTTCCTCCCTCCACTTGCGCAGACTTTCAGGTTCAGCTTGCAATCGATCCGCATTAGAAATTGCTGCATAAGCATCTGATGGACCGTTGCTTTCCTGCAAAGTAGAAATTAAATAAAAGTCAATTGTGCTATTAAAAAAACAAAACCTAACATCTGAAAAACGATAATATTTGAGAAATAAACTTTCAATTCCTCATCCCAACAGTTAATCCTATTACACTTTTTACTAAAAAAAAAAAAACACTCCAAAAAAAACATGTGGAATCATTTCTCTGTATTTTATTTCCAATTTGCAGGTAGTACATTCGTTCTTGAAAGTGAGCTTCTCTCACTGCTAGAAGTCCTGACTGTGCAGAAGGAATAAAAATGTTGCAATGACAGCACAGGAAAAGGAAGCAGGAGTCATCAACAGCAAGAATCTCAACCCAGAGAGTTAGAAATTGAAGTCAAGCTGCAACAGTACTAAAAAACGAATAAAATAATCTCAATACGAGAAGGGTACGTATGTAGTGTATGCAGACATTCTAATTTATGGTACATTTACATAAAAGATGTAGAGTGCACTGTCCTTGTTGTTTAAGTTTTTTGGCACTAACACATACCAAGAAAACATAACTCAGCAAAAAAAAAATTTTGAAACTAAAATCCATCAGTAACAAGTGGAAAATGTAAAGTTGTTGGAATGCAACAGGGCTGCATTTGCGTGCCTTAAAAGGCAAACAGATGGATTCAATAGGTAAACTGAATTAGTAAGAAGCATTAGCCAATTTAAAGTTAACTGGGAACTTTGTTCCTTTTATCTTATAAACCAAATCCAAAATTAAACACATGAAAACAAAAATAGAAGTTACAAAAACTCAAGAATATTCTAAGAAAGCAGTATTACCCCATGAAACTCTCCATTGATGACTCCATCTGAAATAAATAAAGAAAAACAGCTATTAGAAATCAAGAATAAAACTCAAGACATAATGAGATAAAAATACACTTAAGCATGAATAGTTATTTCCCATTAGTATTTTTTTTTTGGGTGTGGGGGGGGGGGGGGGACCTGTGTGTGTGCCATGTCAGCATTTTCAAGTTGCTCAAGGCACAGCAATCCTTAAGGAAATGAGACAATCACGGCCAAAGGCTGAATGTTCTGCTAGCTGTGCTATTAGCATGCTAACTAGCCGTCAAGCTAACAGGAAGCAATGAATGACCAAGAACCGCAGTGTTGATGTTATCGTACAGCTCGACTCCATTAAGTGGTGAGCAAATCATTTTAAACTTAAACACTCATTGGACTCCCGACGTCTTTCTTCTGTCAATTACGTGTGAATTTCTGAAATATCTGGAAAGTTATGTTGGGGAAAAATAGTGGAAGGCATCTTGGCAGATCTGATAGCAGCTAGCGTTAGCTGTAAGCCTCGACGTGTAATTACTGAATATATAACCGGAATGCTTGTAATTTAGCGTTTTATAAAGCCCTGGGGCATACCTAAAAGGATTAACGATGATTACACTAGCAAAACGACGTAGAAGTAATATGAACTTTCTACGGCTAAGAGGGAAACCGTTACAAACCAGAATCTCTCAGCGACGAAGGCACCTCTCCGCCGTCAAGGATGCTGAAGCCCTCGTCGTTTTCAATCCCGGCAATTTCGCTCTCCTGCTGGGCCAAAAAGGCGGCGGCGGGGTCTTCCTCTGAGCCGACGCCGTTTCCAGCGGCAGGTGCGTTCAGCATGTCAAAGTCATCCATGGTTAAAGCTGTTTTGGACGGGAATAATTAGCAGGTGTAGCAACTGACACTAAGAGATTAGCTAAACGGGAAGAAGGACGAAGGGGAGGGGAAAATACTGAAGAGAGCCGAACGGAAATGGACTAAAAGCCAATCAGAAAACGAGGCAGACGATTGATAGCACAGCTAACCAATCACGTAACAGCTGTCTCAGAATTGGACCAATCAAATTGTTGTATTTTTGCACGTAGATCTTGTGACCTGCTACGTGCATCCAAGCTGTTAAAAAATCCGCAGTCAGGGTTTTGAGGCATAATTTACAATTTATTACATAAAATTAGATTTCCATGTCCTTGTTTTATTTCAGCTGATGGAAGTAACAGAACAATCTATTTTTATACAGGACATTCTTGAGGGTTTGGGCCCCAGGGTTAGATATTCTTATTGTGGCCTTATGTTTAAAACAAAATTACAATTAGTGCACATTAACTTCAGCTGCTTAGATGTAATGTCTAAAGTCCGAGGCACAGAAAAACTTCAACCCATCATCTCAAATTCTGAGAAAGTCTGCTGTCACAACTTAATTATTCATTGCTGCACAGAGATCAGTGGATCTGAGAGGTATCTCTGTTTAAACAAACAATACACCATTTCAAGTGCCTTTGCAGTAAAAATAAGATACAGAATATCAATACGCACTGAGACAACATTGCTACTGTTAGAAATAATCTTAACATTTTGAGATTACACAAAGCAAAGCGGATAGCACCTAGAGTTTTAATTTAAAAATGTGTAAAATCAGACAAAAAACGTAGACCAGCTGCCTGACTTTATAAAAACAAATTAAAGCTAGTTGGCTTCAAAACAGTAAAATTAAATCTCAAGAAACACACAACCCCAAAATATCACCAGATCCACAATCGATCATATGATTCACAACTTAATAAAGCACATTTTTTGACTTCTTCAGGATCTGCAAGCACTGCAGAGCTTTTTACTCACACATTCGTTCCCACACTCATAGAGTGCTTCATTATATATTTTTAAACACAGCACTTTTTTTTATATTTACAGCATTTGTTTAACATTTATTGTATTTTAATCTGGCACATCCCTCAGATGATAGTTCTTTTTCAAGGGAGGCCTGGACCTGAAGGCTGCCCAACATCCATATTTTTGAACTGGGGAGGAAACCAGAGTACCTGGAGAAAACCTATGAAAACGTGAGGACATTTAAAGTCCACACAGAAAGACTCCAGGCCCATCTGGGGTCCTTGAACCCAGGACCTTCTTGCTGTGAGGCAATGCTAAACATCAATTTATCGAGCTGCCCACAGCTGTCACTCAGTGTGAGCGTATCAGTCAACAGTGGAGTGTACAATGTCTTGCCCAAGGACACTTTGGGATACTGCAGGGGATTACTCCCCAATCAGAGGACAACCATATGGGCCAGACTGTCCATCAACTTAGTTCCTTTGACAGGGAAATAAGTAAAATAGGAAGTTTGGAAAATAGTAATTGAATAAAAAAAAAACACTATTTTGGGGGGTCCTGAGCTTCTGCCCTGATAAGCCCCTTGGAATGTGCGTCAAACCTCGAGCCACCTCTCGTTTCTTAATATTTGCCAGAAAATTGCTGGTTTGACAATTTTGGAAACATACCACCAAAAATTTACAGCTACCTGATGATTTAAAGCAGATTTTAAGTTAGTTTACATCGTGAAATACTTGTTAAATTTAGCATTTATGTAGTTTTTTTCCTAACCTTTTGTTTCCCATTACCATGTCACATCAGGTTTTAGCAAACAGTAAACAGATCAGCTGAAGGGTGAAGTGATCCTCTCAAGGCTTACATGAATGTTTTATGGACACGACCTGTTCATAAGATGTTTTTTTTTTTTTTTTACTTTAATTAGACCAGTTTTCTAATAAATGCACTACAATACCAAAACCTGCTCTATTTTATATCTAAGGGCTACAATTATTTCCTAATATTAAAAAGACCCACTAAATATTTTAAATTATAAGTGTGAATACTGACTCAGCACATTGTTTTCCTGTTCATATCTTTTGCCTGCTTTTTGCAAACCATTTCCACATGCTGTACAATAACTAATTCAGTTGCCAAATGTTCAGCTTGATCAGGAACTGTGTACTATGGTTTTTAATATTTGCAGTTTTTACATTTCAAAATATTTAACTTTATTTAGACCATTTTCACTACGTTTAGAAAACAGATATCTCTTAATATGTTCAAAACATCGTTCAAATCTACTCCATTTGTGCCTTTTTATGCACAATTTAGCTTTGTGTTTTTCTAAATTTAGCTTTTAAACCATCCACCTTTAGCTATCGTTTTGCTTTTAGCTAATTTCTCTATTTTTTGCTTCAATTTTTTTTTGACAATTTCAAGGTTTTAGATGCAGTTTTTTGCCTATTTCAACTTTTGGGAAAAAAAAAAAGCTAAACTGAGTTTTAAATCAGCTAAGCATTAGTGTAACCTTTATAACAAGTTCATTAGCCAAATTTCAGCATTTTCACTAAAAGGCTTTTTTTTAAAGCACAATTTAATTTAAACAACTAGGGACCAATATTTGAAATGGACTGTTTTGTACTAAGATTGTTTAGTACTGCCAGTACTTTGGGTGGGAGTGGTGATTAGAGAAGGTGGGCCTGTTATTGGAAGTTCGCTGATTCAACTCCCAGTACTGACGTCAAAATGTGGGTGGGAAAGGTGAAGCACCCACACCTGCCTCTGCTCTGGGCCCCTGAGCAAGGCCCCATCATCTGCTCCCTCAGGTGCCCTAGATGGCAGCTCTCTGCTCCACACAGAGGGCTATGGTAGCTCGGTGGTCTGTGGTTGGATCAGGAAGGGTATCCAATGTACAAACAACTGCCAAGTCTTTGTGCGAGTTGGTTCGCTGTGGTGACCCCTGAAGAAGGGAGCAGCCGGGAAAAAAAAAAACAACAAAAACTACCAGCACCATTTTTGGTCTTTGTGAAGTAACAGGCCTTTGTTTCTCTGGTCTTCATTGCTCCATTTTCTTTGCACTTTGCAACAGCAGCTGTGTTCTCCTCAGGTATGACCTGCTGGTTAATAATTAACACGTCTGATAGTCTCTACAGGCTCAGGTGATATGTGAGCATTCACCTCACCTGTAACAAGTAGGTGGGGGCAAACAGACTAAAACATGAGAACTATCTCCATGTCATTCAGAACTCACTTTCCTGTTGGAACATGCATTGCAAAAAAAATAAAAATAAAACCTCAGCACTAATGGATGGTGAACAGAATGACAAATTCAGTATACACTTAAAAATACACTGCAGCCCTAGAACCGTAATTCAAATATGGTGAACATCTTTGGCATTTTCAAATCAAATAGCGTTTCTTGTCAATTTTTAAAAGTTTTAATTTATCATTTGGCCCAACATTTATCAATAAACAGATTGCATTTCATTTAAAAAAATTAAACAGCATATACTGTAAATTACAGTATAGAACATAGAAACCTCGTCATTTTTCTTCAAAAGGCTATATTCTAAGGTTTGCAGTAAAGTGGCATACATATAAAAAAAAGCATACATCCAGGAACCTTCATCACACTGAAGCGGCTCAAACACTTGTTGACATAACACTTGCCAGTATCATTTCTGCATCACCTTAAAATTATAAAATCAGTAACGTATGGGGAATGTAGCATAACATTTGGCATTTCACCCAAAACTTAAACAGAGAAAAACTTCAGAATGACACATTCATCAAAATATAATGAGCACCAACAAATTAATATGTTACAACGGAAACAAGTGCTACAACATGGAAGAATGTCTTCGCAACATTTTGGTCACCTTTAACATTTGTTTAAAATAAAAAAAAATAAAATAAAAATAAAAACAACTATGGGTTTTCATTAAATATTGATTTCAAGGCAGGCACTGTGTAGAATTATGTATCCAGGTTTCTAAATTCAAGCAATACCACTTGCCAAAGTTGTATGTACTGAGAGAAAACTTAAATATTTAAAACTTTGCTAGTTTATTTAACTACAAATTACCTTTTGTTCTAGCTTAAAAAGGGTCCAACTGTTGAAAACAGCCTCAAATAATGGGAGTACTGAAATTTGGTCCCATTTACCAAAACATTCTAGTTAGGGTAATATAATGTATATGGGCTAAAATCAAAGACTTATCTTTAAACTGAGACAATTAAACAAATTGTAGGAGGATTTTAGGACTCAGAGCTCTTTAATGTGAAAATATATGGCAACCAGTCTGAAAGATTTCTGTTGGAGAGACATTTCTGGAAAAGTCAAAATGCAGTACAAGAAGTTCCAGTCAAAGTGAAACGTATTGTGCCAAATGAAAATATATGAAAGAGTCAAATCAACAATTTGTTCTATTCTGACAGAAAGAAACCCCCAACATGAATGAATAAATGTCTAAAGCAGACATTATGGTGAAGAACATGAACCTTTAAGTGTAGAACACTCTCCATGGACCAGGGGTAGAAGTATCCACACCACTATTTGTTGCATAACATGAACAAAGGGCTCTTGCTAAAAGTCCCTGCTGTTCCCCTTCAGTCACAACCACAAGGATCAGAGTAAAAATCCCCTCCAATTTCACACACCCCAGTTTGGCTCTCAGGCTACTTCTGCCAGCTCAGATGTGTCATCTGATCATCTTTGACCCTCACTTCTAAATGTGTACTTTCATGTACAATATGCAGTGAAGACACCACTCCACAGGGTCAATTCTGCCACGAAGAGAAAACTTCACAAGGAATACCCTTTACTACAACGTGCAAATCCTATCCCACCTGCTCAGATTCAACTGAATACATGAATAACTTGACAGCACTCACAGATCAGATGGAAACAAAGCAAAAGCAACAGAATAGTTTTTGAAGAGAAATAAATAGAATGTTAAAAAAAAAGACTGAATCTATAATTTGCTGTCAATGAGCTGCACTTCAACTGCTTAATTAAAAAGCTAAGTCAGGATTATCCATAAACATTCAACTGAGGCCAATTGAAGTTAAAGTCTAGCATCATTGAGAAAATCCTTTCAGGTCCCAAAACCAATGTTCTAATATGTCCAGGACCAGTTGTAATTTTATATGGTGTTGTGCACAAAATACTTAATAAAAAATACTTTACATTTCAATATTATTACTTTAAAATAAAATCCCTGTCTATACCACAAGCCCATGTACATTATAGAACTGTATTTTAAAAATGTTATGGTAAACAAAGTTTTTTAAAAAGTAATTAAGAGTTCTAATTTTTCCAGAACCAATAAACGGTTCCTTAATATGTCCTTCTTGTTGCATAGTCCAACACTATACTAGCAGCTCCAAGTAAAGCTGGTTCTTCTAAGTCAGAAGCGACGACCTTGATGCTCTGGGCGGAGAAGAGTGCTCTCTCTGAGATGATGCGCTGTACCGGCTCCTTGTAGTAAGAGGCCAAAACTCCTGACAGAATCACCAGTGAGGGGTTGACTATGTGCAGGATGTTTACAATCCCCACACCAAGTGCCGTGGTCGCTGTAAAGAGAAGACAGATTTATTTTCTTTGACCAGACTTCAGACATGCAGCATCTTCAGGTCCAGTTCCCCTAACCCCCCATTCAGTCAACCTGTAATTATACAGGTTAGTCTCATTGAACCTCGAGGACTCATTTACAAGAGAAAATTGTTTTAAACAAAGAACACAGAAGAGGTACAGACAACAACAGACAATCATATAAAAGCATATCAAATGAAAAGTAAATAAAAGAAGTGATATAAGAACAAAATAAAAACCTACATTATAAAGAGATATTAAAAAAAAACTAAAATCAGGAACATGTCTGCGTTGGTTTTTGCCAAGAGCTTAGCAGTTGTTTGAAGACACTTAGAGGTCAAGGTCGAGAGCTTCAGGTCTTTTGCAAGGTGCTCCAGGAAACAGGAGTGGAGTAGGAGAAGGCTCTTTTGCCAAGTTCAGTCCTCAGAGGGTACACTGCAGGTAATGATGTCTTGAGAGCGCACGCTGTAGCTGCACTCAAGGAGTGACATGTAGGAGGAGATGTATGAAGGCAACAGACCAAGACGTGATTTAAAGATGGAAATGTACCAGTGAGAGAGCCTGTGCGACATTAATGATGACCAGTTAACCAGTGAATACTGGGTGCAGTGATGGGTACGATAGTTAGTCAGTTATGAATCTTAGTGAACCATGATAGACAGTGTCCAACATCTGCAAGGTGCTTGTAGGAGCGTTCATGTAAATAATGTCACCGTAATCAGTGAAGTGAAGGAAAGTCGCAGTTACAAGGCATTTCCTAGCATTCAGAGTTAGACAGGATTTATTTCTAAAAACAGAAACCCAGGTTTACTTTCAATTCTTTACTAAGTTTTTGACATGAGACTTAAAAAAAAAGAGATGCGAATTGACCAAGATACCCAAGTATTTGTAAGAATTAACAAACTCAACAGGGACACCATTTGTAGATCAGATAAAAGGAATTACTGCTTGTACCAACTTCCTATTTGAAAACAACATCCCTTTGGTTTTATCTGCATTTAGCAGCATTTTGAGACGGAACAAATCTGACTGGATGATGAATACAGACTGTAAAAGATGGAAAACCTTAGCAACTGTTCTTGCTTGACAATAAACAACTATGTTGTCAGCATAGAAATGTAAGGATGCATCAGGAGTGATCTGACCTACATTACTTTTGTAGATTGTGAAGAGGGTGGGTCCTAAGACTGAGCCTTGTGGTACACCATTTTTGACAGATAGCTGGATGAAGTACCATTATGTTGAACACATTGCCTCTGATCTAAGAGAAAGTATCTGAGAAACCAGCTTCTATACTTTATCCATGAAGCTTGTTGTTATTTGGCTTCAGTGTGACCAGTACCATCTGTCTCATAACCAAAACCTGACAAATGGCAGAAATATCTGTGTCTTCGTGTGATCCCTAATCACTTTGTTTAAAGTCTTCAAATATTTTAAAAGGAGAAAAGTGTAGCTTTTAAAAGCAAAACTGACTTCAAATATTATTTCTATTGTTTATATTTTGGCTGCCAGTCTCCATCAGGAGGAGTTGAAGTATCTGGGTGTCTTGTTCACAAGTGAAGGTAGGATGAAGCAGGAGATTGATCGACAGATTGGAGACTCGTCCTCAGCAACGAGGGTGTTGGTTCGGTTGGTCGTGACGAAGAAAGAGCTTAGCCAAAAAAGCTCTTGATTTACTGGTTTGTCTACATTCCAACCCTCATCCGGGGCAGACCCAGAACCCACTGGAGAGATTGTGTATCTTCTCTGGCCTGGGAACGTCTCAGGGTCCCTTTCCCAAGAGGAGCTGGAAAGTGTTGCTGAGGAGAGTGATGCCTGGGTTGCTTTCCTGGACCTATTACCTCAGAAGATGGAAACATTTTTGCTGTCCTTTTTGAAAAGTTTTCTGACTCTTAATTTTTGGATTATGAATTGAATTCTTCCATAAAATAAGATTATGGATGTAAAAATGTAACATCCACCCACCCATCCATCCATCCAATTTAAGGCTAAGAGAGAAAAACACTACAGTGATGGAAACTATTTACACTACAAATTGCCATATTGTTGAAAAATGGTTTGAATTCCCAAACAGAATTTCAATTGTGTTAATTGTGCATTTGTTTGTGTGCTTGCTTTGTGTACTAACCTTTGTGAAGAGCAGTGTCTGCTTTGGAGTTTCCCATTCTGGCTGCATGGATGAGGTGGGCAGCAGTGATTGGCTCGGACAGTTTTATATCCATCCCTTCTACTTTCAGCAGGTCATCTAGAAGAAACACCATATCAAGTAAAAAAAAGTAAATAATAGAAAAAAAAGAAGCAGATTAAAAATATTAATTAAAGTAAGAATGCACCATATATACAGCTAGTAACCAAAATCAGATCCAACAGTCAAATTGTGTTTTTTTTTCCTCTTTAGTCTGTGAATGCAACATGGAAACCAATTTTTTTCTCAACCAGTACATATACTGTATGTACTAGAAGTAGCTAAGCAGCTAATTTGTGTTGCAGTAGGATTCGTTGATGTTGAAGTATTAGTAGTGACAAGAGTAAAGCTAGCGATTTGTAATATCTGTAAGGTGTTTAAAATTGAAGGTCAGAGGAAACACAAGAGTCTACTAAAAAGAATCACAGAGACAAAGATATGTCTGCTGCTCACTTCTCTGCTTAGGATGTTTTCTGATAGAAATACATTTTTATTTAACATAACTACTGAAGTTTTGGGAAAGTACAAATAAAAGTACAGACACACTGTACTTCAAACTGTTTTAAATTTGAAATACCCAACACCCTGTTTGTGTTACTCATGCAATGCTTTTGAGCAATGCTGCAAACTATTCTGTAAGTGCCATAAAGAATGAGCCAAACAAAATTTTGCTTCAAAATGTTTTAAAGACCATCTTCTTTTTGCTTTAGGAGCATATAAGCCACTGTTTTACTGCGAAGCCTTGGAAAAACAAGCTCAAGCTCACCATCATGCAGTCTTTTGGCCTCTCTCTGCAGGGCCATGCCAGATGCGTAAGCCTCGATGCATCCATGGCTGCCACAGGAACACTCAGGACCTTCCAGTGAAACCCTGATGTGACCCAGCTCAGCAGCACAGAAGGTACTGCCATGGATCAGCTCATTTTGATGGATAATTCCTCCCCCAATACCTGCAGAGAAAATATTACCTTTCATTTGAGTTTTAGAGCAATGGAACAGTTTCATTAACCTGTGCCTTATTTCAGTCAGTTACAAAACTCAGGTTTTAATGATTACACTTTCTTCGATGATGCAGAAAAGCTGAGCTAAATTATGCCAAATGTCAGAGAAAATCTATGTGAAATTGACGCTTGGAATTACTTCCAGAACAGTTTAATCTACTTTGTAAATGAACATGCCCCTTTCCGCCAGTTCAGAATAAAAGGACGAGACAGCCCTTGGTTTACTCTAGAGTTAGCCGACCTCCTGCACAGGAGGGATCGGCTCTAGGCCACAGCCAGACGTTCTGGCTCAGACACTGACTGGTCATATTTTCGACAGCTGCGGAATCATTGTACAACTTCTATCAAAGCTGCAAAACCTACCAACTTGATATCTCAGACCTCCAAAGAGCTAAATGACCCTAAAAGATTCTGGGAAACCATCAAATCTCTCTCAGGCAGCTCCCATTCTACTGACCTGCCACCCACCACAATTTCTTGTTAACTCTGTTCCTGTGTCAAATAAGCATGAGATCCTGAACTGTTTCAACAAACATTTTGTTGCTTTGAGTTTCTTGTTTGTCACAGTTACTAATGGAAAATCAGCCACTTCTCCTTTAAGCCAAACATCTACAAGTCATATCTCTCCTACAAGTCGATCCTCAGTAAACCACATCTTTTCTTTTGCACTGTTTTCTGTTAGTGAGATTAACAAATTGTTAAAAGGTCTAGACTCTAGAAAATCTGCTGGCCCTGATGTACTTCCACCTTATTTTCTTAAGGCTGACCTGGTAACATCTTACCTCCCCATCAATCTGGTTTCAGGTAACAACATGGCACAACGACTGCTTCGCTGTTCTTCTCATTTTTGCTGTTTTGTTTTTATATTTAATTTCTTCTATTTACTTTTCATTTTATATGCTTTTTATATATATATATGTATATATATATATATATATA
>NC_056513.1:17744946-17778250 GCF_014905685.2 Nematolebias whitei
ATATATATATATATATATATATATATATATATATATATATATATATGACTGTCTGTTGTTGTCATTTGTGTTCTTTGTTTAAAACAAGTTTCTCTTGTAAGTGAGTCCTCGTGGCTCAATGAGAATAATCCGCATAATTAAAGATTGGATGAATTAATAAAAACAAACAAAAATTCTCTAAATACTATTTAAGCTACAATTACATATCAAGAATGTGTACAAGCAACAAAAACACAATGAAGCAAATTTTAAAATAAAATAAAATAGTTATCGCTGCATTCTGATGCGATGATCTGACATCACATGGCACTACAAAAGTAAACCTAATGCAAGTCCAATTACAGTTACATTTAATAATCGTGCCTTTTTTTAAAAACCAACTTTAAACTTTGTGATTAGTTTTGGCAGCTGGACAATAAATATTGACAAGTAGAGATTAATTACTGACAAGATTTTGTGACAAAATGTTTAATTTCTGATCACAACAAACAAATAGCAGCAAAAAGTTTACAGATTACTTACTGTGAAAAAGATTTAAAAAAAAAAATTCTGCAATTTGAATGTACCCATTTTTTGTGTGATATTGCTTTCTAGTTGTAACTAGAAAATACAAAAACAAAACAAAAAAATCTGATTTAATAAAAATGTCCTTACCTGTTCCCGTAATGACGGTAACAAAGTTTTCCACTCCTCTGCCATGACCAAACTTTCGTTCAGCCAACGCGGCGCAGTTTCCATCGTTGTCGACCCAGACAGGTAGGCCTAGAGCATCTGAGATGGGTGTCCTCAGGTCCACAGAGGACCACTCCTGGATCAGCTTCGTGGAGTGAAGGACAACACCTTCTTGTGGGTTTACACGCCCACCCGTGGAAATTCCTGAGAAGCAGATTGAAACATTTAAATGTAAAAACTGTGTCATCATCACAGCTAGTTTTCATTAAAGATGGAGTTTCATCTGTTTTCATACCAACACCAAGTATCCTACAGTTGAGGTGCACAGCATCCCGCACTGCATCTTTACACATTTTTAATATCAGTCGAATCCTGTCAGCATAAGCCTTTGGATTGGCTTCAGTGTATTTTTTGACTATGTTGCCCTGGACAGCAATAGAAAAATAGACAGAAAAAGAGAGATATTTTTAAAATAACCCAAAAGGTATTAAAAAAGAAGATATAAAAGCTGAGAAAATATACCACTAAAGGGATTAAAGCAAATAAAAGTACTGGTAATTTGATGTTTTTTGCTTAAGCAGCAACTCCCACCCCCATTTTTTTAATGTAAGATTTAGATGCAACGAGGAGTACACAGTTTACACGCCCTCAGTCAGAATATACAGTACAGTGTTCTCTAATGAGGCAGTCAAGTTGTACGGTAATAAGACTAATCTGCACCATCTGGATCAAGACAAATAGCTTTTTGAAGGAGCAGGGTAATTTCCAACTAATTTTATTTTATTGATTTGTATGTCCTTTTATTCTTGCTTATTAATTTTAGTGTTTAAAATTAGGGGTTGTCAGATATAATAAAAAAAAAATTATAACCCAGGTAAACCTTTGCAGAGTACAAAATCACTTCAAAAGTATAATTTTTCTTATTTGCCACTGACTTTTTTTTATTCTTAAAATGACTATTTCATTCAAAGGTATTATGCTTACGAGATTTCAGCTCATGCAGTCATTTAATATTTATTTTAATATTTGATCATTTATTGAATTACATTTTTATTATTATAAAGTTTATTAATTTTTTAAAACAAAAACAATTCAGAGTCAGAGTCAGAGTTTCTTTATTGTCATTCGCACCTCATGTGGTACATGTGGTGGAGCGAAATTATGTACACGGGGTCCCAGTTACATCCAACAATAAAATGTATAAGAAAAACAGTAATAACATCTAAGATATGAACTAAGAAAAACATCAACTAAATATACACTAAGCGCTCATAACATAAAACATTGAACATCACCACAAACATGAACATGAGTCTGTGAGCAGATGTGCACGCATGAACACAACATTGAAACAGATCAGCAGCAACATGAAACCGATCAGCAGCAACATGATATGGTTTTTCACAGTGATTATTCTAGTTAGAGATTCATGAGTCTAACAGCCTCAGGGTAGAAGCTGTTCCTCAGTCTAGTGGTTCTACACTTAATGCTCCTTAACCTCCTTCCTGAGGGGAGTGGGGCAAAAAGTGTGTGTGCTGGGTGAGTGGGGTCCTTCATGATGCAGGTGGCCCTCTTCCTGCATCTGGAGGTGTAGATGTCTGTGATGGTGGGGAGGCTGATTCCGACAGATTTCTGTGCAGCCTTCACCACTCTCTGCAAAGCTTTTCTTTCTGCAGCCTCCATGCCACACATTTATGCTCGAGCACAGGATGCTCTCCACTGCACACCTGTAGAAGGAGGTGAGGACTGAGCTTCCCAGACCAGCTCGCCTCAGCCGTCTGAGGAAGTAGAGTCTGATGATCTTTCTTGATCAGGCTGGTGGTGTTGTTGCTCCAGCTGAGGTTGTCATTCATGTGTACACCCAAGTACTTGTAGCTGGAGACCACTTCCACCGCAGATCCTCTTATGTTCAGGGGGGTGTAGATGTTTTTGTTCCTTCTGAAGTCCACAATCATCTCCTTTGTCTTCTTCACATTGATGTGAAGGTTATTCTCTTTACACCAGCTCTCCAGGTGTTCCACCTCTTGCCTGTAGCTGGACTCATCATTGTTTGTGATGCATCCCACCACCGCTGTATCATCTGCAAACTTTACAATGTGACAGCCTGGATGGGTAGCTGCACAATCATATGTGAGCAGAGTAAACAGGAGGGGGCTCAACACACATCCCTGAGGAGAGCCAGTGCTGAGGGTTATGGTGGAGGAGGAGAGGTTGTGGATCCTCACTAACTGTGGTCTGTTTGTTAAAAAGTCTAGTACCCAGTTGCAAATGGAGGGGCTTAGTCCTAGTGTGGATAGTTTGTCCATCAGGGTTTGGGGGATCATGGTGTTGAAGGCGGATGTGAAGTCCACAAAAAGCATACGGACGTAAGAGTTTTTCTGCTCCAGGTGGTTGAGCGCAGTGTGGACCACAGAGGAGATTGCATCCTCTGTTGATCGGTTCTCACAGTATGCATACATTCTATATGCAATAAGAAATACAATCACAAATAAAATGAAAGGCAGCAGAAAGAAGAAAAAAACAATCTTATAATATCTGCCCTTTTCCAAAAAAATAATTCAAACAATAATAATCTTCAAATAATAAAAACAAAATAACTCCTTCTCGAGCAACAAGTCATATAAATACACATTAAGCTTTTTCATATTTTTTTTAACAAACCAACTTTGATCATTCTCAAACATACACATTGATCCGGCATTTTTAACATCACTCTTCAGATTATTCCATAATTTAATTCCTTGGATTGAAGTAGACCGTCCCTTCAAACTAGTTCTAAATTTAGTTTTAACAAATATCTCTATCCCCTTAAGATTATAACAACTCTCTCTTTTAACAAAATTTAACTGGATATTTAAAGGTAATACATATATACATAACTGATAAAATACTATAATCTACCAAATCATGGGACTTCAACTTCAGTTGATAAAATAAAGTACTTGAAGGGTGACAAATGCTTTCTAGTAATAATTCTTACAGCTCTTTTCTGGAAAACAAAAATAGGATTTATAATTGTTTTGCACGCTTCCCCCAAACATCACTACAACAGATTAAGTGTGGAACAATGATTACGTTATACAACATATACAGAGCTTTATCATTTAAGAACTCCCTTACTTTGTACAGTACTGCAATAGATTTAGCCGTTTTTATTCTTACATAATTTATGTGATGTTTCCACGTCAGTTTGTATCACAGTATAGTTACCTCTCATTATGGTTTTCAAATACAAACAAGCTTCGAACATCCATACAGCCAAAACACCTACTGCTATGATACCATATAGAATTGAATCTCGCATTTATTTATGATGAACTACAAACGCATGAAACTGCCACTCTCACAGAGGGAACGTTGGGAGTTTTGGGGGAAACGATAAAGTTATAAACGGAGACACGCATCATTGCTATGATCTGGGGCATCTTTTAGTTATAGTGTTGTTTAACTCTAAGAAATAAAGACCCAGAAACTGCCCGTCTCACAAAGAGATTCAAACAGGCTGTGTGTGGTCCTGCAGCAGCACTCACTCTCTCAAGGACCAGGAGTTTGGTCACATGCTCAAGTTGAACACGCCTGTACGACAATGACAACGCTCCAATTGTGCGCTAAATGTAAAGCAACGCTGCACGATCGCACTAGGAATGCGTGTTGGGATCCCTCTCAGCTACCACAACACCAGATTTTATCTCAGTATTCGTAGGATTGAGTTAAGTGGTTTTAGTGTCTGCTAAGGTCAATCGTCTTTGAACTGAGTTAACTACAAATGTTACTGATTGTATACAAAAATATAAAAATTACTTTAATCAAAATCCAACAATCATTGCCTAAGTTTTATTAAAAGTGATGATTTGTTAGCATTTGTTGGAGATTACTTTGAGCTAATACGACATTAAAAGTCCAGCTCAATATCTGTAAAACTGACTGAGTTATAGCCATTTTTATATTTTTTAAAGTCAATCAGTTGTGGCAACTATCTAGAATCAGGCTGAATTCAAAAGTTGTAGATGTCCATCCATGTTCATGGGGGTATTTTGCAAACACAAAAAGACAAAAACACAAGCAAAGGCAATAGTAAAAATCACAAGAAACAGCGTAAAAATAAATATTCTGGTCAGAATATTTAATCGTTTATGTAAACCAACCTTCATGCAAATAATTGCCACACGGAGGTTGGTTCCTCCCAGATCAACAGATAGAGCACTTTGGGTCTCCAGGATATGATCGATGTCTTGAGAGATGGAGTCCTTCACAGGAGGGAAGCAGAAGGTCTTCTGCAGGGGCTCGTCCAGGTCAACAGTTCGCAGAAACTTCAGAATACGCGCCACCGCATTTCCATCGCCATAAATTTTAGAGCTGGTTAGAAACAAACAATAGTCATTCACAAAATTCTGTGTTTCAAAGCTCACAACACATAAGCAGATTTTTAAGTGTAGCACACAAACATGATCATGGTTAAGATATATGACAGTTGTATTGTGTAAGTTTCTCTGTCACCAATCTGGCCTCCTTCAATGTTATGCTCTTTCCTTGTGTATGATGCAAACACACATTTGCAAGTGATTATAGTGTGGGACTTTTAATGAGCATTCCAAATGAGACGGGCACCTTGAGAGCCATAAAATACTGTGCAAACTGCAAAATTACTTTAAGATTTACAGTTACTTAGTTTAAGAATTTATCAGATCATCAAGAAAATAATCCCAATTTTTACTCCGGCAAAGTTTTAAGATTTTGTTGTGGTCTGCCTCTTGAATGCTTCAATAAATCACAATCAGTAACTCACAATTATAATAAAAAATAAGTTAAAAGGGAATCTCAAAATGAAAAAGTGAAGAACAAAAGCTAGAACATACCAGGGATATCTCTTTCCGAACTGTAGCTCCAGTGCATGATAGATCTTATTGTGCGTGTCAGCATCTCTGACGTGCAACACATTCTCACCTGACAAACAGAAATGTTGCTGCAATTATTCAAAACATCTCAGGCAAAAATATACAAACAGTTGGACTGATGTAAGAAAATCTAACTTGGTGGTTAGATGGAATTTTGCTATTGAGGTGGGGCTGGGCAAATAAAAACAAAACTGAGACAACAATGCATGATCATTATAAACCGCAGGAATTTTCTGTGGAACCAGTGCCAGAGTCAACAACCTGTTTGAGTAGAAACCAGTGCTGCGTAAATGATTTTGTATCAAAATGAATGCTTCTTTTTGACAGGAAAGTACTGTTTGAGCTAACTGTATACCAGGGTACCTGCAGGTTTCCACAAGTCAAATTTAAGACTTTTTAAAACCTTTTTAATGCCACCTTGAATGAAATTTTAGACCCAAAATAAAAACAACTATAAACATAGGTTATGGTTGGGGGGTTTCCTGATGTATTGCAACCAAGCATATACAGTAGCATGTGTAGTTTTTGTCAGTTAATTGAACATAAAGTGATATTCAGAGCTGTATGTACAAGTGCAGTGTTTTGGTTGGAAACATCCAACAATAAAAGACATTTCTACTGAATACATTCATGGCATGAGGATCATGTCTTAATCTCCAGTTTTGCCTTTATACACAAAGACGTTGTCCAATGAACTGTCGACAGATTTGCACCAACGCATGATTTAGTCACAGAATAGCAAACGTTTGTATTTGCAGCAAGAAGAAAGTAGCCTCATTCACCTTGAGTCACCAACCCTGGTCCCTGAGGAACACCATCCTGCATGTTTCAGCCGTTTTCTCCTCCAACACGCCTGATTCAGTGAATTAATTATTTCCTTAAGTTCTGCAGAAGCCGATTAATCACCCATTCATTCAAATCAGGTGAGTTAAAACAGGGAAACAAGTAAAGCATGCAGGATGGGGTTCCTCAAGGACCAGGGTTGGGAACCACTGGCTTAAACCATAGACTGTATAAAAGAAAATGCAAGTTCAGAACACAGGGAAGAAGTCTGCGTGACTCAATGCAAAACTTTTGCCCGACAGAAAAGTCCAGTGAGATATATAAAACAAACAACAACAACAAGAGATTAAATAAGGATTAACATAGAAAAAAATTATTTTGACTGAAACATTTTTACACCTAGAGGTTACCTAAGCATTAACAGCCCCCCCCCCCCCCACACACACACACACACAAACCAATCCCACACATCCATGAGCTTACTCATGCATACAAGTCACTTGTTAAAAATCTTGGTGTTATTTTTGTTCAGACATGTCTTTAAACCCCAACATTAAAAACGTTACTACCGTAGAACCGCCTTCTTCCACCTGCGTAATATGACTAAAATTAGAAACACCTTATTTAAAAATGATGCAGAAAAACTGGTCCATGCATTTGTCACGTCTAGACTGGACTATTGCAATGGTTTATAATCTGTGTGTCCAAATACTTCTTTAAAACGTCTTCAGTTAATCCAAAATGCTGCTGCCAGAGTCTTGACTGGAGTTAGTGGGAGAGATCATATCTCTCCAGTTTTAGCTTCTCTCCATTGGCTCCCTGTCAAATCCAGAAGTGAATTCAAAATCTTACTTCTAACCTACAAAGCTCTCAACAACCTAGCTCCATCTTATATTTGAGATCTTATTGTTTCATATTTTCCTAACAGAGCACTCCGCTCTCAGACTGCAGGCTTACTTGTGGTCCCCTAGAGTTTCCAAAAGCAGAATGGGAGGAAGATCGTTCAGTTATCAGGCTCCTCTCTTGTGGAACCAACTTCCAGTTTCTGTCCATGAGGCTGACACATTGTCCAGTTTTAGACTGGGCTTAAGACCTTCTATTTTGATAAATCATAAATAGGGTTGGCTTGTTATGCTGCCTTAAGCTTAGATTACTGGAGGTTAGTTTTCATTTGACACTATTTCTATCTTAACATGTGATTCCTGACCTGCCATTGTGTATCTGTTCCTCTCAAACCCAGCCGGTCGAAGCAGATGTCCGCTTGTCTTGAGCCTGGTTCTGCTAAAGGTTTCTTCCTCATGAGGGAGTTTTTTCTTTCCACTGTCACCTTCATGCTTGCTCAAGATGAGAGTTCTGTGATGGAGTTAAATTCAAAGCAGTCTGCTCCTGAGATAAATAATGTTAAATTATTATTTTTATGTATGGATGTTTCTGTTCAGTGCCCTGAGATGACTTCTGTTGTGACTTGGCGCTATACAAATAAATTGAATTGAAAATTGAAATGAATTCCCAAAGATTTTCAGGAAAAAAGCATTACTGCATACTGTGTTATGACCTTAGTAAAAGTACACAGTTTTTTTTGTTTCGTTTTGTTTTTTTGAATGTCCAGAGGACCAGATTTAACTTTTTTAGATTTTTTCTACCTGGATTATTGAGCATGCATCAGGATACACAGTGTAATGTAATGTTCTCTAGTGAAGAACTGAAGTTATAAGAAGACTTTTAAACGTCACCATCAAGTCCAACAGCATTCTAAAGGAAGAGACAGGTTTACCGAGTCTGTCTCTGGACTCGTGTATCAGACAACACGACCTGCTCTGCTCTGATTGGGTAAAACTGTGACTCTGGTCCTGCTTATTTGTTGAAAGCAGCTTCAGTTTAATCCTTCTATCATCATTAGTTTGGATGGCTCTAAACATGTCCCCCCCCCATTTTTACAAATGACAGAAAATGTTAATCCCTCCTGTCCTGACCAATTTCAAGACATTTGAGTAACATATTTAAGACCAAATTGCAGGTTTTTTTTAATGAATTAAGAAATTTTAAGGCTTTAATTTTAGATACATGAATTAAAGATTTTTTTTAAGGATGCAGTGACACCCGGGAATACTTTGTAGTCTAAACGTTAACATCTGTTACTGTGAACTGTATACAGCACAGTGAGCCAACACCACCCCAGTCTTATTTTATTGATGTTCAGAGGCACGTAGGACATTTCTACAAACGCTGTTCAAATACCACACCTACATTTGAACTACCGTACTTTGTTTTAACAGAAAGTCACCGCCTAGCTAATTCTAGTAACAACCTAAAATGTTCTTGGAAATTAAATGCTTGATTCTCCCTCTGGTGTATCATATTAATCATCTATAGAGGGCCACAGTGCAGACAGAGACAGACTGTCTACACAAAATACAGTATTTATTTTGTTGTACCTGGAAACGGGCATCTAAATACAGTCAGTCCAGATAATGAACGTTTCATACCATACTGTTAATGGTAATTGTAGTGGACTAGGCCTACGTCGAAACCAAGTCTAAGGTCAAAACTCTTGACCTTTAGAACCTTGTGGGACAGGAACTGTCATTTCATGTATTTGAATACATAAATACAGGTTCACCCATCCTGAGACTTTCTTTCTTGAAGATTCAAGTGAAAAGAACACTCTCTTTTTATTATCATTACTATCTTACAAATGTTGATAATCAAAGTGTCTTAGTTCAAACCATTTTAGATGTTGCAGTGAACTAATCAATTTTATTAACTGAGTAATGATTTTTATTCTCATGCAGTTAGAACTCATGTTAAAAGCTGTTACAGAGTAATTATGCATTTTTCTGATTTCTGCTTTTGAATGAGCAAGTGTGTGCGTTTACAAGGTTACAGTCAAACGAAAAACAAGTTGTTATGTTAAAACTGTCATGTTTTAGAATCCTCTCAGACGTAAGTAGAGATGTTTTGCACCTGTTTCTTGAAACACGCCAAAACAAAACTCTCTCTGTCTGTGAGAACATTTCTGATCTGTCTCATAACAATTCTCGCTGCCTCTAACCTCTTACGTCACAAAACACACCCCGTCTGGTCGTTTCTGACCAATGAACAAATCCCAAAAAGTGAACCGGGAAAGAGTCTTTAAAATGTCAGTACTTCCTGGACTACTCAGAGAGTTGTCGGAGTTCTAAGAGTTCTGAGAGCGTAGAGTTCGGTGAGAGTCTACTCAAGTTCTGCTGAGTTCTGATGGAGTGCTGTTGGAGTTCCTGACATGACAACAAAGCTCTCCCGAGTTCCATGGGATTATAACATTTTCCACTGAGGTGAATATGTGTCGAACAGAGCCTCGCCATTACTTCGGACGAGTAACAGCATCCTACTGAGACGCTGAAAGGGTGCGTTAAACGGAATCTCACCTGAGACATCTCCAGGTAAAGGAGCCGATTTCATCACCTAAGTGTACTGTAAGGAAAAGCTGAAGAAAGCCGGAGAGTGTCGATTCTGGTGAACACTTAATTTCCCTCACATACCATCTTAACTCCCTCTAAACTTCTTTCCATCTTTAAACTTTTCTATCAAGTAGAAATTCTTCCAGATATTTAGAAATGTCTGTGTAAAATGCTCACCCACATTCATGTGGGCAAAAGATCATAGTTGTACAGTTTTCATAAATGTCTTTGGTGCAGCAACGGAAAAATCATGGCCGTATGATTTTTCCTGATTGATTGCTTTGTTGTTATTTTCATAATTTGCCAAATTAATGTACATGTTTGATGTTAAATTTGATTCTGTAAATAAATGACCGCATTCATTTTGATGGGTCAAATCTAAATGACGTCTCACGTTTGCATTTCCTTAAATTCAATGCACGTTTTATTCAGTCCAGAAAAATGAGGAACCCGCGTTAAATGATGAATATATCCCAGCATCTGTTCATCTACATAATAAAAATTATATAAATTGTTGAACAACAAATTGTTTTGAGCAAAATAATAGATGGCAGCTGGTAGTATTAATAAAATTAAAAAATGTTTTTAGACTAAGTGGCAGACAGTTTTTTATTAATTTGTTTATATAGTTGAAAGAGCCGATTGTGTGGTTAGTAACTACAAAGCAATTAATAATATTAAATGAATAGCAGAACAATGTGGACAGTGCTTGCTATTCCAAAGAGAATTCAATTTTACATCCACACTAATAACTTTTTGGTCATTATTCACTATAATCTCTCTGCCAGCCATTAACATCAGTGGAGTATTTTTGCTCTGGTCACCAAGTCATCATAAGTTATTAGTGGTTCTTGAGATATTTTGTTGGCGAGACAGACACGGACACACACACACACACACATCATCTTTTACGGAGGTGGGCAATAATTAAAACAGAAAAGTGTGCAATTTTAAATGATTTAGCTAATTTTATACGCACTGACAAGGTGACAGAATTTTATGATCAAGATTTATACATACAGAAAAGATTGTTTTAGCATTTAGTTCAGTCCTAAAGACTATTTTTGTTACAGCACTCTAAAATGTGCTTGGGTAAACTAAGAAACTGCCTTTATATTAAACAAAGAGGACATTCATAGCCTCAGATGAAACCTACCAGTTTCTCTGCCGGTTTGTCTGGTTCCCAGGTTAACGACAGGTGTGCCAAAAGCACCAGCCTCACGCACTCCACAGCTGCTGTTTCCAATCATGCAGCCAGCGTGACAAACGAGCTGGATGAACTGCTCAAAAGGAATGTGCTTTATTGCCCTGAAGTTTGGATGCTGCTCAATGCCCTTCTTTCTCATGACACGGACCATCTCTTTGCTCCCTGTAAAGAGAAGGTAGTCACCGGGAGCTAGAGGCAGCAACACATATGTTATTAAATATGCCTGAAGTCTCTGAACAATTCCAGAGGGTATTAAAATAGGTTTGATTATTAAAAAAATGTGTATAAAAAATAAAAAAAAACCAAAGACATAAAAGTAAAATCTAAAGAACAAGTTCAATGCAGTGATAAATTATTCACCCCTTTTGGTAATTTGTTTTTGTTTGTTTTGTTGCCCCACAACATAAAGGCAATTATTCTATAAAAATACTTCATAATTAAGCTAAATTAGGACAAATGTTTTTAAATAATTAAAAAAAACATACAACTTATGGTGTGTGCATATGTATAGAGCTTCTGCTTATTAACTCAATCATAACTTCACAAAACTTGACAAAAGCCACTTAATTTGTTAATGAGCTCCGAGCATTTTTTTCTAAACCTGTTACATGATTTACACTTGTTGTAACAGGCCACAGGATCAACACCTGCTCAACAGCTTTAAGTAGTAAGTCCTACTACCAAGCAAGAGACACCATGAAGACCAAGGAACTATCCACACAGGACAAAGAAAGTTGTGGAGAAGTACAGATCAGAGTTGGGATACAAAAATATTCTGAACATTCCACAAAGTACCAACAAATCTAATATTTGAAAATGGAAAGATTATGTCATCCCAAAAAAACCTGCTAAAAGAGAATCTTAGCCACCAAAACTTACGTAAGGAGAGCATTAATCAAAGAAAAATCCAGGAATCCAAAGAATCCTGGTGGACCTGGGCTGCTCTTCAGCATAATTGGGAATATCCAATTAAGTTTAGGTGTTGAATCCATGAACCATTTATTGCTTATTGATTTTAATCAAATAAAAAAAAACAATTAATCTTCAATTCTAGGCTGGTAAATAAGTAGACAGATTACAAAGATTGATGAATACTTTTGCAAGGCCATGGAAGTATCTCTAACCTGCATCAATGTTAGGAAATAGAATGAGTGTCTTCTTGTTGAAGGAGATTAGTGCATCCAACATTAGTCCATAGAGCTTTATGGAGTGCTGGATGTCTGTGGTGACAGGATGCTGCAACGCCACAATATAGTCATTGTTCTGTACAGTGTCACCTAGAAAAGGAACAGAAAACATCATACATGACCTACTGTCTTAAACAGATAGTAGTTAAAAGTAGTAATAAAAATGTTGTCCACCTGCCCACCAACCTACCTATATGCATACAATATCATACCATCCTAGCGATGCACAATATTGGATTTTTGGCCGATAGCCGATATGTTAAAACTTATTCGACTGATAACCGATAACAATACAGACTTTTTTCCTAGACCTACTTACAGAGACTATATAGCTTTCTCTGCTGTGGAATTAAAATGCTACATTATTCTGCATGGTCTTTGTTAGTTTGGCCTGCTACCAAATGCAGATGCCAAAAAGGGGGCTGAAAATGATGTAACACTTCAACTTGGATTATGTTTAATGTCAAACTGCAGAAAGAAAAGCTTTGTAGAGAGTTGTGAAGACTACACCAAAGTCTGTTGGAGTCAGCCTCCCCACTATCACAGACATTTACACCTCCAGATGCAGGAAGAGGGCCACCTGCATCATGAAGGACCTCACTCACCCAGCACACACACTTTTTGTCCCGCTCAGCCGATACCATGCCGATAATACTGCGCATCCGTATGCCATACCATCCATGCATGCATACATAATACGCACAAATCATATTTTACAGATATTTTTTGGGCATACCTATCCAGCTTCGGATGATATCCATGTAGTCCTCTCTGTGTTGACTTGACAGCAGCTTATCGTATGAGGGACAGCCGGCCAAGAGGATGCGAGAGTGGTCCTCACACATTGCAATGAGGTGCTGCTCGGCCATACGTGTGCAGCAGGCATGGTAATGGGCCAGTTTACTGATCGCATGGCGGATTGAATCATCAATTGTTCCGCTAACCTGTAAAGAGCACGAAATAAATGAGAAAAAAAAAAAGATTCTTGGTGTAACTTCACCATAAATACTCTGAAAATTCATAGAAAGCGTACAACGCATGCACGACACAACCTGAAACAAATGATTTACTCAACAAAGAAGCTTTCTGACCTCTCCTCCCTCCAAATGAAATATTCTGATATTCATCAGCGCTGCAGCGGTTGCCAGCGCAAGAGCATCAAAACGATCGCCATGTACCACCAAGATGTCAGGGTGCAGTCTCTGTAGGACATCAGGGAGTTTCACCAATGCCAGCCCAACGCTCTCCACCATAGCCGCTTCATCTTCTCCTCTAACAATGGTGTGGAGCTTGGAGCCAATGTCAAAATCATCCTGCTCAATCATGCGATAAGTGTTTCTAGAGAGCAGGAAATGGGATATAAACATCTAAATGTTGGGTTTTTTTTCAAGGTGCAGATGTTTATGTTAAAAACAAATGTAAACTATAGGAGCAAGTGCAAAGTTCAATGTTTTATGACTTTGCTGAGAAAGCCAGCTGATCTTACCCATAGTCATCAATGAGATGGGAACCAAGCACCACAACTTCCAGTTCAAACTCATCTGGATGAGATTTTAACCCAAACATGATGGGGGCTAACTTGGAGTAATCTGCTCTGTTGCACGTTGCCACACACACTCTCAGCTTCTTCTTACCCTTCACCAATAAAGTATAAAGATTTGTTATCACCATGTGAAAACATACAGAAACTTACATTAGAATGTGTATGCAAATAAATAATCATCCTCTATAAAATCTATACATGCTAAAGCTAATTTCTTAATATTACAAGTATAGCAAAATGCACAACAAAACAAAATGATTTGCAAATTTCATAAACCCATATTTCATTCACAATGGACAATAGTAAATCAAAATGTTTAAAACTATAAACTTCCATTTTAAGAAAAATAAATGGTAATTTTGTATTTTAGGGCAGCAACACATCTATAAAACGTGTAGTCAACTGCAGGCTGTACAAATAAGCAAGTTGAATAAGAAACAGCTGGAGGAGCATTTTGCAATTACATAATTATGTTAATTGGTAACAAACCAATGACAGGACTGGATATAAAAAAAGATTATAGAGAAGATGAACCTCTTTGAAGTACTGATGAGTAAAGGTTAATCAGTCTATAAAAAAATGTGTCCAAACATAGTGGAAAAATTCCAAAATTGGTGCACCAACATAACTGGTTTGTTCCACTTTGAAGTAAGCTGTTGGGGGAAGAATCAGTTTTGTGTTGTGTGTTTCTCTAACTAATGAAGCCTTCCGGATCGAAGGTGAAACGTTTCAGCACAAAAAAAAGAAACTGTCCAGATGACCTGACTGAAAAATGTTGAATCTGGAAAAATCTCTGTGCAAATCGCAGAGCCAAAGGTCAAAGTTAGATGTCCATACTTTTTGGGGACTTGAACAGCAATGCATTAAAAAGGTAAATGGACTGTACTTATATAACATCTTTCTATCTTATCAAGACAGTCAAAGCACTTTACACTACAATCTGTGCCCTCATTTACCCATTCATACAGCACTCTACTAGATCTATAGAAAGAATAATCAGTGCTTTTGCATGGAAAGAAAGCCTTGCAAATTTCAGCAAGAAAATGCTAAACGTACTGCATCCATTACAACAGTATGGGTTCACTGCAGAGGAGTCCTGGTGCTGAACTGACCTGCCTGCAGTCCAGACCTCTCACCAACAGCAAACATTTGATGCTTCATGAAACAAGTATCTGGCAAAGACCCAGCACTGTTGAACATCTGGAATCCAACACCAGACAAGAATGGGACATTTTCTCCCAAAACTCCAACAACTGGTCCCATTAGTTCGTACACATTTTAGAAACTGTTGTTAAAAGAAGGAAATGCTTCACAGCGTTAAGAGAGGCCCTATGAACTTTCTTCAGCCGTGTTTGTGCCAGACTCAAACTTAATTAAAAATAAATAAATAAATCCACTTTTAGTTTAAATAGTGACATGTTTGTTTTACTGTGAATAAAATGTGGATTTATGAGGTTTGCACATTTTTGAGTTATTTCTTTTTACACATTTTGAATGATCATTTATTTCTATCAGGGATAAGTAAACATCCTAGATTTTTCAGAATTGAGGTTTTAAATGACATTCATAACCTACAACATTAAAAGGAAAAAATACAAATAAAGTTAAAATAACATGCCCAAAACAGTAACTTTGCCAAGTCTACCAGACAATGGTAGTAGCAGTAAACAATTTATTTTTCTTTCAATGATGTCACACTATGAGTCACCTGATTCAGTCCTTCCATTTTTTCTTCATTCATTTTTTCTCTGATTCTGTGCATTTTCAGAAAGTACAACTCCTACAAAAAATAAAATACATTGAAAATTAGGTCCAGTTTAGATTTGTTTTTGTTTTTTTTAAATGTATCTGAAGGACATACTCACTTGTGTCTTCCAAGTATTCAGGGTCTGAAGAATGAAAACAAAACAAAATTAAACTAAAAATGCTATAAGGGTTAAATAAACAGCGTGATACATTTTAGGAGGTGGTGAGCAGTAAAATAGTGTTTTACACGGCAAATTGAAGGTCACAAATCAGGGTCACACTTATCTTCAACATGAAAAAATTAGATAATTTTAAATAAAACGTGCTAAGTTATCCTCATATTTTCATATAAAAAAGCCAAACTTTGAATTGTCAGGTTTGTGTTGGACATACCAATTGCTTAACTACAGCAAAGTCTTCATCTATTGTATTACATCAACAAACAGACAAGGTTGATGAGCAACATTGCATTGAATAGAGCAGCACAAAAAAAAGCTTAATACATCAAATAATCAAATTTTGTTGCAGTTCCTGGACAGTTTTAAGTCACGTGGAAGCGTTTTAAAAATGTTTCATGTTTATTTAATTGTCCATAAACAAACTTAATAACTTGAACTTGTTTCTCTTTTATAACTCCACAAAAATGAGACTTTGGTAAATCTGAACTACAGTGTATGGTGGTAACAGCAGAACATTTAGTTTAAATGACTGAATTTATTTGTATTTATAGACCAACCAGAAGCAACCTGCAACCAGACCCATTTGCACTGGTGCAAGTACATGTTTTAGGTCTCACCCCCTCTATGTAAAGAAACAGAACATTGTCCACTCCAGATAGATTTTTAGGTGTGGACTCATTGATTCACATAGTTCTTACATTGCTGTTGTATGCTCAAATATTCATGTCGTATGTTTAGCTGTAATTAATTATTTAAATTCCTATAAATCATTTGACACCATTAACGAGTGTGGGTGAGTACACAGACTTCAAATTCATGTGACATGAATCTCCAAAAATACAAAAAAATGAAAGAAATCATGTGAATATTTAAGAAGTTTGGCATAATACACTGGATTTTTCCATTTCGTCACTTAATTGGCTCATTTTATTTTGAACTCTGTGCAGCCAAAGTGTAACAGGAAGTGACATCAAAGAGGAATTATTTAAAAAAGGGAATTCCCTGGTCTTGTTTATTGAAACAGTACCATTTGAACTCTGACTCTTCTTCGTCTCTCTGATAGCGACTCAAAATAATCTAAAGAAACTGATTGTTTACAACAGTCTGTGTTAGCCATTGTGCAATATTTTGTTTGCATACAGGCATTCCCGTTGTCATCACTTGATGTTATTGCGCACACAAATATCTCAACAACTGCTCATCTCAGTGGTCTAAATTATTATTATTTTCAATATGTTATTAACATTATCGTTTCAAAAATTTATTATTTATTACAAGCACTTTAAAGCCTCACATCCCTTGTACGCGGACTCTTCTTCCAAAAATACAATATGGCAGCTCCCATATGCCAGACTGGCTTAAATTCCAAACATTGAAAAAAGGCCTGGACTTTTGGCCTATAATATAAAAAAGTAGATGGTTCAAACTATCAAATAGATAGAAGGAATAAAATGCACATAAAAAGAGGTACAGGCCACCTCTGAAGGTGGTCTGAATGAAAACATCTTTAATGCACATTGAGGCCAATCAACCTGTATTTAGTGCTATCCAATTGCAATTTGATAAAGGATGGATTTAAATGCCAGGTCTGAGCAGTGCCGACATCACAAGACAGCGTCAGCAGCCAGCCTTACTGTATGGGGGCAGGGACGCATGCAAGGAGCGAAGGCAGGGATGACACAGCAGTTAAACCAATTGGACAGACCAAAACTACAACATAAAAAGATAATTAGCAACATTAAGAATGACTAAACATTAGAGGACAAAATATAAATTAAGAGTAACAGGAGGAAGGTGAAAAAAAAAGCCATTTGACTCACATGAGGATTTCTGCACAAAGAACCCGAATGCCTTTCCATCTCAGACCTCTCAACTATTCATTTAAAATTCCACTCAGTTCTTTTTTCCCCAATCCATTCAATGTTTTAAGCTACATTAAGCAAAGGAGTAACATCCTGTACAAGCCCGAAAACAGCATAAGCCAAAAGGAAGAGGGGAAGGCTGGGTGACAGAGAAACAGAGCTGGGGGAGGGGGTGCAATCCAGACTGGAACAGTAGTGGTACAGCCCCTGATTGGCCGAGTAGATGGAACAAAGACGTGTGCTGTGATTTAAAATAATTCTGTAACGTAGACTAACTGCTCCTCATTTTGTACTTCTATTAGGCCAAGTTAAGATGTAAAAAAAATTCTGAAACATGTTGATTGTAAAAATGTTACATGTTCATACAGTAATGCTATGATTGCAATCACTGTTTAGAGAAGACCGTGAAAGACATTGAACCCACTATAGTTTACATAACGGGTCAAAAACCAGCAGAGTGATTTTTGCATTTTAACACGTGCAAATGCTTCAGTGTCAAGCAAAAGAACAGACCGCGGTAAAGTTAGTTTTACGTTACAGCTACATCCAAAATGCCGAATACACAAACTGAACTGGGACAGGCAATTAAGTTAGGGTGCTGATGCACGATACTTTAAATTACAAATCTACAAAGATTTAGGTAAGTGTAGACTACGGACTAACTGTAACACTTGTGCAAACACTTCTGCTTTCAGGTAAATTGTGCTTTCTTGTGAAATAATGCTGGGAGTTACGACAAACTTCCACTCCATCATGTAAACAGGGCCTTAGTTAAAGGTCTTAGGAGGTGAGTAGCTTTAGTAAATTTATTTACAGTAGTCCCTCACTATATTGCGTGTTTTTTAAACCCAGTTTAATATTGTGTGTACTGTACATGCTGTGCACTACTGTACATTCATCTCATCGTCATAGCGATCGCTAAAGTGTTTAAGAGCATATGAACTGCAGTGTTTCCCCTAGATAAGTTGGCATGGCGGGGCCCTCATATCTCATCACGTCTGTGATTTTTGTCGGGGGGGGGGGGACACGGAGACACGTCAGCTGCGTGCTGTTTGTACCAACAGATTTCGAGCAGGGTGTTTTCAGCATGAGGGAGGAGGCAGCGTTAACCTTTAGCTTTTGAGCTATCATGCCTATATTGCACGCTGCTAGCTTAGCGCTACGTCAGTGCCGACAGGGGGGTGGGACGCGTTGTTCGGTTCTGTTGACAAGGCGGGGTGCCCTGCTTGTATAAAGTTAGGGAAAACCCTAAAGTGTTTATAAGATAGTGGGAAAGGTTAATAAGAGTGTGGGAAGGGTTTATAAAGTCTTAACACTGCTACTTTGCAGATTTTCACCTGCCGCAGGGGTCTCTGGAACGTAACCCCCGCGATAATTTTCTTTCATTTAATCTTTATTTAGACCGGTTAATCACATTGAGCTTTGGGGACTCATTTACAAGTGAGACATGTTTAGACAGACAAAAAGTATTCCCTCACTGTATTCACATTTCATTTAAAATGTTTAATTGCAACCTTTGGTTTGTCTAGGTGCCTTCAAACCAAAGATTAATTTGTACACAGCCCTGGTTACTTTTTTTTTTTCTTTTCAATAAAACAAAAAAATAAATAAAATCCCTACAACTACTAATACAAACAAAACACACAGGCCTAAAAGCAACAACAAAACCAAGACACACGCACCTACACCCACTATTAATATGAATAAATAAAAACAGGAGAAACAAGAAAAAGTGAAGTTAAAAAAAAAAAAAAAACAGTTCAGTTGTGGAGGCTCATCATGTATGTCCTTGCTCTTATTTGTTATTGCTTCAGCTACTGTTCCACCTAAGCAATAGACTCCAACATCAGTTAACAATTTTATTGCTCTTGGTGAACTAATCCAAAGCTGAGGATCTTTAAACAAAAAGGAAAAATGTCCAAATGTTTTATACAGTGTTGGTTTACAGTCTACTGCTACCACTGCAGCTCTTCTGCTCTTGGATCTTAACTAATTTTACTATAAACCTTTGGTTGTGAACACATTATTAAGTCCATTTAAAACAACAACAAAAAATATATAAATCTATCTTAGCTTAAAATATTATATTTCCATATTTTACAGTGCTGCCTGCTACATCATTGGTTTGTGATGTTCAGTTTGTCAATTACAGGTTTTAAATCTGAGTTGCATAGGTCCAAACAGTTACATTTTAGAATTTCCTTTATAAAACTCCATCCATCCATCCATCCATCCATGCATCCATCCATCCATCATCCATCCATCCATCCATCCATCCATGCATCCATCCATCCATCCTTACCCGTTCTTTCCTTTCCAGGTAGCGGGGGTCACTCTGAACAGGTCGCAAGTCCATCGCAGGGCCACAAAGAAACAAACGAGACAAACCTGGAGAAAACCCACAAATGCACGGAGAGAAAATGCAAACTACACCTAGAAAGATCCCCAGTTGGGGTTTGTTCCAGCAACTTTTTGGCTGAGAGGCAACAGCTCTACTAGATTAAAAAAAAAGTTATGGCAGCCTTAATCCTATCTATCAAAGTTACACCCAAATGGTCAACATTACTGTCAAACATTCTGTATCGGTCAACACCAGATGTCAGATCCTTATTTGACATGAGGGAATGTCAAAGTTCGCTCTGCAAACTCGCTGAAAAAAATTATAACTGACTGGGTAAACTAAAATCAATGCTGACATAGTTGTAACATCCTGGTACAAAAAAATAAGTCAATTTAACGTCAAACAAAACCAGACTGCTTCAATTTACTTTGATAAACCAGAAGAGCAAACATTCAATGAACCATGAACTGGGCTCACCTTTTGTCACAGCAAACAACACAAAACAGAATTAAAGCTGCAAGCAGCATTGAAGGCCCTCGCAGCAAAGTGCCGCTCCGGGTTTACGGCGACCGCGGGAGCTCCAGCGACTCCACCCGGTCGCCATTGCGATGGATCTCGCTCCCGTCCCGCTCCCGTTCACCAGGGTGCGCATTCGCCGAACCTTCGACAACACCCGTGACCACAGGCGCTCCAGCAACAACTCCCAGTCGCCGTCGCGAACGCTCTCGTGACAATCCTGCACGCGTCCACCAGGGTGCGCATATGCTTAAACTTTGCAATCACCTTCTGCCCATATCAGTATGAGAGGGGGTGCACTTGAGTCATATGTTAAACCACAATATCAATGTGTTTAGACATGCTCACCGATTATGTACAAAAAAATCTGGTTCAGATTGGATGATGTATCACTGAGATATAGCTGTTGGAATAATCTAGGGGGCACAATGGAGTCAAAAGTTAAACAACAACACCAATGTGTCTAGAAGTGCTCAATAATGATGCACAATAAATCTGGTACATATTGGATGATAATTCACTGAGAAATAACTGATTAAATAATCTAGGGGCACACTTGAGTCATATGTTAAACCACAATAGCAGTGTGTCTAGACTTGCTCACGGATCAGGTACAAAAAATCTGGTTCCGATCAGATGATATTTCACTGAGATATAACTGTTGGCATAATCTAGGGGGCGCACTGGAGTCAAAAGTGAAACAACACCAATGTGTCTAGAAGCGCTCAATAATGATGCACCAAAAATCTGGTGCAGATTGGATAATATATCATTGACATATAACAGTTTGAATAATGTAGGGGGCACACTTGAGTCAAATGTTAAAGAACAATACCAATGTGTCTACAAATGCTCACAGATGACGCACCCAAAATCTGGTACAGATTAGATGTTCGTTCTAGAATTGCGCCGCTCAAGGTGGCTGCATGTTGGAGCAGCTCTGTTACTTTCATTCTGAGATTTTGCTTTTGGAAATTTTAATTCCTCTTTTCTGGATGTAAATCACATTTTTTGGATGATTGCTTCCTCTTGTATCAGATGCTGTGCAGCTGGAAGGATTTTTACTGAAACTTTTTTAGTTTTGGACATTTGTTATGATGCGTAACCATGGCAACAAGGCAGTTTTCTACAACCAACAGCAGCTAATTAACATCTCAAAAGCTCAAATAATATCTCAACTACAGCCCCAAATCTCAAATGAGTTGAAAAGGATGTTTTGTGGACGCATTCTCATCTACCTGCCAGCTGTGCTCGAGTACCTGACCACTGAGATCATGGAACTAACAGGAAACACGGCTCATGACAGCGGAAGGACGGGATCATCCCTTGGCACCTACAGTTGTCTGTCCACAGCGATGAGGAGCTCAGCAGACTGCTGGGAGGAGTGGCCATCGCTCTGGGAGGAGTTCTGCCCGGCATTCAGACGGTCCTACAGCCCGAGGGGAACCGCGAGGCCAGCCGAGTCTGGGTGGACGGATCGGACGGCATCTGCAGCCAGTTTCTTAGAATCCACTGTGGGATGGACCTTTACAAGAGATTCTTCCTGCCTACAGCCATCAGTGACTATAACATCTCTTAACGAAATGAGGATAACGAGTTACAACAACAAATAATTTCCCTTTGGGATTAATAAAGTATTTTTGAATTGAATTTGAATTGAATGATGTATCACTGAGATGTCACAGTTTGAATAATGTAGGGGGCGCACTGGAGTCAAAAGTAAAACAACAAAATCAATGTGTCTAGAAGTGCTCACTGATCAAGCACAATAAATCTGGTGCAGATTGGATGATGTATCACTGAGCTATAACTGTAGGAATAATGTAGGTGGCGCTGTGGAGGCTATTGGCCACTTATCATGGATACCTGTTCAAGGGGTAGATAATGATTGATCATAATGATTTTGGTTCACCTCGGCTGAAATCTGTGTATTTTGGAGCCAAACGCATTGCAACGGCGTCACTTCTTGATTTGCCACGCTGCCACGCCCACATCCTCCTGCAAAAACGGTTTGCACTTTAAATCAAGTTAGACCATCTTATCTGTCTTCTAACACAGGATCATCCTGATTAGATCAATGGTGTCAAAGAGAGAGCATTCCAAGTAAAAAAAGAGACTTCCTGTTCCGAGGAGGTGAGGCTTTGATGATGTCAAACTATGACCACAGTGGATCGTCAGGTATCCAACAGGGATGAGTAATGCCAAGTTTGGTGCATTTCGGTCTTTCAATGTGAAAGTTATAGCGTTTGGAAATTTATGGCGTGAAGCGCAAGTTTGAGGCCTGGCCACACCCTTTTAACCTAAACTAAACCGAAAGCTTTTGATAACTTTTACTCTTCAATGTCTTAAGGGCATATTAACCAAGTTTGAAGGCAATCCTTCAAAAAATCCTAGGAGGAGTTTGTTCAAATTCGCAATTAGAAATGCCCAAAAATGACCCTTTGACCCAAAATGGCCGACTTCCTCTTGGTTTTGGACCAGGGCTCTAAGACTTTTTCATCGGTCCTGAGAAGATACAGATGTTCACAGAGTTTCAGAATTAAATGGCTTGTGGCTGAGGTTTTAAAATATTCTAGGGGGCGGTGTGGAGGCTATTGGCCACTTATCATGGCTTCCTGTTCAAGGGGTGGATAATGATTGGTCATACTAATTTTGGTGCACCTCGGTTCAAAACTGTGGAATTTAGAGCCAAACGTATGGCGACAGCATCACGTCTTACTTCGCCACGCCGCGCTGCCCACATGCTCCACCCAAAACTGTCAGTGTTGGAAAGCAAGTTACACCAACATGTCTTCAGTCAATGGACACACTATCATGCTGATCAGGTAACAGGGGTCAGATAGGGATCGTTCAACATAAAACTTTATACTTCCTGTTGTCAGGGGGCGTGACTTAAGTTATGTCATGATTTGACCATTCAGTCTTGCGGGGGACCGGATTTGGATCAATCACTGAAGGTTTGATGTGTCAGACAGTTTTCTTGTAGGAGCACTTCGTTTTTCATGGCGAGATGTCAAACTTTGAGGTCTGGCCCCGCCTCTTCAGCATGCTCTGAAACGAACCGTTTAGATAATTTTGTGTCCCCCATGCCTTTTGACCAAAATGGCCAAGTTTGAAACCGATTGAGTGAAATCCCTAGGAACAGTTCGTTCAAATGCAGAGGCTGTAAAGAAAATTTCTAGGTGGCACTCTTGAGCCGTTTCTGTTGCGATTTTAGAAATTTTAGAAGAAATGTTGACTTGTTTGGAGTGTAGTACCTTTTTTGACCACCTGATGGCAGTATAAAACCGTTTGAACCAAAGAAAAAATAGATGAACAGAGCGTCTCTAAGAAAAATGGGAAGGAGGGAGCCCTTGATGCGACATGAGCTGACATTGTGACATGGTGGACGCTTGGTGATTTGAGCTCTTTAGCATAGCATTTTTCACACAAAGCTTTTAATTAAAAAAATAAGTAAACAAGTTCTCAGTTTCTTTTTGCAGAAAAAAAAATATTTTTACACAAAGGCATGGGTCTCTACCCTGAATTTTGGAGCTCGACAAGTAGGCCTTTCACGATAACAAATTTTGCAGGGCGATTGTCTCAAGAAATTATTGCGATAAATGATAATATTGTTTAAAATTTGACAATAGTAATTATTGTCCAATTTAGGAAGAAAAGTTGGTTAATTTCTTGTAGTACCTTTTTTGACCACTGGATGGCAGTATAAGACTGTTTAAAGCTAAGGATTCATGATAGTGAGGGAGCAAGCAGCGTCTCTTTAATAAAAAATGGGAGGGAGGCCCCTTGTGACATGGGCTGTCTCTCGTTCTTGTTTTCCGGTTCTCAAAATGGCGGACGCTCGGAAAGTTTTGAGCTCTTTAGCATAGCATTTGTCACACAAAGCTTTAAAAAAAATAAAATAATAAAAATCAATAAACAAGTTCTCAGCTTCTTTTTGCAGAGAAAAACAAGTTTTTACACGAAGGCACGGATTTCAACCGTGAATGTTGCAGCTTCAACAAGACTGAGGTTTTTATCCCCAAGGTCGGCCTGTTGGCTTAGCTCGTAGCTTAGCCGCTTTTAACGATCCAAAAACGTGAATTTGGATCATTAAAATAGATTTTAAAGAGAAAATTGATTTATTGTTTATTGCGACAGACAGGCCTACACTTCACACCACGCTGTTCTCTAATCATACTCGCCTTGCATCTCCTTTGTTTTTCTCACAAACAGGGATTGTACATCCCTTGTAGATTTGCTTGTTTTTTGTTGTTTATTAAGCTGCAGTAAGACGCAATATTATAGCCAACAACAACACACGCAAAATTTGACTAGCTGAACAGCAATATTACCGCAAAATACATTTTTTTTTAATAAATTCCCTAGATATCATATGCACTCGTCACTGGTTGCATTTTTCCTATAGTTTAAAATTGATATACGTTTTTAAGATCATGCAACTGGACTTAAATATTTGTGATTAGGCAAGGCAATACAAGGGCAGAACATTCCAAAGAACATCAGAACAATTCTCGTTTCTATTCTACTTTAACCTGAAAACACCGGCAGCAGCCAATGACATACTCGTTTACTTTTTGTACTTTTAGATGCGACACTGGCGAGTAAAAAAGGATTTCACACATTACTGGGGAGAAGAAGTGTGATAAAACGGGCTCATATCACAAACCTTTGTTAAAAGGAATGAGATTTTTTTTTAATTGAAGTCATTAAAACACTGCAAGCTTACCGTCATTAAAGAAAAGTATTACATAAACAAGAGAGTCTGTTGGGAGGTTATTTAGATAACTACTGCCTTACCAGAAAGGTTTTTAAAATAATGCTGCAATTGTTTTTTTGTTACTACGGTAACTATATACACATATACAATTGAATAATTGTTCAATTATTTTAGGATGGCAGAAGTAATTCTGACTCTTACAGTAAAATAGCTTAAGACAGTATGCACCAATATTAAACCTAAGCCAACGGCTGACAAGAATAAGAGGAGCACTGCACCTTTGCTGAGAAATGTAGAAATGTCTTCACAATACAAAACAAAGAGCGTATACCAGTAGTAGTCTACCAATTCCAAAAGACTTTGCTTAAAATATTCTAATCAAAATATAAAAATAAAAAATAAGATGATAGTTTCAGATAGAATAGCTAAATAAAAATTCATCATTAAAATCTCCAGAAGCTAGAATTAATGGCTGGATGCACACGAGAGAAGCAACTCTTTCCGCCTCCCTTATCAACAATATTATCGTTTTTCACTATTTCTGAGACAATCGCCCAGCAAAACTTGTTATCGTGACAAGCCTACACACAGCTGCTCATAAATAACACAGTGGTGAAGGTAGAGAGTACCAGATTTCTGGGGGTGCATATAACCAATCAGCTGTCTTGGTCAAGAAACACTGGGTCCCTAAGAAGAAAGCCCAGCAGTGTCTGCACTTCCTCCGTAGACTGAAGACAGCACACCTCCCATCACATGTCCTCACCACATTCTACAGAGGAACCATGGGAGAGCATCATGATCAGCAGCATCTGTTTGGGAAGGAAGCTGCCGGTTGCAGACTGGAAGGATTTGAGGAGCATGGTGAGAACGACTAAGAAGATCATCAAGACACCCCCCCATCCAGGACATTGGTTTCAGATGCTCTCTGACCAGAGCCAATAAAATCAAATGAGACAGCTCACACCCACAATATGGACTGTTTACTCTGTTGACCTCTGGCAGGAGATACTGCAGCCTGAGGACCAGAACCACCAGGTTCTGTAATAGTTTCATCCCACGAGCTATCAGACTGCTGAACTCATGTCACTAATGAAGTGACCACAATAGCAAACATACACACACAACCACAGACATTCCCAAACACCAAAGTCTATATGTCAATTATGTACTCCTGCACTGCTGTGGGGAAATAAATCTAAATTTAGTTAAATTTTGCATTGTGCACTGTACAATTTTGAATGAAAATAAAGTTTATATTGTTATTATATTATTATTATTTGAGCTTTAAGATATGCGTGACATGTTTTAGCTCAACAAAAAACAGAATTAGTGCCAAAACTTCCACGCTTCTTCATTAAATAGAGCACATTTTAAGAAATGGCTTTATGCAAACAAATTAACCTCAAAAAATTAACTAAACATAAAAAGAATATGGATACACAATAGTATCGGCATTGCATCGTATCGGCCGATATTAGCGATAAAGTTAAATATCGGACAACGGCCATTCCATCAAAACAACTCACCGATATAATGGGTCCAAATTTGCATTGTTCAAGTGTAGTCGTGTTAAGAGTAAATGTCATGAATACATTTAACATTAAACATAATCCAAGTTGAAGTGTTACATCATTTGCAGCCCCCTTTTTGGCATCTGCATTTGGTAGCGGCCAAACTGACAAAGACCATGTAGAATAATGTAGTATTTTAATTCCACAGCAGAGAAAACTATGTAGTCTTTGTAAGTAGGTCTAGGGGGAAATATCGGTATTGGTATCGATTATCAGCCAAATAAGTTTCAACATATTGGCATATCGGCCAAAAATCTCAAAAGACTCAATAAATGATGAAGCATTGATTATATTGTATAATTCACTCATCATTCCCTATTTGACCTATTGTGTAGAAGTTTGGGGGAATGCCTGTAAATCGGATACAAATTCTATTTTTATTCTGCAAAAAAGAGCTGTTAGAATTATAAGTGGAAAACGCTACAGAGATCCAACAAATCCATTGTTCTGTAACTTAAAATTAATGAAATTTCACGACTTGGTGGACTATTACATTCTGCAAGTTATGTTTAAAATAGATAACAGTATGTTATAAGTGCGTTTGCAAAAAAGATTTATTAAAAGAGACAGCATTTATAATTTGAGAGGATCAGAAATTTTTTTAAACCACAAAGTCAGAACTAAACAAATGGATCGTTGTATTTCTGTTTATGGAACAAATCTGTGGAACTGTCTAAAGAAACCAAAGAGAGTAAATGTATTTTTACTTTTAAGAAAAAAATTAAATATAATCTTCTTTCAAGGTATAATGAAGTATATTGATTCAGAGTTCTGTATCATAACAAAGATAATGTTTGTTTGTTTGTTTTCTTTAAATATACACATTGCCTGTTTTGTGTCCAAAGTTGTGTCTTTAGTTGATTGAAAATTAGTTGCTTTTGGTGTCGTAGATTGACTTTTGGGAAAAGGGGTAGACTATATAAGATTTTTTTCTTCAAACTACTCCTTTTCATTCAGAACTTTTATTTCATATCAACATGTGACATATTTATTTTAAACTGTAAATGAATTAAATTAACAAAAAATAAATCCAATATCGTGCCTCCCTAAAAAAGAACCTGCTACTCTTACAGCTCACCGTTTTATTTTGAAATACTTGTATTTATTTATTTTCATCTGAAGTTGGATTAGGGAGATTACTGACACAGCGAACAGTGGTGCTTGATAAACCGTCTCGGTTTAGCCTTCGTACAGAAACTCTGTACCCGATTATGACAACGTATTTTAAAAAAAAGAAAAGATTTTTACAAAAGCAGGACACAAGAAGAAGTGGCATGCCTAAAAGTCTCTGAAAGTCATGTCATATGTACGTAAGAAAATAAATAAATACTGGCAAATCCAGTCAACACCTGAAAAAGGCCTGAGATGCACCATCCTTCTGGTCATGTCAATAGCTCAGTTAAATAACTCTGGTGGAGCTAAATTACTAATTTATGTCCATCAAACTACCATTTGTGATGCACTACACAAAATTTAAAATAAATTATGTGGCTGTGACCAACTTAAAGTAAAAAAAAAAAAAAAAAACCTAAAAATTCAAGTAAAAATGTTACATTAGTTTCCCTTTGAGATTAGATGCCTATTTGTTTGAAGGTGGTGCTGGATAGAAAATAAATTACACTCATCCAAAAATTAATAAACAAATAAACACTTTGAAGGACCTTCAAAAACCCAGAAGAACAAATATCGTTCAGAAGATCACAATATGTCATCTTTGAAGCAACAATATTAAAAATGAAGGATGACTCAACATCTTACCTGATCATGAAATTAATGTTTACGGCGCCTGATAGAAAACCAGGATGTCAGGTCAGTTTGTTAGCTGATTAAATAATAAGTTAACTCGCTCAGGTCTCTCTTGTAAATGAGTCCTCGAGGCTCAGTGGGATTAACCTGTCTAAATAAAGGTTGAATGAATGAAAACTAAGAAAAGATTAGGCTACTAACAAACCAGTCTGTTAAACTGAATGCTCCTTTGGTTAGGCAGAGATCACCAGTCTGACTTGAGAAACAAACTTATGCTAGCACTAGTTAGCATGTTCCCAGTACGTGAAAGACGAAACAAAACAGGACAGAAACAAAAAAGACTTTTACTTACTGATAAATCTTACGAACAGCTAATGTGTGGAATGGGCTGCCAAAAATAAAACGTAACATTCCTGACAATAACTGAACGTTTTAGCAGTGGCCTATGATTCATAGCTAATGTTAGCTAGTGGGCAACTTTAGCAGATACATTTATGAACGTTGTTTTGTATTTTCTTTTGGTTGGTTTGTTGTGCTGCTCTGTAAATACGGATAACAAGTGTTACCTTGGGTCAGCGGCGATGTGTTTGGACGCTTATTTCTCCTTTGCCGGGTTTTGTTTTAGATGTAAAGTGTCAAGGAAAAACCGGTGGGACATCCAGAATCTCATACGTGGTGTTGTAGGAGCGGTTATGGCATACCATTGTAACATATATTTGCCCAAGTAGGTATCTCCGCAGACAAATTCTGAAGGCATATCTGGACTGGAGACAAATTCGGAAGGCGTATCTGAAGAGCCACATCTGATTGGACGATAAAACAATGGGCGTATCTTCAAGATCATGGTTGGACGATAGAAAAATAGGCATATCCAGAACACCACATCTGATTGGATAATAGTAAAATAGGCGTATCTGAAGGGCCACATCTGATTGGACAAAAAAAAAAAAAAAACGCTAAACAAAAAAAAAGGCCGTTTGTGTTAACCATACCCATATTATGTCTAAAAACAAGGCGTTATTGACAGATTGTGTTAATCACAGGTATATTATTAATTATGTCTATGGTGTTAACCTGTTCGACGTTAGCGGTGTCTCCACAACTTCTTTTTCCTCCTCTCAACACAGATTTTCCGGTTACATTTCAAAATAAAAACAACATAAGAATAAATAGATAGCATAGACTTTTATATCTATGGTGGGGAGGGCTAAATGTTTGTTTTTTAATACCTAGCCGTTACATTAAAAAACAAAATCGGTTTTGGTTGTTGAATAATGTGAAAATAGTTACAATCGATTCATAAAGAAAGAAAAATAAGGTAACCAATAATTATACTTAAACTGGCCTTGGGACAAAGGATGTTACCTTTAACGTCACATTTTCTTGTTCAACCTTTTAAATCAGTCACTGCAGATGAGTGATTGTCAGTTTCTGTCAGATTTCTGCAACTGGAGCAGGTACTGGTTAACTTCCTCAGCTGTCAGATTTTAAGGGTCAATCCTAATCCATGTTTCAGCTCCTTTCATAGATCAGATCTCATAGAAGAGCACTTCTAAAGAGCAAATTTTGTTTTTAGCGTTTGTTTTGGGCCATAGTTACAGGACTCATGATCTTTAATTGAGACCAGACTTTTTGACAAATGGGAACAGGTTTCACTTCAGATGCTTCATATTTCATTGTACCCAGACCACACTCAAGCCAACCTGTGTCAGGTGCAGCCTACAACCCAAGAACAAAAGAGAATCTTCTTGTGTTTGACATCAGATATAATGCTGTTTCTTAGAAGCCTTCAGTTAAAAACAAAGAGCTGAGGTAACTTACCTAAAGAGCCAGCAAATACAGTTAGCCAATCAGTGTTTGTCCTCTAGAAACACCTTTTTTCCCACTTCTTCCTGTGTTTTTGGGCGGTTGGCCAACAACTTATGATGCACATTACCGTCATTTGCTGGTATGGAATGTGGATCAGAATGTCTGTCTATTATCTTTTGTACTGTACATGTTGCCCAAAGCCATATTCTATTAATCAGCTTTGTTATCCTGAAGAACATAACTAAAATGGTAATGCATTTACTCCCGACTCTTTTTGTAGTATGTTTGAGATATTAAATATTTCTTTAATTTTTATTTTTTTAAGTTTTTCTCTGATTTTTCTAAATTCCTTTATCATTCATCTTTTCTCTCTCTCATATCTTTGACAAACTTCAATCACATGTTCACTCTCTCGTGGTGTTCCCAAAAATCGAATTCAACTTGTTAAAAGTCCATGTGTTACAGTGAATTTAAAAAAACTCTACCCACGCTCACACTGGAAGGAATTAAACTAACAGATAAAAAATGTAACAATCGACACATACGCCAGTGCTTTCATAAGAAAACTGGAGAAGGGCCTGGCTCATTCTGTATCTCTAACAAAGTCAAAGAAATACACTTTAAAATTTTACATAACATATATCCCGTGAACTGCATCATTGCTAAATTTACAGATATTAATGACTCTTGTACGGTGGCCAGGAGGTGCAACAAATTTACATTTCAGAAAACAAATGAACAATTTGTAGAACACTTTTACATTTTCACACAGTACAGTAATGTAAATTGTAAATAAGATGGGCCCCAAGACAGAGCCCTGGGGTACGCCCTTTTTTACTTTAAGATAACTTGAGCTTGCTCCAGCCATCTGTGCACATTGTGTCCTATTTGCCAAATAATCTACAAACCAGCAAGATGCTTCTTTGGAGATGCCCAGTTTGAGAAGAATATTTACCAGGATACTGTGGTCCACCGTCAAATATCGAATGCCTTGGATAAATCAATAAACAGAGCAGAGCAAACCTTTTTAGAATCCAGTGCCTCATCATTTAAAACGTTTAGAGCGGCAGTTGCAGTTGCAGTGCTGCTTCCTAAAACCTGACTGAAAAGGATTTAAAAGATTTGTTTCTAAAAATTATTTCAGTTGATCACAGAGCAACTTTTCAAACACTTTTGCTCAAATACATTATTTAGAGATTGTGTAGTTTAGCAAATTATTTTAATTTAGAGATTAAATTACAATTACAAGATCACACTCTTATCAATGCCTTTTTCTCCGTCTGAAACGCTGACCTGCTCTGACTTCCTGAACCAGACATGTTAAGTTATATACAATAACCTCCAGCCCAGATCCTCCCTCCATGTCCAAGCCATCATCAAAAGATCCTCTGCAGACAGGAAGGAGTGGATCTGAGTCAAGGACTCTGCTTGAAGACACGTCACCATATCATATCAACGCTATCATATCAATATCATATCAATCAAACCTTGAGGATATCAAAACAGTTCTATTTGTTCCTCATTGATTGGTCACAGTAAAAGTGATTACATGGGACAGTTAATATTACTCACATCACAGTACATCAGCAGGAGAGTTATTGAACATGATGAGTGCAAATAGTACCTTGACATGTGAATTTTAAAATTAATCCTTAATCTTATTTTCTTCTCCATAAGTGTAAAATGTCCTTAACAGTAATGTTACAGTTGGACTTTTTATTAGGTTGCTTATATGAACTTCTTCTACCTTCCCATCAATCACTCACCCAAAGCATCTTGTTTCCCTCTTTGTTTTTTCCCAGCATGGCTTCAAAATATTCAGTGTTCGATGATATTATGCAAGTTAATCCAATAATTTATTGCTAGCTGTGTTCTTAATTCTAAAAGCATTTATCCTGTCTCCACTTTGCTGTTGGGGTAGTTCTGCTCCTGTACAGATTCTTTGTGCTTCATGTTGTATATGTTTCCCCAGTTGTGTTTTTGCTGCTGCTTCATAACCATAATCTATATTTGACCTGATTAATCTGGTTTATATTCTCTCTGTTCTATCTGCTCCCCATTTATTTCTTTCCCTTTTGTATCACAGAAGTTTCCCCAGTAGCCTCTCTTTGCATCCTTAATTATCCTCCTTACAAATGCCTGCTTTCGTTTTTATCCATCAATTCATTATCTTTACCCGCTTCTTCCTTAATTTTTTTGATAAATTGCACTCTTTAGTATTTAAAGGCTTTATTTATTGACTTGATTACTTTACAAGTCACTTGTCCAACACTACTGTTGTCTTTTCTTTTAATCCTCTTCCTTTCTTTACTGCAAGTTATTTCGCTGTGGCGACTCCTGAAGAAGGGAGCAGCCGAAAGAAGAACATAAATAAAACAGCTTGATTTGATGTTTCTAGGTTTTCTTTTAATGCTCAAAATTATAGTGTCTGAAATTGAATTAAGTTATTTTATATATCAAAATAGGAAAATACTTATCTGAAATATTGTTCGGAGATAAGACGAATGGCATTTTGGATAGAAAATTCTGGCACATTTTGACTGAGAAGCACTGAACTAGAGTATCTGAGAGATCTGAGAGAAAGACTCCTTAAAACTGTTTTATGATAAATATGCTTGCTATAAATCCTTCAGGCTGGAACAAGATCAGATAAAGGTGTTTGAACATTCAAAATAAAAGTCCCAACTAACCCTTTTCTGACTGATAGTAAAAAAAAAAAATGTTTTTCAAACAGAAAATGGCCAATCACACATGATTGATCAAATTCCTAAAATCAATAGTTTTCTCTTCAACAGAGCCATCCGTCAAAGCTGCTTAGGAAGCTCACTTCAACAAAAAGCCCCCGATTGTATAAGTATTAAATAACGTCATTTGAAATAGAGTGAAACTGAGATTTTTCTTTGTCTCTTTCAACCAATTTGATCAAGAAAAAATAATAAACCCAGCCCGGATCAGTCTCCATAGTGTCCGAGGTCTGTGGGTGACAGTTGAGGCTGAGGGTAAGGAAACTCAGTTTATGACATTTTCCTCATTGTCTCATTTCTGGCTCACAGCTGGAGGTTCTCTGTTTGCACAAGAAATGTTAGA
>NC_056513.1:17778350-17811966 GCF_014905685.2 Nematolebias whitei
ATTGTTTGTTTTTTTTTTCCAAATCGCGGGTGTTTTTTTTTTTCACAAAATATTTTTCCCCCCCCCCCCCCCCCCCCTATTTTATTATTGGGTCAGTGAGGGGACGAAAGGGATTCTGGTTTCAACTCAAACAAAACACATTTTACTTTGTGCTGTATCTAGCTATAAATAATCCATCTTGTTTTCCAAGTGATGGATGCTAGTGAGAAATGGTGACAGGTTTATTTAAGCTGTACACTTTCAAACCTGGACTTTTTTTTGTCCTGGTTCTAACCAAGAAATACAAACAGTTTTAACAAATCTATTATAGTTTATTTGATGTTTCACAACCCACAGTGGGTCCTGACCCACTCTGTGGGTACCACTGCTCTGTATGACATCACTTCCTGTGTGTCCTCCTCTGTTCAGCAGGTTACCTCCCCACTGTGCACCTCCTCCTCCACAATAAGTCTGTATTCTTCCACAGTCTGTTCAAAATTCCTCCTGATTTTAAACAGTTCCTTCTACTGTAGCAGAAAAAACATACTTTTCTCTGGAACAAGAGGGGCTCACTTTTCTCCAATATATTTTGATGCTTTTAACTTTTCTTCATGATAGGATATGTCCACTTACAGAGTAGAAATAAGAAAAAAAATTAAAACAGACTTAAACTAACTTCCTAGGCCAATTATTTGCTGAGAGAACAAGAAGGAAATGAAAAAGTACCACAGAACAGCAGAGTCCAAATTTAGTCTACACGTTTATTAACTTCTATTTCTTTCTGTCATGATCCGTATGTTTGTGATATATGTTTTTATTTCTTGCTCTTTCTGTCTTTGTCCCCGTTAACAGAAGTGCTTTTAGTTTGCTCCTGCCTGAGATCATCCACGATGCTTTCAGGGCTCCCGCTTCAGGCGCTTTAGGAATCTCTTGACAAAGCATTCCCACATAAATGTATATTAGAGCTCAGGTGAAAAAAGATCCCATGATGCAGTGAAGTGAAGTTAATCGAACACAGCAATGTCTGGGGGGGGGGGGGGGGGGGGGGAGATGGGGCAGAGGCAGGGCAGCCGACGTGAGACACAAAAGCCCCTGGCTCAATTCCCAGCCATCCCCACATGTTGTGGTGCCCCTGAGCAAGACAACCAATCCCCAATTACTCCCCGGGCGTCCACATAGCTGCCCACTGCTCCACCTGGGTGTGTCCCAGGAGCAATGGGCCAAATGCAGTGGACTAATTTAACCATTGTATGGGAACATACATTGATGACAACACATAGCACTTTATTTTAAACTGAATGTGTCAAATTTTAAAATGTTCGTACGTAACATGAGTCAGATGTAGTGGGCCTAGAATTCAATTAAATTCAAAATAGTAATCCCAAAGGGAAATTAAGTGTTGTTGTAGCTCATCATCCTGTTTTCATTCAAAAGTTGTTAGATGCCGATAGCTGTGGGAAGGATCTCCCGCAGCGAATCCAAAGAATCTGGCCAAAGATACCGATCCGTCCACCCAGATCCAGCTTGCTGTCAGATCCAGCGGGCCCCTCAGTACTCCTGGGCAACAGGACTGCCCAAATGCCAGGCAGAATCCCTCCCTGAGCGATGGTCACTCCGCCCAGCAGTCTGCCAAGCTTCTCGTCGCCACGGACAGACAGCCAAACGTGCAGGTAGATGACCTCGGTCCTACCGCTGTTACGAGCCGAACCTCCCATCAGCTCCAGGATATCAGCGACCAGGCACTCGAGCACTGCCGCCAGGTTGATGGGAATTCATCCACGGCGCCTCCTTTTCAACTCATTTGGGATTTGGGACTGTAGTTGAGGTGTTTGAGCTGTTGCAAAGTTAATCAGCTGCTCCAGGTTGTTTTTGTTGTTGTTGTAGTATGACATATCCTGAGATATATTCATACATTAAACGGGTTCACTCATCTTTCTGGACTGGATAAAACGTGCATTGAATTTAATGAAAATGTAACGAGAGACGTTATTTATCTTTGACCCATCAAAATGAATGCGGTCATTTATTTACAGAATCAAAGATTAACATCAAACATTTACATTAATTTGGCAAAATATGAAAATAACAACATAATCAGTTAATCAGCTTACAACCAGGAAAACCATACGGCCATGGTTTTCCGTTGCTTCACCACAGACATTAATGAAAACATCTGGATTAATTTTCTAGCAGAAAGGAGAGTTTGAAGATGGAAAATTGAGATTTATCTTACAGAGAGATGTGTGAGGGAATGTATCTGTTTTAACCAGAACAGCACGCTCTTTGGAAATCAGCTTGTCCCAAACAGTACACTTTTGGGTGAAGGTCAACTTTTACCTTTCTGAAGATAGATCAGGTCGGCGTGAAGTCTTACTTCCAGCCACTTTCAGCGTCTCCGTTGAGAACAGCTAAAATACCTCGAGAGTCGTGCGAGGTTATCCAAACAGAAGTTATAATTCCAAAATCGTCTCTGGTTCAGCTTGTTTGGTTTAGCAGCATCCATGAATGCCTGCGTTTTGCATTCATGAACTCCCAAACGCTCTGCATTCTGGATTCCAAGAACTCTGAACTCTTCTGGAACTCTCAAAACTCTTCCGTTGAACTGGGAAGTTGCCACATTTAAACGGGCTATACTTCCGGTTCATTTGAGAGCTTTCTGATTCGTGGATGGACCAGAACAGAGGTGTGGTTTGTGATGTAAGGTGTTATGGAAAGTCAAGGATTGTTTAAGAACAGACAGAAAGATATCATGGAAAAACCAGACTTCGTGGTGCCACCTCTCCTGTATCTTGCTGTAAAAGTTAAACATGACATTTCTTTTCAGTAAACTTTTTAGTTGACCGAAGCTCGAACTTTAACACACTTACAAATTTGCTCATTGAAGACAGAAAAATCAAGAAATGCATATTACCCTGATTTCTTCTTTGAATGAGGAATAAAAATCATTACTACTGTTTAAGTAAATAAAAATGAGTAGTTCACTTCAACATGTAAACATTGTTTGAACTAACACAATTTGATTATCAAACATTTGTAAAATAGTAATGATCATAGAGAATTGTCTTTTCCACTTGATTAATTCAAGAAAGAAAGTCTCAGGATCGATCAACCTGTATTTCTAGATGCAGATCAATGAAATGACAGTTTCTGACCATATGATCCTAAGGTCATTGATTTGACATCAGGTCAAGTTCACTACATTGTTGTTGTTGTTGTTTTACTTGTTGCCATGGTTACGCATCATAACAAATGCCTAAAAGTAAAAAGGTTTCAGTAAAAATCTTTCCAGCTGCACAGCATCCAATACCACAGTAAATGATCATCCGAAAAAAAGCAATTTATATCCAGAAAAAGAGGAATTAAAGTTTTCAAAAGCAATAACTCAGAATGAGTGTAACAGAGCTACTCCAACATGCAGCCACCTCGAGCGGCGCAATCCTAGAATTTTGAATGTATCCTGCTTACAGGTTTCAGTGACTTGACAATAAAGAAAAGCTGCTTTTTTTATTTGCCCCAAAGTGAAGTGACGTATGAAATCAAGCGTCGGATCATAATTTATGGAACTGTCAGTCCGTATCAAAGGGCTGGTTGCAGTTGCAGCGTATTTTCTCAGATGTCGCCCTCATACGCTGAATGCTGTTTGTTTTATCACTCTGCTGCATTGCAGGGCTATTCCCACCCCCCTGAAAGGGGGCTGGGGTTTCATAAAAACATTAGATCCGGCTGGGGAGCAAGAAAGAAGGGCTGGATTTATATATATATATATACTTTTTTTTTTTATACGAAAGTTTAAAAAGGATAGGAGAGACTTTTTAGTGTTATGGAGAAAGAGAAAGCAATTTCAGAGCATTTACAGATCTATAATTCAGTGTGACGTTGGGAGGTATTCTGGGGTGTGTGTGAGGAGAGAGAGAGTGTGTGTGTGGGTTGGGGGGGAGGGGGTGTATACTTTTCCGCTTGTTGTTTGTTTTTGTTGGAAAAAGGCATGAAGCTAGCGTGTGGGTGTCTGTGGGTGTGGGCAGTGCAGCGGCGGTGACGTTCAGCAGCAGTGTGGCTCTGCAGGACAGCCTGTTGTCTCTAATGACGCCTGCAAACTGCACGTCCCGACTGCTGCACTGACACGCACTGTAGGACTCAGGAGACACCCTTCTTTTCAAACAGCAGCTCTCTGAGCCTGCTTGTGTTACATCCTGTGACTTTGTATTTTCTTTAATGTTTTTATGTCCCCATATTATATCCACGGACGAAGGGAAAACACAGAGATGCTGAATATATAGGGACACTTCTTCTTCTTCTTCTTTTGACTTTTCCCTCTTCAGGGGTCTCCACAGCGAGTCATCCTCCTCCATCTCACTCTGTCCTCTCTCCAACTACTTCCATGTCCTCTCTAATGAAACATAATGACAAACACCTGTGGTGATTAGAATCTGAGACAGGAAATACACACAGATCCTCTCACTCCGGTTTCCTCCCACAGACTAAAAACATGCATGTTAGGCTGATTGGTAACTCTAAATTGTCCCTAGGTGAGAGAGTGAATGGTTGTTTGTTTCGTTTGTCTCTATGTGTCCCTGTGATGGACTGGAGACCAGTCCAGGGTGTCCCCCACCTCTCGCACAGTGACTGTTGAATATGAACACCAGTGACCCCTGTGACCCGAAAAGGAAGAAGTGGGTAAAAGATAATGGATGGATGGATGGTAGCGGTGAGGCTTTTGTTTGGCAGCAATGTTTCAGACTGTACTAAGAATGAAGACTTAAATCAATAATTGATGAGTCATCATGTTCTTCCAACGCAATTCCATAAAATAAACATAATGAACTGCATGACCCAGCACAGTGGTGCAACTGGTAAAGCTGCTGCCTCTCAGCGAGCAGGTTACCCTGTTTCAAATCCTGGACTGGGGGCCTTTCTGGGTGGAGTTTGCATGTTCTCTCCATGCATGTGTGGGTTTTCTCCGGGTGCTCTGGTTTTCTCCCACAGACCAAAAACATGCATGTTAGGCTGATTGGTAACTCTAAATTGTCCCTAGGTGTGAGTGAGAGAGTGAATGGTTGTTTGTCTCGTTTGTCTCTATGTGGCCCTGTGATGGACTTGCGACCCGTCCAGGGTGTACCCCGCCCCTCGCACAGTGATTGCTGGACATGGGCACCAGCGACCCCCGTGACCCAAAAATGGAATAAGCGGGTAAAGATAATGGATGAATGGACAGTTTGTAAGCATTTACCATAGATTAAACATTTTAAACAATGTGTCAGTGTATTGATTCTTCATATATATAAATAAAGACATAAAACCAAACTCATTAATAAACTGGTTTTAACAATAGAAAATAATTTTAAATTGCATTTCTTTGAAAATGCAGCATAAAGAGAGACGAATGTGGGCTGAAATAAGCTGAAGAAGCTGAAATTGTGTTGGTAAAGCTCAAAGAAACAGAACAAATGACTATATGAAAACTAAATGTAGGTGAAACTATAGTTAAAAGCTAAGAGTAATAAAAATCAATTTAAAAGAAGCAAAAGGCTATAGAAGATAAAGTAGCAAAAGGCTAGATAAAACAGCAAAGCTAATAGCTAAAAGTAGTAAAAGGTGAACTATATGGTAAGATAAGCAAAAGGAGAGCTAAAAGCTAAAAAAAATTAAATAACTAAGAACTAAATGCAAAAAAGAAACAAAAGGCTAGTTAGAAGCTAAGGGTAGCAAAACAATGTTTAAATGCCAAAATTGCCAAAAAGCTAACAAGAAGCTGAAAGCAATAAACATCAGCTAAAACTTAAATGTAGCCAAAAGTTATAAAATGGTAGCTAAAAGCAACAAAAGGTTAGATAAAACCTGAAGTGTCAAAAGGCTAGCTAAAACTAAAAGTAATAAAGAGCTATTTAAAAACCAAAAGTATTTGAGAAACAGAATCAAAGTAGCAACAAGCTATAAGCTAAAAAATTGCATAACAGTAGAAAAATACTCTTATTAGCGTTAGAAAAAATAAAAATAAAACATGTACTGAAGCTAAAACACCAGCTGTTTTTAAGGCAATCAATGAGTTCTCAGCGCACTCCTATGAAGGAAATATTTTCAAATGAAAGTTTTAAATTTTCAAAAGTTTAGAAATGACAAAAAAAAAAATTCTAACTAGCCATTTCCTGTAAGAACTGAACATTTTGATGTATGAATGGCTATAAAAGTGTTAAACTATAAAAACGTGTAAAGCTAAAGAGCACGTCAATATTCACACAAATCTGCAACAGAAGAGATTTTACTGTGTCACATTTTACAAAATGTAATACAGTGAAGTTAGAGGTTGATGTGAGGGATCATAATTTGAACTTCATGGATTTTCTTTGGGCAACATCTAAATGACCTCCACTATTTCATATTTTAATGTTTTGTTCATCAAAATAAACAAAATGGCAACAAATGACCTCTGGATATAGATTATTTATGGTGGTGATGGGTTTCTGACCGAGCAAGGAACTTCATATTGTCATGTTTACATGAATGATGAAGCAAAAGCAAAAGTGTTTTGGTCAGATAATGCGTAACTTGTCTGTAAGGGCTGATGAGGTGTGGTGTGAAAATTATCTGCTAGCGTCGGTTCAGGTTAAGGAAAGGAAAGCCCCGATCGCACCCATCAAAAAGGATGGATCTCCTCTCTGCCGTGTGTGTATTTGTGAATTAGCTGAGGTTTTGCATTAGAGCTGAAAGACTGTTGCTGCTTTGTTAATGAAATTTAAAGAATCTAACACAAATTAGAGCTCAGACTGGTTTCTATGGTTTTCACATAATTCCTGGAATCATGCAGGATCTTCTATTACAGATTAATCTTTTTTAATTTTACTCTAGTGCTTCCTGAAAGTCCATCCATCCATTTTGGGTCACGGGGGTCACTGGTGCCCATATCCAGCTATCACTGTGCAAGAGGCGGGGGACACCCTGGACAGGTCTCCAGTCCATCACAGGGACACATAGAGACAAACAACCATTCACTTTCTCGCTCACACCTAGGGACAATTTAGAGTTACCAGTCAGACTACCGTGCAAAACCCACGCATGCACAGAGAGAACATGCAAACTCCACACAGAAAGACCTCTGGTCCAGCCAGGGATTGAACCCAGGACCTTCTTGTTGTAAGACTACAGTGCTAACCACTGAGCCATCATGCTGTCAAGTCCACCCAGAAAGATCCCCGGCCGGGATTCGATCTGGCGACCTTCTCGCTGAGAGGCAACAGCTCTACCAACTGTTCCACCGTTCTGCCCTTGCTTCCTGAAAATTGAAACTTAAAAATCAATCAATCAATCAATCAATCAATAAAACAGGTTAAAACAGTAAATATGTAAATTTTCTTCTTATGTGCAAAGATCATTTTACATTGTTTAAATATTTTATTGATACTTTGGTTGTTTACTCCACGTTGTTTGAAATCTTCATTTGCAGTCTGATGAAATTTTTCTTGTCCATGAGGTTCATTTGAGGTGTTTTTACTTTTGTTTTTTCACACAATGGTCTTTTTTTTTTTACCATTTTATTTTTTTATTTTTTTATTCTAATATTGATATTTTAGACAACTGATCAAACAGTAAACAAATGCTTCATTTGAATATATATTATTATTATTTTTTTTTAAATCACTCCAGGACTTGAGACCTGTCCATGTCCCCCGCCTCTCGCTCAGCGACTGCTGGATAAAGTCACCGGTGACCCCCGCGACCCAGAAAGGAGATAACAATAATGGATGGATGAAAGAATTTCTTTTTAAATTTGAAGAGTTTAAAAAAAAAAAAAAAACTTTTAGAAAAAAAAAAATGTATTTCAGTGTAATCTTGTTAATTTTTGTGTGTTTGGCCCAAATGTATACAGACCCTGTTTATTTCAATTATTTAATTTAATTTGTTTTGACATGAAAGTTCCTTCATACTGCTTCAATATTTTTATTTACATGTTTTGATTTGTAATTTAATGTAATTTAATTTTTGTTCTGATATATTTTCCTTATATGGTTTTTTTTCCGCTGTAGTTTCATGGCTGCACTTGTAAATTGCCTTTTTTATTGTTTAGATTTTGCTTGTTTTTCCCCCTTCAGTTATTACATTTGATGACAAAATTTGTTTTTATTAGAAAAAGTCATATTTTTTTAGGTTTTTCCTAATTCAATGACAATTAATAAAATTAGCAAATATAATATTTATAACTTACTGTCCAGACTATCTTTATAGTCATTCAGAGGCGTTCACTGTCTTCCAGTGACCAGCAAAGCTCCAGCCTCGGCTGTGACTTCTCCTTGGTGTCCATACGGTGGCAGTAGTGCAGCTGCACTCCTCGCCATCATCATCATGACTGCAATGAAAGCCAAGGTTGCTTTCAAGGGCACGCATCATATCTGCAAAGTCGCATGGACTACGGGGGGAGGCTGCTTCGGTGGTTCCAGCTGGAGTTTTAGGAGCGGGACAAAATCTTGAGCTTTGTCTAGACATGAGCTGAAAACTGTCGACGCTGGGACAATGTATGTTGTCGTCTTAGCTTTAAAGTGAAACTCTTAAAAAAAGGAGAGAATCTGTGCTTAAAGATTTATTTGAGCACAATTGTGCAATTGCTAGAGCTGTTGCCTCTCAGCAAGAAGGTTGCTGGATGGAATCCTGGTCCGGGGGCCTTTCTGGGTGGAGTTTACATGTTCTCTCTGTGCATGCGTGGGTTTTCCCAGGGTATTCCAGTTTCCTCCCACAGACCAAAAACCTGCATGTTAGGCTGATAAATTATCCCTAGGTGTGAGTGAGAGAGTGAATGGTTGTTTGTCTCGTGTCCCTGTGATGGACTGGAGACGTGTCCAGGGTGTCCCCCGCCTCTCTGGATATGGGCACCAGTGACCTCGGCGACTCAAATAGGAAGAAGTAAGTAAAGATAATGGATGCATTGTGTGCAGGGGAGTAAGAGGGACTTAAGCCCCACATCACAAGTGCACAGTTGCTGGTCCCAATATGGCAGCTTCTGGAAACTGGGTCCTGGGTTCAACTTCCAGTAACAATTAAATGTGTGAATTTATAATACATGTCTATGTTGTAAACTCCTAAAGTGTCTTTACGGTCTGTTATATTTTCCAGGCCAAACGTAACAACAGTGTCCATGAAGCTCGTTAATCTACAGTGAACACGTTTTGCACTGCAACGAGGAAACGGTGTTCGAAACAAGCAAAGTTCAATGTGACTGAATCAAACCACTGAGCTGAGGATACCATGACGCTCCATCGTCAGCCTGAACTCTCCACACCACGCCGCTGTCTGAAGCACTTCCTGCTTCTTCTCTTTGTTCTTCGCACAAACAGGGACAGTGCAACACTTGCTTGTTTGTTTAGTTAATAAGAGAGCAATGAGATGTATTTTGTACTAAACGGTACAACCTCTTAAATTTAATCTCAACAACTGAATAACAACATTAATACAAAATACAAAAAAAAAAGAAATTCCCTGTTATACATTGTCAGTAGTTGCATTTTTTCCTGATGTTTAATTTTTTTTAATCTGCTTTTAAGATCATACAGCTGACCTAATTATTTGTGCACTATGAAAGACAATAGTGTAGTGGTGTGATAAAATGTCTATTGTCTCATTTCACAAGCGTTTGTAAAATGGAAAAAAGGAGAGATTTTTTTTCCATTGAGGTCATAAAACAGTCCAAGCTTACTGTTGTTAAAGAAAGTTATCACCTAACTAAATGTACTCACGAGACGTTCTTCAGTACTAGACTGTGTCAGTTTTATTTGAGAAGCATGCCTTCCATGAATCTAAGTATATTAATGGCATTCTTGGTCTTTTTCAAGAGACACAGAAACACAAAGTGCTGATGGTGAGTTTTCTGCGGCTGCAGACATCTGCGAATACATTATATGGACGCTCAAAGGAGCCATACATATTTGATGACTATAAAAAGGTAAGGTTGGGGGAGACGTATGACGGCACTCCTCGGTTTATAAACGCAGCTCCTACCTTGAAAACTAGTTGTATAGTTAGATCAGCAGCAGACAGAACAACACAAATATGGGAAGAAAGAAAAATAAATCGTTAAAAGCTATCTCAAATTAGAAACTTTTGAAAAAAAAAAATTTGCTTCTTAATTGGATGAGATGAGAAACTGTGCTGCCACCACAACATTTAGCCACAAAGGAGGCATCCTTTCTGCATGCCTGAAGAAAAACATTTATTCATGCAGATGACCATGGCTGCAGTACACAGCTTGAACAAATCGAGGGAGTATGAAAAAAATTGTTTATGCTTTAAAACAAAATTTTATTTTTCAAAAACACCAAGTTTTATTTTGTTTTGCAAATGAGAAAATGAAAGTACATGGGAAAAAAAATACAATTTCATGCTACGGTTCTTACTCATTTATAAAGGAAAAACTAATAATTAATCCCCAAAAAAGCAACTATCTAAGATGTACAGGACAATGCAGAAAACACTCCTCTTTATTTTGCTTCCGAAAAGCTCAAACTTCTGGTATTTATTTAATAAATAGTTTAGATCAATATTTCTTCAGGGTTTTTAGATTTGTATTGGGACATTGGCTCATCTTTAATCTCTTTGCCTGACAATGACAACATATTTTACAGAATATACTTATAAAAACAAAGTGAGAATAAATTGAGATAAAAAAAAAAGAACTGATATGCAATGTTTGCTTGTCTATTTTTCCAAAATTCTTGTTTATGGTGAACAAAAGTAATTAGAATTGTTATGCATGTTATATAAGACGATCAGTTTTTTCCAACCCAGGACAATTATTGCCATGAAATTAAAAGACTTTCAGCGGGTTAAATAAACTAAAATGCATAAAACGGTTAAAGCCTAATGATTTTTTTGTTGTTGTTGTTAAAATCACTTATTTGCACATGTCAAACTCAAGAGCCGTGGGACAAATCTGCTCCCCCAAGATGATAATTTAAATGTAAATCATTGTATCTCTCCTATTTTTTCCTTTAAAAAAACTGATAAATACATAATTTAGTGTAGACTTCTCTTGCCAGCTGGCTAACGTTGAAGACAGAAAGAAGGTTGGATCTTTCTGTCGTTATTGATTCTGATGTGGAAAGAACAACATCAAATGAGAAGATCAAACTCTTGTTCATGAACCTGCAACCAAGAAAAGACATCAGGTATCTGACTCAAGTTAATGTATCAGCTGAAAGTGGCCCGTGCATCTGACAAAGTTTTTAAATTTTGGCTCCTTTTGGTAACTGAGTTCAACATCCCTAAACCGGTACGTTGGTATGTATGTATGTAAGTATGTATTTATTTGTATTTGTTTCTTACTTTGTTTCTTTGTTAATTTAATTTCAATAGCGCCACATAATTCGACCTAGTATGTGTCAGGTCTTTGCCTGGTACATTTTGGGCATGTTCGAGGTAGCACAGAGTTCAAATTGGATACCTCCCTGGTAAGCATGAAATTGGGACATCCTTTCTTCTTACCTGGTATGTAAAGGATACATACTTAGTATTTATCTATTACACACTGGCTAATGAGTTTGTTTGATGCGTCTACACCAGGGCTGTTCAACAAACTTCCTCAAAGGGCCACCGTTTCTGAAAGCCCTCAGCTCAGGGGCTGTACATCCAGCAATTAAAGTCCTTATGTAAATAAACCAAGTATTACAGTGATCTGTTATCTTTTAAATGTGTTTATTTTATTGCATTGACTCATAAATGCAATAAACAGAACCCAAACCCAGACCCCCCACATTTTTTATTTATTTATTATGAACTCATTGATGAGCCGGACTGAAGTCACCCGCAGGCCGGAGGTGGCCCACGGACCACCAGTTGAATGGCCCTGTTTTACACCATGTGCACTGTCTAATATCCAACAATACATATTCAGTGCACATACTTTGTCTACTTTCTGTACGTTCATAGTACATATTGTGTCTGTACAGTATTGGGTTATAGTGGGTATGTACTAAATATTTACTTGCTACGTATGAACTTTGTAACAGAAAATTACTGGGTACATACCTGGTACTTACTAGGTGCAGGGTAATAATGAGAGCATTTGGGTTATTACCAAATATGTAGCTGCCATTTACCTGGTGCAACTTTGGCTTTTTGTTTGTCGAGTACCTGCTACGTAACTGGTACATACTGCGTACTTACCGGACACATATCAATTACATTTTAGGTAAGTATACCAAGTATGTATTGTGTACCGGCATGCATTTGTCCACCGAGTGGGAAAATCTTGAAAAACAATAATTCCACTTTTAAACCAAAAATGTTGTACAAAAACAAACCCTACCATTGTGATATTTCTGAAACAATCACTACTGTATTAGATGTCGGGTTTCAGGAACCCTCAGGTATGTGTAAAAGCTTTCAACATGCAAATAGATATTCAGGTTTAGAAGGAGGAGGAGTCTTCTGCTAACCGTTAGGCTTTATTTCAGCTTCCGACGTGTCAAAGTGTCCTTCGGCACGACATTGATGCTGACCTCAATCTGCTGAGTGGTGTGTGAAGAGGTGGCTGTGGCTTGTAGGGTAAAAGCACACAAGGACACACTTATTCTCACTGAGCCATAGGATGGTTACTGCTCTGCTCTGTCAGCACAACGTTCATCAGTAACAGGGTGTATGGCTCATGAGAGCAATGCACAACATGCACACTCTAAAAGAAGGAATTTCAGAAACAAAAGCTAAAAATGACTGCAGCTCATAAAACTACAACGTATTGACGACCGCATTGAACAGTGGCTTTAATCAGCCTGACTCACATATTCTTTTGTGCATCTAAAGTGCTGATGCAAGAGATGGCTAAGTGGAGAGATAAAATCTGATTTTGTTGTGTTTTGTTCAGAAAAATGTTCTGCAATTATATTTTACAGCAACTTATTCTGACTGCAGGAACATGTGCGGTAATGTGTCTTGTTTATCCAAGTTGGACAACGCAGCACTTTCTAATTTAGGGAGTAACTGCTTTAAGCCAAATACTGCCTGCTATTAATTAGGAGGACAGTGCTAAGGTTTTTGGGTTTGTGGGTGTGAAATGAATGCAGAACCATGTTTATTTAGTTACATACAGATGAGCTCTCTGAAAGCTGGAGGTGCTCAGGTATTTTACATATCACTCTTCATGCCGGCTCTTCTTGTTTATTTGTTTGTTTATTTTTCTTCACCACTTTAATTAGAATTAGTCAGTTCTGCTTTGCAATCTGTCCAGCATCTCTACACCTCCAGTCATTTTAACCAGCACCAGGTTGGCTGGTTTGTTTAAGAGAAATCAGAAATTTATTTTAAAGTTTTGCTTTAGAGACTTTTTTTAAATTTTATTATTGTTAGCTCACCTTTTGCTGCAGAACGGCTAACAAATATGTTGTATCTGGGATTTTTCTGTTTGGAAAATCTTCTAAAATATTAGGTTTTAATTTTATTTACTTTATTTGTGTGAAGCTTTCACACCATTGTAACAATTTTTCTTTTTCTTCTGTACCTTTTTTGTATAGAACTACTTCTGCAAACTTTGTGCTAGTTTAACTAATCAAATGCCTAAATGTCCAGATTAAGGAAACATTTTGACTATGATTTTTGGTTTTTGAACCTTTTATACATTTCAAAATATTGAACTTTATTTACTAAATTTTCCCCATTAAATGAGCTCTTAAATTATTTCAAAAATATTGTTCTCTTTGAAATCTATTTCACTTGCTTTATTTTGGTTGTGCAACTTTTCACCAGTGTTAATGTACTTTTAATTTATATATAGGTTTAGCTACTGTTTCCCCCTTTTCAACCTTTTCCTCTTTTGTTACTTTTTGAGCATTTAGCTACTTCGTGCTAACATTGTGCTACATTTAACTTGTAGATGTTTTGCTACTTTTATTTTTTAGCTTGAGTTTTGCTACTTTATATCTTTAGAAGCAGTTTTGATACTTTTACATTTTAGAGAACATTTTGGTACTTGTTGCTTTTATAATGTGTTTTGTTACTTTTACATTTTAGATAAGGTTTTGCTGCTTTTAGCTAGTGTTTTACTATTTTTAGCTTTGGTGTAAAATATTACAACTTTGATCTTTTAGCTAGTTGTTTTTTTTTTCTTCTTCTTTTTGCTGGTGTTTCACTTCTTTTACCTTTAAACTAGCATTTAGTTACTTTTAACTATTAGCTTTCATTTGGCTACCTTCAATTTCTGAGAGTTTGTTGTGCTCCTTTTAGCTATTACCTTGTGTTATTTCTCTTTTAGCTTTAACAATTCAGTTTCAGGTTCTTCAACAAATTTCTTCATTCTTTCATCACTCAGCATTCACACTGCATTTTCACAGAAAATGCAATTGATCTATTTCTTAATTTCATTATTTGTAGTAATGGTACCACTTTACCCTTATGGCTAATAAATAGTTTATAGACAGGTTATTAATTCCTCTATAAACACTATAAATCATTAATAACTGATTATTATGCATTAATTAAGAGTGACAGAGAGACAAAACTGAACAACTTCTTGCCACATAGTGATCCAAATCTGCCACCTACATATTTCATCTAGAGTTGTTACATTAAACATTTCAGACTAAGTTGCCTTGTAGCACAATATATTGTAAACCTATTTTTTTAACATATAAAATTGTACTTTATCACTTATCACTGCATTATAGGTCTATATAGTTGCAGATGCTTATAATGCAGTGATAAAGTACAATATTATTTTCTAAAAAAAAATTAGGTTTACAAATGCTTGTTATGCTTACAAGGTAACTTAATCTGAAATGTTTAATATAACAACTCTAGATGAAATTTATAGGTGAACAGATTTGGCTCACTATTTGGAAAGAAACTGGTTAGTTTGGTCTCTCTGTCAACCTTAATTAATGCATAATAAACAATTATTAATGATTTATAAAAAGTGTTTTGTAGAGGAATTAGTAACGCATCTATAAACTATTTATTAGCCATCTATAAGGGGAGCCTTATTGTAAAGTGGTACCATAACTGTGCAGACATATGTATCTACAACATGTTGATATCCAAAAATATCTGATTACAACAGAAGTTTGTTTTTGCTGAAAGAGCATTCGTTACGATAGACATGAACAGTCAGACGTGCTCTGGGGTGCAGTTTGTGTCTTCAGGTGGAAACAGCTTATTCTGCTCTCTAAGCTTTTGTTTCACTTTAGATCAGAGAATCATGAGGCAGGATCAGTAAATGACAGCTTGCACATGTAAGCATAATGTAACTGGGCACAAACTCAGCTTTTCACTGTTTGATTTGATGATATATGAGCAGCAGGAGTGGCGTTGACCAGTGCTGAACAGTATTTAAGTGTAACGAGTCGTACCCAAAACTATTTCTAAATCTACTCAGAGCAATCATCTCTCCATTCCCGGCACAACCTGTGTGCTTGTATTTGATGTGGGCGCTGATCTATCTTCCACGTTCCTCTCTTCCCCGCATTGCTCCGTGACAGCTCTCCTGCACAAGCTTTCTAGGGCACGATGCACTCAGCTCTGGATGCTTTCCAAGTGTTTTTGTAGAGGAGAGTGGGGGGCCCAGCCTCCTGCAGTATTGTATTTCTGTTTCAGACAGGTGCAAGAGAAGATACAAATGAGAATGAAGGAAACGTTGAGGAATTGCACTATTCTTACCCTGCAGGTTGGAAATTTAGGGCAGTGAAGGGTAATACTATCATCCGGTGACCAGGCAATCAGGTGAGAACTAAAACAAAATGTTCAGAATCTACATTTAACAAATGGCACATTAACATGACTGAGCTTTTACTTTGGCATACAAGCTACACTTGTTTTTGTCTCACTTGTCAAATATATGTCAGGAAATTCATATGAGCCTTACAGCCTCACAGTTTTTACTTGTTTATGTCATTATTTGTCTCCTCACACTGGAGGTTTTCCAATCGTCACATTGAGCTGCTTCCTTCACCACTCCTTTCCACTGCTGTTGGACCTCAGGGAGTGTAGGACCTCTTGACACCACAATATGTTTTTGGTGATGTTATTCTTCGGTGGAAACTCAGTCGTGCTATTGATGGTAATATTTTAAGTCCAGTGAATGTGCTTCTGTTTAGATGTAAAACAGAAAAACATGAATAAAACATTTAAAACATTTTACTGGGGAAAAAAAAAAAAAGATTTCTTTGACTTCAAAGCAAAATTTCCAAAAGGGACAAAAATTACATTACATTGTATTGTATCATTTTGTATTGTTTTGAATTGCAAGGTATTTCATTGCATTGCTAAATATTGCAGCACATTGTATCACAAGATACATATCACACAGTATCACACTGAATCAAATCATATTGTATTGCATCATATACTATTGCATCAAATAGCACGGTATCATGTCATGTTGTATTGCATTATATTGTATAGTATTGCATCATACTGAATCATATCATGAGGTATTGTATCATATTGTATTGCATTATATTGTATTGAATTGCATTGTATGGAATTGCATCATATATATATATCTTGTTATTTCATATTGTATTGTTTCATATTGCATTGACTCAGACTAAACTGTATGGTATTGTATCATACCAATTTGTACCTTTTTATATCATATCACACATATCATACTGCTTATATCATATTGTATTGTACCAAATTGTATTATATTGTATAGATTTGTATGACAACAGATTACATTGTATTGCAATGCATTACTATACTGCACATAAACATTGAACTACATTGTATCAAACTGTATATTGTATCATTTTGTATTGCATTGTATTGTATTGAATTGCATGGTATGGCATTGCATCATATATATATCATGTCATTTCATATTGTATTGTTTCATGTTGCATTGACTCAGACTAAACTGTATAGTACTGTATCATGCCAGTTTGTACCTTTTTATATCATATCACACATATCATACTGCTCATATCGTATTGTATTGTACCAAATTGTATCATATTGTATAGAGTTGTATTGCATCAGATCACATTGTATTGCATCGTATTACATCATATTGCACAAAAACATTGAACTACATTGTATCAAACTGTATATTGTATGCACAATATATTTTAATTTGAGAGTCTATCTACTCAACTTCTACACAAAGATGCAATTTTCTCTGCAAAATTTTACATTTATCAGATTAACATTGGTCAATTCAAGACAAAAATATTAATTAAATGTTATAAAACCAGTGGTTACAAGCATGCTAGATGTTTAATGGAATATTTTACCCTTAAGTGAACATTTTTGGACTTTTTCTGTGCGCCACTCCGCTCAGAAAAGCCTTAAAGTCAGAAAGCTGTTCTGTCAGTCATACTGCTGGTAAACACCATGAGATTGTGACTTTAGTCATCCAGTCAGTCATCTGGTATTTTAGTCTGTCACTTAGAGAGTCTGCTCTCTGCATGAAGCTGTGATTTCTTTACGCACTGCAGCAGCACACACCTCCCTAATGTCTGAGACTTTAGATGTTGATGGACACACACTCACACACCCTCCTTCTTGCTCTCTCTTCACCTCCTTCTTTCTCTTTTTCAGTTTCTCCAGGGACCTCTGAGTGCAGCAAGAATGGTGGACAGTAGACTAATATCCAAAGAAAACCCCTCCTCCCCCTGACTTCAGCGGGCACAGCGCCCTTCAGATGAAAGAATATGACCTAACAAGAGGAAAAGGATGGCCGCCTAAATGTACGGGTACGAAGAAAAATGCAGAGAAACCAGTATGATCTGATCTTTAAAATGGGAGTGCATTTGCCATTGAGACATCTTTATTTGAGATTATATTTCATTTTCACAGTACAAAACATGCATTACACTGTAACTAAGATGTATGTGTCGTTCTTTGTGCTTTAGGCATTTTCTGATCCTTCAAAGAAGCAAAATGGACGAGACTGAGATCCAACCCCTAACATTTTAAAGCACCATTACTGTACCAGTTATTTTATAAAATGTTCATCTTAGACTAAGTTAACTTTAGGTCAGGTATTTAGTCAAGGTACACACATTTTTTACTGTCACGGTTCAATTTGTGTCTGTTTTTGTCAGCTGGCTCTCACAGCAGCTTTAAAAACCTTGTATCTATTTGCATCATTCTTACACATTTTGACAAATTAATCGGAATGAGAGCTATTGAAGAATATTAATTTTTTTTATACTTAAATCATAGACAACACATGTAAAATTGAAAATAAAAAGTAAAAAAAAAAAAAAGATACAAGTAAAATGGTTAATTAGAAGGTGCAGTTTATTTGTTTGCATTTTGTATTTATTTATAAAATTACAAATAAACTATAGTTATTATACCATATAAGGTGGGTAATTATCTAATTATGTCTGTGTGTATGTGCATTTGTCTGCCTGTTAGCAAAATATCTCATGAACCAGGATGGATTTCAATAAAATGCCCAGAAAGCATGAACATCTGCTTATTTTTTGGAGTCATCTTCATTCAAGATGGCTGCCACAGCTAACTGACCCTATCAAAACCAAAATGGACTGAACTTATATAGCACCTTTCTATTTTATCAGGATACTCAAAGCACTTTACACCACAATCTGTGCCTCATTTACCCATTCATACAGCACTCTCCTAGATCTCTACAAAGAATAATCTGTGCTTTATCCATACACTGATGGGACACACAGCAGAGGCAATGAGGGTTCAGAGACTTGCCCAGGGACATTTCAGCATGTGACTGCTGGTGGAATCGGATCCCCAACTGTCCCATTGGAGGACAGCTGCAGAAAGTAAAGCTTTGCAGAGAGTGGTGAAGGCTGCACAGAAGACTGTTTGAGTCAGCCTCCCCACCATCACATACATTTACACCTCTAGATGCAGGAAGAGGGCCACCTGCATCATGAAGGACCCCACACACCCAGCACACACACTTTTTGCCCTGCTCTCCTCATGAAGGAGGTTAAGGAGCATTAAGTGTGAAACCACTAGACAGAGGAACAGCTTTTACCCTGAGACTGTTAGACTCATGAATCTCTAACCAGAAAAATCACTGTGAAAAATCACATCATGTTGCTGCTGATCTGTTTCATGTTGCTGCTGATCTGTTTCATGCTTCTGTGTTCATTCGTGCTCATCTGCTCACACAGACTCATGTTGGTGCTGCTGTTCAGCGTGTTGTTTTTGTACTACTAGTGCTTAGTGTATTCTTACTTAATATTTTTCTTAGTTCATATTTTAGATCTTATTACTGTTTTTCTTTTGCAGTTTATTGTTGGCTGTAACTGGGACCCTGTGTACACAATTTCATTCCACCATATGTACCACATGTGGTACGTATGACAAATAAAGAAACTCTGACTTGCTATAAGATTAATTTGATGAGTACCAGTTCATTGTGATCTTGTTACTCGTGTTTTAAGAAGTTATACTTCTTTAGTTTCCTACAGATGCAGGTTTTATTTTAGTTTTAAACAGCACATTAATATTTCCATAACTTGCTAAACGTCACAAAAGCAGCACTATTTTCAGCACTCTGTTGTGATGTTAATTTGTCCTTTTTTAAATGTCAGTTCTTTCCTTGTGGAATGCAGCTGAATATATTTTAGTTTAAAAAAAAAAATGCTTACACGGATGTTGCAAATCATTCTCTTAACACTGATGCATTTTGCTGGACGTGCAGTTTCTCCACAGTACATTTGTCCCTGTATTAAACCTCGTCAGTACATTAGTAATCTGTTTTAAAGCACGTTGCTGAAGCGTTTACATTTGTGGATATTGTGACGTCATTGCCAGAACAACAACAAAATCTTGCATTTAAAACAGATTATGGTGTAAACAAAGAAAGCATAGGAGCAGATCCATTTAAAGAGCAGCGTGTCCTCAGAGGGCTGGAGGGAAAAGCTGCTAAAACATTAATAGTTTACAGTGAATCAGCAATTCTGGATTTGTTGGAGAACAACAAATACAAAATGTGACAACTGACAGAGGAGAACCATTGTGTCACTTTCAGCCGTCAAACAACACAAAATGGGATCAAATATAAAACACCTACACAAAGCAAAAGTTCTCATCGTAGACTGATTGTTTAAAAGTGTTGATTAGGTTGTACACAAGGTGATGAATCTCTGTGCCTGAGCTTGCTGACTGGACACAGCCTCCTTCCTTTTGATTGATAGATGGGAGATGCAGTTTTGCAGGCGCCCCCTCCTCCACCCTGGTACTTTCTGGGCTCTCTGTCTCACCACCAAAAGGAAACTTGGGACAATCGTACTCACAAGGGCAGGGGAACTTAGTTTAGAGCTCCAGGTTTAGACTCAGAAACAAGGTCAAGCGATAAATTTAATCATTGTCCTTGGTGTCACGGCGGTGATAAGTGGGGTGGTGAACAGGTGAGCAGGTGGATGTGTTATTCAGGTCGATGGGAGGGCTGGGTGGTATGGGACTCGGGGAGAAACGGCGAGGCCTGGAGTATTTCTCTTCTCCGTTTCTTGTGTCCAACACATGAGCTTTATTAACACTTTATTAACACTTTATTAACAATAAAGAGCACTGCAGGACCACAAGATGAGGAAAAATCTAACTCTCATGCGACAGCATCTCTTATCCCTGCATATATTTTTTAATTTTACATGAATTGTGAGACAACTGACATCCCAAACATCTGTGACTTGTTTGATGAGAATTAAACCAAAGAGATTATTATATCTATATATTATGTCTATGATTCTTATTTTACCTGCATGAAACCTGAAATCTGCCTCATTAAAGCTTCTGATTTCACGATGGTCTAACAAAAGAGCTTCTCAAATTAAGCTACATAAATGACTATGTCTAACTTGCTGCAAATAGTGTTATCCATCCATCCATCCATCCATTTTCTTTACCCGCTTATTCCATTTTGGGTCACGGGGGTCGCTGGTGCCCATGTCCAGCAATCACTGTGCGAGGGGCGGGGTACACCCTGGACGGGTCGCAAGTCCATCACAGGGACTCATAGAGACAAACGAGACAAACAACCATTCACTCTCTCACTCACACCTAGGGACAATTTAGAGTTACCAATCAACCTAGCATGCATGTTTTTGGACTGTGGGAGGAAACCGGAGTACCCGGAGAAAACCCACGCATGCACGGAGAGAACATGCAAACTCCACCCAGAAAGGCCCCCGGACCGGGGTTTGAACCAGGGACCTGCTCGCTGAGAGGCAGCAGCTCTACCAGTTGCGCCACCGTGCTGCCCCAAATAGTGTTATTTATTTAAAATATAGCAACTTTATTCACATTGTCTACTACATGAGTGTTGAGCAGCAAAAAGCCATTTTCAGTGAATAGAAGGTTTTGAAAACTAAGCATTTATACCTACAAACTGTAGAAAAGCACATTAGCCAGCAGGGCTGGGACATTATGATTTAAGCTGCTATATTTGGGAATGGCTGAATAAATATTACACATAAAACAAATTGTAATATTTAATACATCTTTCACAGCACTAGATCTGGCTACATTTAAATGCTGAGCACATGATAGAAAGTGAAGTCAGACTAGAACTTTGTGGTAAGTTTTTAAAGATTCTTAAAAGAATAAACGTCTGTTTTTCAGCGCTCCGATTCAGGTTTGCTGTATCAAAACCAACTGCTTATACTTTGAAGCATTTGAAAGCATCTATTTGATGTAAACATGCATCTGTAGAATTAAATTTATTGTCGTTTTTATTTTATTTTAACTTGTTTATTTTTATTAAAACAATCTCTATCATTTTGAATGTTGAACAGTACTGATAATTCCTGATTCAGTCCAGCTAAGAAAAATGTTATGTATTACGATAAAAATCAACCAATCAATCAATTGATTATTGATACCAAAGGAAAATTTCATTTCAAATATGCGATGATTAAAAACACTCTTGCACATGGATAATATAATAACAATAAAAATAATATAATAAATTTATAATATAATAATAATATAAAATAATAATAATTGTTATTATTATTATTATTTTAATAATAAGACAATAATGCATATATAATAATAAAATATACTATAATACAATAAATATATAATAATAGTAATAATAATAATAAATATTATTATTAAATATTAAATAATTTAAAAAATATTGTTAAATATAATCAAATAAAATAATAATAATAAAATTATAAATATATAAAAATTCATATATAATAATAATAATATATAATGTCATATAATATAATATAACATAATAACAATAAATATAATAACATTCTTGGCACATGTATAATAATATTGGTGTTCAAGTTGGCAAACTAAACTGAACTGGGATGTAGCCTTTGTGTTTACCCCCTCCCCTTTCTCTCTCTTTGTGCATGTTCTCCCCTCGTCCTGCAGGAATAGATTCTCCTCCTCCTCCTCCTCCTCCCTTCTTCGCTGCAGCCTGACTCTGACACCACTGGTATGCCTGCAAACTGAGAGCTGTGCAGTGACACACAAAGAGAGGAACCCTCGGTCCTTTTAGACCCACAACTTGTGTTTTATTCGGATCCCACTGAGGGAGAAGAAGACGGCTGATTCAAACGCAGCGCAGGCTTTTCTGGAAAGACTTGGAGGAGGATCAAACCCAGGTAAATGATGTCCGAACAAACGGGATGAGGATGCTGAACGGGACAGGATGGTGGGATGTTTATTCGCTTCTTGGTGAAAGATGCTCGTGTTTCCAAACACTTTAAAACACAAAGCTGTCTAGTGTTGGCGTTCAGATGTAGCTATAGTATGTAACATCAAGTAAGAACCGTCCGCTACTGAATGTACGAGGATGCTGCACCGTGAACACTTGGTTACTACAGGGGGAGGGGAGGGGGTGGAGGCGCATGCGAGGAGACAGTGAGGGTCCTGCTGCAGATGTTGGCGAAGTGGGAAAAAAACAGGAAAATGAATAAAAGATGCTTGGCTGGTGCAGAATTGACTTTGAGGAAAGGAAAACGACCCGAGGGATGAGCAGAGATTTAATGAAGGGTGCAGCAAGTTTGCATGCAGAGGCAGGCGGCACTGTAAAATGCAGCAAATCTGCATGCAAGGTGTTCAGGTTGTGGAAAAAAAGTTACAAAGATGATCATAAAAAAGCAGCAGGCTTGCTACAAACTGGGACAAATTGATGACATATCATACACATTACTGCAACTTACCCTGAATTATGTTAGATCCACATGGAATGAATTATTTTTAGATCTTTAGTCATTCATGTCATATTGCTTCATAAACTCATAACTGAATCCAGAAATAAAGAAATAAATGTTGTAAAATCATCCACTTTGTATTGGCGTGGAAAACTCTTGCAGGCTGTCTGAGGACCAAGGACAGACAAACAATGTCTCCGCTTGCTCGTGTTTGAGCGCCTTTGTTCGCCTCCCCTCTGTCTTCTGGGAGTCATTTCCACAAGGATACATTGCGGAAAGTCAGGCGGCGTCAGCAGAAACCCACCCGAGATGGAGTGGGGTTGTAAATTCAGGGCGCAGGTGTCTCAGAAGAATTCATGTCAGGGTTTTGTGCTAGAAAATAAATACCCCTCAACTCAGTTTGTCCTTTTGTTCCCTAATTAAATCCCGTTCTGTGCTGTTTATCTAGATTAAAAAAATAAATAAAAAAAGATGGGTGCAAACGTAGAGAAGCTTTGATTTTGGAGATGTTGCTGCTCTGGCTGCTGTTTCTTGTCCTCCTCCTGATCCCCCCCGTCCCATGAAACTCTCATAGCCCTGGAGTGTGTGCTGTCCCAGCTCATGAATCCTGTCCCCTGGCTGCAGGTCTGTCCCTGATAACGTGGCCGCTGAAGGAGGAGGAGAACACAGAACTGCTTCATCATGAATTTTGTAATGAAAGCTGCGCTGGGAGGTGAGTAGTCTGCTTGGCGTGAGGTTGATTTAACAGCACTGCAGTGCAAAGGATTTAAAGGGAGGCTGAGCGGCAGCACTGTGTGATAACAGAGGGGAACTGGACTGCGCCCCATCCTGCACCAAACCACTGACCTCAGCAACATGTTTACTCTTCTTTCTGAAAACAGCATCATAATTAATTTCTAGATGCTCAACCCTTAACAAAAGAGCCGTATAGTTTGACGCAAGGTGCTCGAAACCTGCTTTGACCTTTATGTTGCAGCCAGGGTATCATTTCTCTGTAAATCAGGTTGTGTATTGCGCAGGAAATAGGGACCGTGTAACTGCAAATGTAGTGTGAAAGTCTATACAAAAAAACCTGCAACATTTTCCTTTTTCTTTGGAGAGCATCTCACCGCAACCCAAAATAAAAAGACTTTTCAGAACCAGTCTGCCAACCGTTTTGTACCTTTTGAGCCGACTGAAACGGAGATGAGCTGTTGAGCCAAGAGCCAAAGATTAGCATGTTTTCACGAGACTTTTGTCCTTTAAAGCCGTATCCTCTTGAATATTATCTCAGCTATTATTAGTCTCTAATTACTCCTCATAATGGCTCGGTAATTCCACCGTCTTGTCAGCTTTGGCTTCGGGGCAAACAGCAGAAAAGTGGCACCGAAGGTTACGATGCAGCACTCCGGTGAGTTGTGCTGAACCGCTTCTCTCCAGGTTACAGGGCAGCTTAACTGTTAAGAGCTGAAGCACAGTCCCGTCTCCTCATTGGGATGCAGGGGATGCCATCGCTGCCTCTTTCTGCATAGCTGCTGCGCCTCGTGTCCGCACTATGAATCCTTAAATCAACTGCATTGAGTTGAGGATGCTAGTTTTGATCCGCATAAGTCAGGCTGCGCTCCGTCTGCAGACGGTGTATAATAAACCCTGCCATTATGCCGGACAGATGCTTTTAAGCCAAACAGATGTAAGGACATATAGATTAGGGGACGAAGAGCGAGAATGCAAGCGGGAAAAATGCTATAATAAAATATTTAATTTAAAATTGTGCTTTCAGGAAGGTCAGTGTTTTTATATGTTTGCTACCCAGCAGTGCTTTTTATCTGACCTCTCCAGAAATGCCATTAATAATGTCGAATCTGCTCAAAAGATGGACTGTAATCATTAAAGAAGCCCACGAGTGAGCACAAGACAGATAATGGGGGGGGGGGGGGGGGAAACAATTAGCTACCAACCAGCAATTAATCTGCTGCTTGAAGCCTGTCAGAAAAGATTTGTGGAAACTTATTTAACCAATTTAACCAACAAGTCGTTCTTGTCGTCTAAACGACTCCTCATTTAATCACAACGCTTCCACTCCGATCCAACGTGTTTGCTTTTGTTCCCTCCTCTCATCTTTTCTTTGGCCTACAGCTGTCACATTTGTAAAAGCAAAATATTAGCATCTTCTACCTTGATCAGGGATGTCCAAACATTTTCATAGGTGGGCCAGAATTGTCTAGATCAGAGGTGCCCAAAGTGGGGCCCGCCAAGCCATTTGATTTGGCCTGCCGAGCTGTCCTAGTTATTATTAAAATTTATTTTGAAGAATCAATGTGTTTTCACTCAGTCATTCATCCCATTGACTCAAGGATTCAAGGTTCTCTATTTGTCATTCCATCACATGTACCACATATGGTGGAAGTAACTATGTATGCAGGGTACAGATTGACTTTAATATTAGATGGAAAAGTTGGCCTTTATATATGGGACTGTTTATTTATGTTCAAATTATTGTTGCTGTTAAGTTGTGTTGCTGTTGGACATGCATTTTTTTTTTACATTTTGTACTGCATATACATATACATACTGAAATGCCAAATACGTTTGTTTTAATTTCTTATATATATGACTTATTTGTTAAATTTTGTGTTCTGTAATGTTCTTTATTCAGAATCAAAGGTTAAATAACTGTATAATAAATAAATGGGCTTTACCTAAAGATGGATTTGCATTTCATGAATTATATGTTGTCATTTGGCCCACAGCCCTCTGATAGATTTTAAATTAGGCCCTCTCAGGAAAAAAGTTTTTGCATCCCTAGATGAAAGGTCTCGCGGGCCAGAAAAATCTGAACTTAAAACATTTTTCTTCTCCTCATTTTTATCAACTTGAACAATATTTTGGAAAAAGATTAAAAGTTTAGTTTAAATTCTTGTAGATCCAGATCATTACGAGCCTCATAAACATTAATCTAGTTTTGTTGATCTCTTCTTTTTTTTAAAGAATTTAATTTATTAGATTTTTTGGGGGGGACTATTATTTGTTTTCTTGTGCTTTGAAAGTTTATTTTAATTTATTTGCATAAGCAAAAGCCTAAAACTAGTAACTGTTAGTAGTAACTAGTAACTGTTTTCAATAAAAAGGGGGTGGAACTTCAATCCCCCATTTGGACCATGAACGGCCCAAATGGGTCATCAAAGTTCTGAAAAACAGCTGTGAGTCAATAAAACAGATTCACTGAAGGTTTGAAGGGACACTGATAAAGTTGATCAACTTGTACGTTGATGATAACTTTATATTCTTTTTAAAATGTCCAATTTCTCCTTATCGATTATTAACTCAAATGAAATTATTTTCTTTGAAAACACTTGTTATATTCAGCAAAGTTTTATGAATTATTATCCTAAATTCTACTTTTTGGTAGACCAGTGAAGGTTTGTTGTAGAATAAAGGGATTAATTATAGCTATATTTTTGCATCATACTTAATTTTGCTCATTTTGAGAATAATATTTTTTTGTTGCTGTTAAACCTAAAAATTATATTTAATATGTATCACCATTAAATCTAAAGAAGGTCTACATCTGCATCAACCTCTGTGGATCAAAACTATACCATTAACTGCAGTCGAGGGCCGCACAATATCACTCCACGGGCCGCAAATGGCCCTCGGGCCACACTTTGGACACCCCTTGATGATTGGCCACTGCGAGAGGTGAAATTATTTTGTTTGTGTCTGATTATGTTTGTTTGTTACCAAAACATCTCACTACTCAGTGATCAGATTTTAGGAAACTTAAAAAATAAATAAAAGTACTCACTGAATGTACTTCTTCAGTTGTCAGTGTGATTCAAGATGGCCACCATGGCAAAGGAATCCTTATGAACACAGAAATGGCTGCAACTAAGTTAGTTTTACATATTTTGAGCTAAAATTTGGTGTAGAAGCAGCCGAGAGCCATTCCCAGCATCTAACAGATCATAGTAAAGTATTGCGATATTTTGAAATTGTGTGTGAAGTTCAAGGTTTGACTAAAATATCTATTCTCAACATGAGATGATTTCACTCCAAAAATACGCCATGAACGGCGGTGGGTGATACACATTTATTTTTCATTGATTTACAGAACTTAAATACTGTTAAAAGAACGTCTTGTTGCTTCACCGTGATTTGTTTCTCCTGTTTGGATGTGAACTGCCGATCCCGTCTCTGAGTGTTTCCCAGACTATATTAGGCGAGGCGTGTGAGGGTGAGTCTTTGTGACAGAGAAAATGCTTCCAGTGCATTAAGTAATCCTCCGAGGTATCTCCAGTTACAGATGTGTGGAAGAAAACAGAGCAATGTTGAGCTGTAATGATGCAGCAGGGCCAGAACGTGATACTTAGACATTGCTTGGCTGGTGGGAGAAATGCTGCAGCAGCCGCACCTGAAAACTAGCTGTCACCCAATTCCCCAAACAGACACATTTATCCCACAATCTGCAGCAAAAGTTGTATAGAAAGTCTGAAAAGAGCGACAAAGAACACCGTTTAACAGCTGGTGCTCAGGACACAAAAATGCACTTCAGGACAGCATTCCGTGAAGGGATGATTATTGCTTGAAGCATTGGTGCTGTCAGTGTTTCAGTGTTTATGTGTTGGGAGTGACTCTCAGCTACTACCACTCAAATTTTAGCTCAGTATCTTTAAACACATTATAGCCAGTTAGATGTAAAGCCAATGATTGCTTACTGAAGGATTCATCAATACTCCATCCAGTGGTTCAAGAGATATTTTACAAATAGAGAAACATAGGCACATTAACACGTGGTGGTGTGGGATAAAATGCTATAACAGATTTTTTTTCTGTTGCTTTTATTAAAATGTCCAGTGATATTAATCATAATTAACTTTGACAGAAAAGAACAAAGAAGTAAAGGAAACCCTGCCTTGGAGCCATTAAAAAGGCGATCATGCAGCTTTCACTCCAGTCCCTACAACCCTGGTTTTAGGCCCTCCAGCTGGAGTGTTTCTGAGCTGACACTGCATTTCCAGAACTTTGAAAAACTCAAGTTAGTTTCAGAAGAGGAGGCTGCAGGGTGAACTCCACTGAGCCTCAAGGCCCCGGAGCTCAATCAACCCAAGGCCCCAGGCAGCAGCAGTCCCAACACGTCAGTAAGGCAGTCATTATTCAACAGTCAGGCCTGATGACTGGATTAAGAATCAATAGATGAATGATGAATCAATAATCACACCTTTGTTTACTTGTTTGTCTTTTCTTTCATTTTTCTGCATTCCAACTGCTTTGCGCTGTTTCATCCATTCATCTCGCAGAAATGCTCAGTTCATTCAGGTGAAAGGAGCTATGACTTTTGTTTTTTATAACTTTGACCATTTTCAAAATATTTTGTTTAATTTACGTTCCCCATATAATTGCGATCTTTTCAGTTCCTTCAGAAACATTGCTCTTTTTAAAATCTGCTTCAGCACACATGGCTCTGTTCTCGTCTTCTTATGCAGGTTTAAGCTTTTAGCTTCCATTCTGCTACTTTTAGCTTTTAGCGACATTTGCTACTTTCAGCCGCTGTTCTGCTTCTTTTAGTTTTTAGCTCCAGTTTTGTAATTTTTGTCTTTTAGTCTTTTGATCATTTTAGATTCTGCTTTTTAGGCTTTGGCTACTTTTAGCATTTTACTAGCCTTTTGATATTTTTAACTAGCTTTTTGACATTTTTATCTTTTAGATGGGCCTTTGTTACATTTACCTTTTCTCATTTCTTTTAGCTAGCATTTCTTCATTTCATTTTTTGCTAGCATTTAAAACACACTTCAGCTTCTCCAGCAACTTTTAACAAAGTTATTCAGCCTTTAGCATTGCTGTGCTAAAGCCCTTTCTTCAGTTTACTTTGCTTGTTGTCTTGATGACTGTTTTGTTGTGCTGTCAGAAAAGGAAGAGGTCAAATTGGAAATAACCTCCATCTGTCCATCTGTTCTTCCGTCCAAATGTTCTGAGCACAGTACCTTAAAAAATAAATGAGGTACCGACTTCCAGCTTGGTGTGCGACTGCATCTAGGCATAAGAAAGGTTCATTTTAAAAATAGGGTTTCCACATAAACATCTAAAATTGTCCCTGCACCATATATATGTAAACCCATGATTTGAGGAAACTATGCTTTCTAGTTTTTATATTGCTTTAAGGTATAATTTTCTCAAATGATTGGAGTGGCCGGTGCGGTGGATGAAGATTAACCTATTGTGGCCAAAGCCACCATTGGCCACCCCCTGGCTCCACCTTTGCATCTTGTGGCAGATATAATTACTCCCTTTGCTCGTCACTTGACGCCACCTAAGACAAGAAAAACAAAACAACTACGTCTCTTCTTCTACACCAGGGGTCTGCAACCTGCGGCTCTGGAGCCACATGTGACTCTTTGGTCCCTCTGTAACGGCTCTTTCAAGCTTTGACCAAAACCGGCACAAAACTGAATTTTATTGGTTATACAAAGAACAAAAAAGGATTAGTTCAAACAGTTTTGCTGTCATTTCTTTTGCATATATGTGAACGCTGGAGTGAGTACAAGTAAAACAGATTTATTAATTTAAAAAATATGGTAAAAACTGAAAATGTTCCCCCCCTTTACAATAATCTGATCATTTTCTTTAATTAATGTTAAATATATTTTTTTGCTTTATAATGTCACCCTTACTGGCCATAAAAGCCCCCTCCAGCAAACCTAAAGTGGCCCATGGGCCACCAGTTGATAACCACAGACGTAGCAGGTTGTTGCAGCTCTAGAAATGTTTAATGTAGTGAACAAAGGTGAAAAATGGCTGTTTTGATCGTAAAGGTTGCAGATCCCTGTTCTACACAATGTAACACCTACCCATTTAAATATTTTTGCGCCCAAAACATTGTTGTTGTTTTTTTGGGTTTTTTTTTGCATTACTTGTAATTTCAGTCCAGAAAAACACTCATCTAGAAAACTACAAATATTCACTCTTCAAATTCTTCAGAGACATGAGACGTTGGCATACCACTTGTATTTTTTCATCCTTCAGTTCTTGTCTCAAAGCTTTTTGTCCATCAAACAAGAACAAGGTCTTCATTTCCCCTATATAAACTTTATGAAATGGTTTTTGAAAGAAGCTCCAAAATGTCAATAAATATATCTGTTTTATATAAAATATTTATAAATATATATATATCAGTTATTTAACTACATGACAACAATTAGTGCAAACGTGCCGATTCTTGTCCTCCTCCAGGCATCTGCATCGAAAAATAACTGAAAAGACTGGTTGTCATGGCTTTTTAAGGCTATATTTATTTTATTATTATTATAATTTATAATATAAACAAAGTAAATTTCTACTTATTTATGTGAATAAATTTAACAAAATTGTTGTGGCGTTATGACACAGGCTTCTTGTTGCATTGAGCTCCTGCACTAAAGCTTGAAATTTATTTTATTATTTCTATTCTTATCTCTTGAACCTGGTGTAAAAAACACCCACTAATTCTATATATCGTGTGCAAAGTGTCTTATATCTCTTCATAGATGACCTTTTCATCAGTGAGGTGCATCAATAAATGTGTTTTTTTCAATTAATTTCAGATTAGTTACATTTTTCTAGTTATTTTATAACCTGTGGTTAAAATTCCTTTATGTACAAGAGAAAATCCAAAACAACTTAAGTTATTTGAGGCTAAATTTTTAGTATTATAAGGAATGATTCCTTTCTTCACATTAAAATCAGCTCCTGTCAGAGTAAAACAAATAAAAAGCATCAACCTGTCATAAGCAGGATGAGAGATTCAGACAAACAGATGGTGTATCACACATTCAACGAAAAAGAATGGAGACTAATTCAATAAACACCAAGATTTTATTTCTAAATACGTTTAAGTTCCTATTTAAATCCAACTTGGGTTTATACGGTCATATTTACTTGAATGACGACCTCTGATCTGGTCCTGAAAAGTTTAATTTTCTCATTAATGTTGCCTCATGTTGACGATTGATTCTCACACAGATGAGGGCATTTCCTGCGAAAATGCCGTGTGAAGGCTTATTGCAGAAGACCTTGCTGAGAAACAGTTGAAACTATTTTTAAAAAATGCTGAAAATTAGATGAACTGGAAGAACAAGCCTAAGTGAGCAGAAGAAAGTGGAAAGGACACATATTTGCTGAATTAGGGTAAAATAAGCAGAATTGTGCACAAAAATTAAGAAATTAGCTTTAAAAAATCTAAAAATGGCAAAAAAAAAAATGCTGAAAACAAGCTAAAACGGCTCGAGAGCTTTAGGCTTCTAAAAAGAAGCTTAAATTACCAGAAGGAAGTGGAAGGAGCTGAAATGAGTTCAAATATGTGGATTTAGCTGAATAAGCTAAATTTAGCACGGAAACAGCAAAATAGCTGAAATATTCTGATGCCTGCTCAACAATCCAGAAAATCTAAAAACGTTAAGCCAGGTCCTCTGGATGAATTAAAAAAATAAAAAGTAGCAAAACAAAAACAAATAGTAGCTGAAATAGCAGAAAAAGCTGAAATTAGCATAAAAACACAGGCTCATATCAAGTTAATTAGGCAGAACGTAGCAGAAATTACCACCTAAAACAGGAATTTCTCTGAAAACAGCCAAAATTAGCCAAAAATGCTAAAAAGGTAGTTGAAAAAATAGAAAAAGTTTAAACTAGCAGAAGAAAGCAGAAAGAACACATTTGCTGAAAGAAGCAGAAATGAGCACAAAAGTGAAAATTATCTGAAAAAGCTGAAATTTGTAAAAAAAACTACTAAAAAGTATAGTATAAAAGTATAAGTTGACAGTAATCAGGATTTATAGTTGTCAGAATCCATAATTTTAGGTATTTGCAAACTATAATGGAGCTAGAGAAATATGAAATTCATAGTTTGTACAACATAAACTTTTAAGTTACTGCTACTTTAATATGAATTAGAAAACTCAGGATTCAAAGTTCTTACAACCTAAAACTTTAAGTCTCTACAACTTTTGGTTGAGTTACAAAAACATAGAAATCAAAGTTTGGCAAACTCAAAAGCAAAATTTAAATAGTTAAGTTGAAGTCCAAAACTTAAAAATGCCCTGAAGTTTGTTGCCTTAGAATTTTGAGTTCTGCCAACTTTTCTTTTTTTTACAGTGTAGCTAAAAAGGAAGAAAGAAGCTGAAATTATAAGAAGGAAGTGGAGAGAGCATATTTTTGCTGAATTAGGCTGAAAATAGTTTAAATGAGTGCAAAAAAAATCTGAAATTAGCTGAAAAATCTAAAATAAGTATAAAAACTGCTATAGTAGCCAAAATTGTAGAAAAAGCTGAAACTTGCAGAAATAAGCTGAAGGGAGCATAACAAGCTGAAATTAGCAGAAAGAAGTTAAAAGAAGCACAAAAATCTTGTATTTAGCTGAAAGAATCTGAAAGAGCACAAAACTGCTGGAAAAACAGCTGAAATTAGTTGAAAGTAGCTTAAAAAAAAGCTTAAATCTGCACAATGAAGCGGAAAGAAGATGAACCAGAACAAAATGTGAAAGGAGCAGTAAAAAGTTGTAAACGCATCTAAAGATTTGAAGGATGTAAAATGAGCTCAATTCATGTTTTATGAGAAAATAAAGTGGCAGAAAAGGCTAAATAGTTCAAAAAGCTAAAGTTGCACCAATACCAAAAGTCATAGCAGGATTGTCCTGAAAGAGCTGAACGTTTTGACATGATTTGCTGAAATAGCACAAAAATTGTTGTAAGAGAAAGCTGCTGAAAACCGCACAAAAGAAAATTGGATCACAATAGTGTGAATGCTTCATAAACATTCACACAGTGATGACACAGATTTCAGAAGAAGACAGAATGAGATGTTGGCATAAAGATCTCAACAGATGGAATCTGTTCCATCCTTTCCACATTATTAAGATGTTACTGCACCAGAATTTAAAATAAAGCAGAATTATTATTAATAATAATGAAAATTTGGCACAAAGAAGCAGTTATGTTTACATTTTGCTCTTAAACCTTTGGATGTGGCACAACATAAAGATGTTTGCAAAAGGAAACGTGTAACAAAAGCACCCTTTGGTGCACCTCCATGCTGTTCAATAAACTTTAATAAAACAATCCATCTGGATCTTTACGCTCACCTTGTGTTCCCCCTCCACACTGTGGATTGAAAACAGGATCCACTGAAGATGTTAAACAGGAAAAAAGGGAGATAAGTACCTCTGATTTGATGCGGTCCAAATCCAGACACTGGGAGAGATTGCTGAGGTTGGTCATGTCCCACTTTCCCTTAAGACTTTGGATTTAATGACGATTTTACAAAGAACTGTCGAAAAGAGCAGATTAAAGAAAGCGACACTGGAGTTTGAGTATCAAGACGATGAAGATGTGCAATTAAACCTAAATAGTTCTAACTGGAAGCTGATATTTTTAAGCGTTTTGTGCGGGGGGATATGTAGCGATAAGACTAAACTACTGGTATTACTGATAGCAGCTTATCTACTGAGGGATGTAAAAGAGCAATAAATGAAGCTAAAAACTGACCCGATCAGATCCAAGTCATGAGTTCTTGTTAGTTTAAGTTGTACAAAGGGTAACAACAGTTAAATA
>NC_056513.1:17831966-17833957 GCF_014905685.2 Nematolebias whitei
GTATGTATATATATATATTCATCCCCCTCGATATTCTTTCTGTTTTGTTGCCTTACAACCTGGAATTTTATTGAATTTTAATTGAAGACCCACAAAAAACATTCAGTTTGTGGAGCCACCTTTTGCAAAAGTTAAACCTCAAATCTTTTTAGGTTTACCTGGACAAACACAGCACTAGTCACTGAAATGTTTTACTCCTTCTTCATGACCAAACTGCTCCAGGTCCTTCAGGTTGGATGGGTGCTGCTTGTGCCCAACGATCTTTAAACTTAAACCAGAGATTGGCTCCGTTCATCCTTCTTTTAACTCTGACCACCTTCCCAGTACCGGCTAATGAAAAGCATCCCCACAGCATGATGATGTCACCACCATGCATCACTGTAGGGATGATGTTCTCTGAATGAAGAGAGGTGGTCGATTTGTCTCAGACATGTTGTTTTTGATCGTCTAAAAGTCAAAGTTCGGTCTCATCTGACCACAGCGCCTTTTGGGGAAGAAATTTCAAACAGCCCAGAATTATTTATTTATTTATTTATTAAATAAATGGCCTTTTCCTGGCCACTCTCACATGAAACCCAACTCTATGCAGAGATGAGCTTATAGACAACCATCACTGGACAGGTTTGCTGTGGTGCCATAATCTTGCCATAGTTTAGAATAAAATGAATTTACCGTGGAACATTCAGGATTTAGAACTGATTTTATAAACCAATTCGGATATGCACTTCTTTGCAACTTTATCTCTGACCTGTGTGGAGAGTTCCTTGGTCTTCATAGTGTACCTTGCATGGTGGTAGCCCTTACTACTTAGAGGTGCTGCACTGGTGCTGATACTGGGATTTTTTTTAAACATACTACTTGATATATGTAGATTATTTGGCACTTAAAAATCCAATTAAATTCCAGGTTTTAAGGGAACTTAATAGAGAGGAAAACCATAAAAAAGAATAATACTTATGATCCAGACTATAAGTAACTAACAAAGCAAAGAGTGAGCAGTGAGTAAACTATGCAGTATGACACATAAAGCTAGGAGCATTAGACTGAAGTGGCAAAGACGGCCTGTGTAAACTAAATCTGCCCACAGACGGCCGTGTGCGTCGGCTGGTACCTGATTGTCGATTTTAAGCTCAAGTAGTGTGGTGTTATTCTGCAGCGACTCGATGAGGGCCAAGATTCCAGTCCCAGTTATAAAGTTTGATTCAACGTTCAAACTCTTCAGAGTCGTGTTCACCCTCAACATCTCTGCCAGTGCCTGAGGAGAAACACAACATACTCTCCATCTTAGATCAAACTTTGTTTCAGATCATTTTTGTCCAACTTGTACAGTAGTCCTCGCTCTTTCGTGGTTTTTCAATGATTGTGAACTTTAATATTACTTGCGTGGTTGAGACAGTTATAGATAAAAAGTTAACAAAAAAAAACTTTGGACAGGCACCGCGATTTTGCAGTTTTTTTTTTTTTCAATAAGCCTACACTGTAATGCAAGTCAAAAGAACTACACTACCCAGAAGACAACAGTGCCTCCGAACGCCACTTTCTGCCGAAATGGAGGGAAAGTTTTGATCCGATCGGAACCAGACTAAAAAGTTCCGTCCTTATTCATAGTGACTTTGGCGCTCAGTGGATGCAAAGAGCCGTACAGAATCCTGTCGTACTGGATCCGTCTGGATTATTTGGACTCTATTGGGACCATTGTGTGGTTTTGTGCTGGCTCTCCGAAGGTCTGGCTCTCTCCAAAAGCATCGGTACTCAACGGCTGCATAGAGCCGATCAGAACTGGACCAGAACTGGACCAAGGTTGGTGAGTATGCATATAAAATTTTGCACTAGCCATTGCTACTGTACAGTACATATATGTATGTTGTTAAAATGACGTAGGTTTGAGAGTTTAGAACAATGCAAGAGTATAGGAAGGGTTTATAAAGCCTTAAATATATTCAGTATATATATATATATATATATATATATATATATATATATATATATAT
>NC_056513.1:17833967-17853767 GCF_014905685.2 Nematolebias whitei
ATATATATATATATATATATATATATATATATATATATATATATATACACACTAAAATAAATACAGTAGTCCCTTGCTACTTTGCAATTCTTTTTTTGCAGACTCGCTCTATTGCAGTTTTTCTAAGTAAGATTGGACATGACACACAATTGGCTGATTGATGGATGAGCTGCATGATCAGCATAGAATAATAAAACATATTTAAAATAAATTATTTAGCACCTGCTGCACCTGTGTGCAGCCCACAGCTGCAGGGAGAAGCTCCCTCCTGCAGCGTGTCAGATCTATCTCCGCTCTGCAGTGGAGAAGTGGGTGTGGCCAAGAGAGCTGGCAGGTGGCAGAGAGCAGGAGAGCAGCCAGAGTCAGAGAGCTGAGATCAAATCATGACATGCTTTTAGAGCGTTTACAGTTTAGAAAATTGTTAGGGACATTGCAAGAGTGTGGGAAGGATTTAAAACACCTTAATATATACTGTACATGTATATAAATACTAAAATAAACTACTACTACTTGTGTACATAATTTTGTTCCACCTCATTCACCACATGAGATGGTAATGGCAATAAAGTTTACTGTACTTGAATTTGGACTACTATATCCCTACTTCACAGATTTTCATTTATCTCGGGGTGGTGTGGTCCCTAATCCCCATGATAAACGAGGGACTACTGTATATACTAGCTAGATATACACCCCATGAAAAGTGTTTGTATTTGTGTTGTGAATGACTTACAAACGCTACAGGGTCATTGCTCCTAGTTCCAATGATACTGAACCTTTCCACCACAGTGTTCTTCATCAGAGCTTCAGCGTACGCCTTCAAGGTCAGGATGGGAATATTCTGCATACAAAAAGCACAATTACTACATCAGCAGGTAGAAATGATTTGTTTATATTTCCAGTACATGTAAAACAACACTTTGGTAATAAAGTTTCTACTGTTCTGAATTCCATTAAATGTTTTACAAACATAACCATATCATGTATTTCAGCTAACAAATTGCTCTAATGGTAATCTTCAAACTATTACGTCAACTCTACCTTGTTTTCTTAAATCAGCCCAATATTCTCACCTTTATGTTGTTAAGATTAACTTCCACCAGGTCAGGATCGTTCCTCTTTAGTCTCATGAGCGTTTCCTCGACATCAGTGGAGTTGGGCTCCTCATCGGGAACTGGTTTATACTGGGTGCACTGGATCACACCTGGGAAACAACACAGGAAACTATACAATTCACCCAGACTCTAGTTGGGATCTGTTTAAACAAGTTGTATTGATACGTTTGACACATTTATATTCAGAAGAAACCAGTTTTTAAATCTCAATTGATTGGGAGGTTGTTTTTGTTTGTTTTTTAACTGCCAAAACGTTATAGCTTTTTTTAAGTATATTTTTTGTTGATATTTTGAGATTATGTTGATTTTTTTTTTTTTTACAATTTTCTTCCATGAAGCCTGACTTAAAAGTAACTTTAAAGTGGCCTTGATCAGATGTTCTTCAGGGGCCTCATGAAAAACAAAAGTGTGCAGCTTTCATACTGAAAGTTAGCTTAGGAGCAAAATGTGAAATGTGAGTACGCACAAACATATTAAAATGAATCAAACCGTACACTCAAATGTTTCCAGACACCTTATCTTCATACAGCTCAAACTAAATGGAACTGAGAGCACATGAGACACCTCCCCTGACAAGCCTCTCTTTAAATATGCAAATAGATTTAAATATGTTCTGCATGTCAAAAAAGAGCTTTTCTTCCCACAGACCAGGAACATGCATGTTAGGCTGATTGGTAACTCTAATTGTCTCTAGCTGTGAGTGAGAGAGTGAATGGTTGTTTGTCGTGTTTGTCTCCATGTGTCCTTGTGATGGACTGAAGACCAGTCCAGGGTGTCCCCCGCCTCTCACACAGTGATAGCTGGATATGAGCACCAGTGACCTAAAATGTCCACCTTTATTACAACTGTTTTAACAATTAAAATGAAATTACTGTGAAAAATATATTTAATGATTTTACAGTGAAGAAAACGGACTACAAAAGACAACACTTCCACACAGTTACACATCATCCTTCTCCATCAGCACTAAAAATAAATCAACTACAAATGTGAACAAACTGTTCCAAGCAGGGACTCTTTACCTGCTAGTCATATTTGGTAGTTACATATTCAGTGTTCAGTTGTGTTTAGAGATGGAGGAGATGCTGTACGATGAGCCCAGTGGTTTCTAAATTGCGTGTGGGTGTCTGTGTGATGGAGGGATAAAAGCATTCTTTACAATAGTTTATAAAATAAAATATAAACACACGACTGTATTCCTGGAGAAGCATTAAAATGGTGTTTGGACGTCTGCATAAATTGACTCTAATCTTGGTGCTTAACAGGTTTTACCACGTTTTATCAGAGTTAGAATCGAGAACAAGAACATTGAGTCGGTTTTCTTGAACAAATTAAATCTTCATTTGAGATCATTGAATTTGAGCGTAAATTTTCTAGAGCCATGTCATATTTTCTTAGTACGCATTGTTTTGCTCGTTTTAGTTTTTAGAACTTAATTTTGGAAACTGTCAAGAGAGTACCAATCCAGATATTTCCAAAAGAATGTCCACTCACATGCAGCAATAACTAAAATTAAATGTTTCCATTAACTGTCGATCAGTCCTGCACACTGGCTTGGAGGAATTTTAGCCCATTCCTCTGTACAGAACAGCTTCAACTCTGTGATGTTGGTGGTTTCCTCACATTAACTGCTGCTTCAGGTCCTTCCACAACATCTGGATTGGATTAAGGTCAGTTGGTCATTCCAAAACATGAACTTTATTCTTCTTTAAACATTCTTTGGTAGAATGACTTGTGAGCTTAGGGTCATTGTCTTGTTGCATGACCCATCTTCTCTTGAGATTCAGTTCATGGACAGATGTCTTGATGTTTTCCTTTAGAATTCTCTGATATAATTCAGAATTCATTGTTCCATATTTTAGGTCATATTTATGCAGATATATAAAAAAATTCTAAAGGCTTCACAAACTTTCAAGCACCACTGTATATACAGTCACAGATAAATATGTTGGTACCTTAACAGCTCATTGAAACAATGCTTCATTTCTCATGAAAAGTGATTCAGTTAAAAGCAACTGTCTATGTCTGCATGCTTTTAGTAGATGAAGTAAACAAAAAAAAGTGAAAAGATATATATATATTTACAAATACAAGCTCAAATCATACAGATAGATTTTTGTATCCTTGCATTATCGTCATGTTTCAAACGGTGTTTGACTCTAGTTGGTTTAACTGGTGCCTTCATCAGCCATTCAGCCTATTTAAAGGAAACAGCTGCTGGGCAGTCTGGTATTGTTGTGTGCACCACACTGAACATGGAGCAGAGAGAGTCAAGGTGAGAACTGGCTGAAGAGATCCCAAAGAAGGTTGTAGATATCCATGTAAAAGGAAAAAAAACACAAAACCATTTCCAAGCAGACCACAGCTGCTAATATTATTAAAAATGATAAAGTCTAATAGAACTGTAGCGAGGCAAAACTATAGCTTCATTGGCTCTAGTCACATCAGTTGTTTGTTTATTTTCTTCTTTCGGCTGCTCCCTTCTTCATGGGTCGCCACACCAAACTAACTCACACGAAGACTTGGCAATTGTTTTTACGCCGAATGCCCTTCCTGACAACCACAGACTACCGAGCTACCACACAGCCCTCTGTGTGGAGCAGATGGTGGGGGTTAAGGGCCTTGCTCAAGGGGCCCAGAATGGGGCAAATGAGAGTGGAGACAGGTGTGGGTGCTTCACCTATCCCACCCACATTTTGATGTTGTCGGTCCTCGGATTTGGACCGGCGACCTTCCGATCACAGACTCACCTTCTATAACCTTTGCGCCACCACTTTCCCCATTATTAATATTATTATTATTGTGGAAGGTTGCCATCAAATATAATCACATCTGTATGTAGGAGTGCATAGTGTGTTTAACGTACTGTTAAGGCCTTGCTTGTTGACTATGGTGCTGCTGGCCAGGGCCTCATAGTACTGCTGGTTACTCATCAGGGTGTGCATGCCCAGGATGGCTGGAAAACCACAGGATAACAGAGGAAACATTAACTGAAGGAACGGCGGAAAGAGAGAGAGTAGCACTCTACAGACATCACTGTGCAGATTTTAGCATTTGTTGACACAGAATCACTTACATACAAACAGCCAAAAAGCACTTCATCATCACAAGCACATTAAATGGTTGAAGGTTGACATTGTTCTTCCATTTGACATCACATTCTAAGGTTTAAATGACGCTTCACAGTTTTGTTTTGTTTTGACCTGACGGCAGAGACGTTTAATACTTTCATCTTCTACCGTATATTACAGCATATTAGTGCAGAAATTATATCAATATAAATTATACCTTAAAATTAAATAAATTTAGCTTGTTTTATTTATATAAGTAATAATTATATCAAGAAATTGTACAAATTCTGTGTATTTTTATGGCAAAATAACAGATTTGAGTGAAAAAGAGCATTAATGTAGAATTTTTCACCTGCGTCTCATAAGTAATAATAAAAAGTATTACGTTAGTTTATATATCCTGATGCATGCTCAATAATCCATGTAGAGAAATCTAAAAGTTAAGTCAGGTCCTCTGGACGGATTCAAAAAATAATAAAAATTAAAATTTAAAACTTGCTGAAACGCTTCGTCTTTTATCCAAAAGACTTTGACAGTCTGAGGAGGTGCAACAAACTCAGTCTTAGGTATAATAATAATAAGGTGATATTTACTTTGTTAGAATTTGTTTATATAGTTTCATTTATTAAGAAACATTTATGAAAGCAGTAATTTGATAAGATTATGTTGAACAATGTGTAATAATAAGTATGAAACATCTGCGTGGTGCTGCCATCATGCATACAGGAAGTTACAAGCCTCCGTTTTTTATTAGTTGTAGTTGTGGCTAAATTATACATTTTAATTACATTAAGCTAATTGTGACAGTAAAAGTCGCTACAACCTTTTTTTTTAATCAGCAGAAGAGTTTAAAAAGATATGAATCCAATAAAATTTGCAAAAAAAGCTTTACACAAACAAATGCTTTGCACATTTGATAATTAATTTTCCAGCGTATTTTCAGCATGTTTTTGTTTAAATGTTGACTCATAACAAAAAAATAACTTGAACATGACAGACAAAAGCAACTGTTTCATGCAAACAGTGAGGTGTCACCAGATACCCAGGATGATGCTCAGCTAATGGACAAAGAGATCCAGAAGTAGGGAAGGAGGAGAAAATGGAGAGACCAGTGGAGAGATGGAGGGTGAGGGTGGAGGTGGAGGGGGGATGGAAGGAGTGCTGAAGGAAATGAAGGAATTCACAAGTTAGACTGAGGATAGTTAAGACCAACAAAGGCTGGTTAAGGATGTCTTTACACTGATAAGAGGATGAAAAAAAAGTTAAGATACATGAGCTGACATACTGAGCGAGACAAATTAATTGGAATATCAAAAATTAATGTATTAGAGTGCACACCTTTAAGCAGTTTTGTCCCGGTTTATTTTAATGCTGTTTAAAGTCTTGCTTGATCCCTTTCAAAAAGTCATATTTGGTGGAATAAAACACACAACCACTTTGTCTACTGTTTATATAGCATGATGTAGAAAGTTCAGAAAGCAGAGGTGTAATAGGACACGTTACCTGCAATATCACAAAGTTCTGCATCAGAAGCACTGGCCAGGGCTTCCTCCAGCTCCGGCTCTAGAGTAACACTTTCTATGATTGGATCCACCATCTTTTTAGGGACCCAAGCTTTCCCTGTGCGATGAGAAAAAAATATATATAATCTACTATCAATGACTGAATTTTGCGTTGTCACAAAATGTGACTTGTACTTAGGAGACAGCACAGTCAGATGTTCTAACGCTGATTCTTTCAAGGAGTAAGCCAATGACTAAGACTTCTGCACACCAATAAAGTGAAAGTTCTCCTGCCACCCCAGCTCCAAAGGTTTAATCAAATGAAAATATTAACACATTTGTGTTGTAGTTATGCAAACAGGTGAGACAAAGTTGCAAAAATGTGTTCAGTTAAAGCATAGCTATGTTGCATACAGTAGTCCATCACTTAGCGCGGGGGTTACGTTCCAGACATCCTTATGATAGGTGAAAATCCACAAAGTAGGGACGTTATATTTATTTTAGTATTTATATACATTTTAAGGTTTTATAAACCCTTCCCACACTATGCAATGTTCTTAGCAATGTTCTAAACTCTCTAAATGCTCTACAAGAGCACAGCGAAAGAGAGCAGACAGACTGATGCTACGGTTACTGAGAATCAGCGCTCGGAGGCAGGCTGGCCATCATGAGCACCAGGACATTTCCTGGTGGCCTGGCCTGCTCAGTAGTCGCCAAGAGGGACTAAAGGCTCGGTTTGGGTTGCACTTGATTATTTGATTATCATTATCATGGACGCTGCCTGTCATGGTGCGCTAAGATTCATAACTGGCTGTAACTACCGTACACACCATTGCACCCTGTATTCACTGGTTAACTGGTCATCATTAACTTCATATAGACTCTCTCATTGGTACATTTTCATCTTTAAATCACTTCTTGGTCTGTTGCCTTCATACATCTCCTCCTACATGTCTCTGCGTGAGTGTAGCTACAGCGTGTGCTCTCAGTGCAGACTGAACTAGGTAAAAGGGCATTCTCCTACTCTGCTCCTGTTTCCTGGAATATCTTGCAAAAAGATCTGGAGCTCTCAATCTTGACCTCTCTAAGTGGCTTCAAACATCTGCTAAGTTCGTGGGAAAAACCAACGCAGACATGTTCCTGTTTTTAGTTTTCTACATTGCAGTACAATCTAGCTGTTTTTTTGTTACTTTTTTTAAAATACCATTTTATTTTCACTTGTTATTCTCAATTTGTATGCATCCTTTATGATTGTCTATTGTTGTCATCACTCTTTGTTAAAATCAGGTCTCTCTTGTAAATGGCTCAATGGGATTAACCTGTATAAATAAAGGTTGAATGAATTTTCAGTGAACAATCCAAGCCATTCCTGCGCTTCACTCAGGTATAAGACATACCCCCATCACCCCCTCCTTTCTTTTTCCCGAGGTTGCCTGTTGCACGCCCACCTGCAACAGACAGCTTTAGAAAGAGAAAGGGGGAGAAGGGTCTGTCTTATACCTGAGTAAGCCACGCTCAGCCACTCTCTCCCTTTTTAAAATCTGATTCACTCTTATTTTTCCACCTAAGCATTTTCTGTGATATTCTACAATTGTTCATCTTATCTGTTCATCCCTGCTCACTGAGCAGTTGCGATGGGGAAAGACAGACTCCACCCCCTTCTTTATATTTCTGAGGCTGTCTCTGCTGTGACAGACAGCCTCAGAAAGAGAAAGAAAGGAAGGGGGTGGGGTCTGTCTTTTCCCATCACTAATCATGTGTTGTGTACAATCTTATGTTGAAAACCCACAAGAGTGAGTTCGCGAAAGTTGAACCACGAAAAATCAAGAGACTATCTTATTATCCCATAAAACTATGAACTATTGTGTCTGACTGTAAAGACAAAACTATTTTGGGTTTTGTTATTAAAGATATTCTAATGAATTTGTGTGTGTTGCTTCATTCAGGCAGATTTCTTTCAGCCATTGTTTTAAACGCCGGCTTAAAAGTAGAAAGCTACAAAGATGTATCCCAAAAGACACTGACAGATTCTACCAAGCAATAAATCCCAACAAAAAGTTGCAACAAGCAGATAGAACTCTGTTTAGGAGTTCAGCTGAAAATGTAACAGCAGCAGATGAAAATGTGAAAAACTACAGCTGGAAGAGCTTCTGGAGTTTTACCACACTCTCACTCTCACACTCACACTCACACTCACTCACGCACTCTCTCTCTCACTCTTTCTCTCTCTCACACACACACACACACACACACCTTTGAGTACATTTGACTGAACAGCTGGACAGACCTCTGAGGATGTGACGAAAGTTAATGTTTACGCTTAAATTTTCCTTTCTCAACTAAAATAAATAATTTGAAGAAAAGTGTTTTTTGCAACATTTAAGGAATTCAAATAGTAATAAATTTATTGCCATTTTTCTAATGTGCCCATTCAACAATGCAATTTCTTACCATAAAATTGCATCTCTTACCCCTCTTTTCCCCAGTGTACGGCACCAGGTCTTCTTGATCAGGATGCTCTTTGGCCTGTTTCTCCAGATGGGCCAGCAGGTTGTCTCGTTGAAAGGTTCCTGTTGGTGCTTTCTTGGTCTGGTCTTTCTGCCGAAGACCAGCAGGCAACAATGCGTTCTAGAAGAGGATGATAATTTACATTATTTAAAAGACTGGCTTTACAGACTGCTCAAACAATCCCTTCCTATTAGATATCTGAGTATTACTACTGAGCAGATGTGTTGTCATATGGGTTATATAGTAAAATGTAAATATTTGATCTGCCCATTTTAACCCATTTGTTATTTTACTTGAACATAAATAGTACAGAGTGAACGAGCTGAAACAATACTCTATTCAGTCTCTTGGAAACTAGAGTCTGTTCTGACCTGGAACCACAGACACAATCACTCAGAACCAAACTGATGCATTTCTACAACAGCTCTATCCCAAGGAATATACTATGCTGGGGCCCTCCAGGGCTTAGTCACAGCCCAGAGCTTTAGAATCATGGTTTACTTTCTCATATTTAGGCCAATTATCTTAATATTTTTATCTCTCAGCTTTGTCAAGAATGGCACTTTTTGCAACAATGGTTTAAGAAAATTCTAAATACTTTATCATTTACATAAATTATTCACTGTATTGTCAAAAATGTTTTCCCTTCATAATTTGTAGGTTCTTCAAATCAAAGAAAAAGTCTGAATAAATGTGTTTTATTTCTCCAAAGTTACATTTTTTTGCAAAAGGTTTTAGTTCACTTTGGATTATTTAGTATGTGATATGTCAGATTATAAAGTCTAAGCACAGTAAATGTGGTGAATCCACTGCAGCCATCAAAACACCACCACATCACATGATTTATGCTACTAGAGCTTAGTGACTTTTTAGTTAACAGTTTTCTTAGTTCATATCTTAGATCTTATTACTGTTTTTCTTTACATTTTAATACTTTTGTTGGATGTAACTGGGACCCTGTGTACACAATTTCTTTCCACCACATGTACCACATGTGGTGTGAACAACAAATAAAGAACCTTTAATCCTTGGATATCCCAACCTGTTCACTGGTTCTTTCACAGCATCTTCTACTTATTTATTTGGATGTTTGTTTCCAGAAATTAAGCACATGCCCCTTTATATTCCTAAAGTCATTATCTCATTTACGGACATCTATAGCTATTTCTTGTAACTACTATTTTAGGCTGTGAAATAGCCTAGTTTTAGTAAAAAAATAATCCCTGGAACATTGTAACAAGTTAAAAAAAAAAGACATTCTGTTGGTAAAAACTATCCTAGATGTAGACAAACATTAACCTGTTTAAACTATTTCAGTAGAGAAGTATATTGCCGTGGAGTAAAAATGACTTGTTTTAGAATGTTTTAAGTATGTTGTTCTGCAACAAGATTTAAGAGCTACTGGCTGCCAGAAAAAAAATCGTATTTTAGACCTGAATAAGGATTATTTTTATCTTGTTTGTGAGGATTGTTCCAACTAATCTAGTTAAAACATTGCAATCATCTGGACACTTGTGTTATGTGTCCTTTGAGCCATTTCTTGACATACAGATCATTAAATATTTGGGGGCTCGTCCGGGATTTTAACCCAGGATCCGGTTTCGTGGGCTAATATTTTTATAGTGTTTTATCATGCGTATGCGAGATATCCCTTAGAAGTAGTGGGGTTTTTGTTTTCTCGTTGGCAGAAAACCAATTGTAGTTGAAAACAGTTTTGAATTTGTGAATATGCTTATTCACAATTAAAATATGTAAAAAAAACTGAAGAAACAGATGCTGCAGTGCTGGCAATTATAACTCTTATATCAGTCACTAACTCTGCTTCATCTTAACACAGGATCAAGAAGTTTCCCAAACCACAGTTTCACAAAAGTTATTTTCAACCAATCAGATGAGCTCTTGATGCTACTTATAGCTTCAAATCTTATCTGTGCTCTCAACACCCAAAGGCCTCTGTAGTCACTGGTTTGCATCTCTTTCTGCTTGATTCGGTTGTTCCTCTTACTGCAGTCACTTTCCTTTTATTCAAAGCCTTCATGCTAAAATATTGATAGTGGAGCAAATAACTTCTTAACACTTTGCAACACGACAGAAGTATGTGGTTCTCCATACCTGCCAAGCTTTTTGATTGTGCCACACAGTTATATCAGGTGTAGCTGACAGGTTTCAGTCACAACGTATTTTTAACAACAGTGGACTCACTCTTCGTTTCATCAGCCCACTCGTAATATATGAGGCACAACAGTAACATGTACAGTAGCTTTCTCTTCATGCACAAGATAAATTAGACCATTTTGATAACTTAAGGAAATGGAAAAAGTCACCATTTCAAACTATAGGTGAAAGTATTTTGGACTAATTGAGATCCAAATAAAAAAAGTTAGCAGCAGCACTGTTGGCACTGATTCAATGTTTTCTGTTGAGCATAAAGCACACCACACTCTTCTTCTCCTCGTATTTTTAACTTTGTTCTTGTTCTCAGCCAACTCATCGCACAAACATCTGTCTCTCCGGCAGCTAAACTTGTCATTAAGCTCAAGGCAGTCGTTTACCTTGTCGGCAAATGTTTAACTACCGTATTTTTTGGACTATAAGGCGCACCAGATCATAAGGCGCATTAAGCAAAACAAAACAGTCCGATAAGTCAAACTTTATTCAGCTCATTCGCAATAACCACATAAAATCAGTTCAAGGTCAGTAAGTCCAACCAGAATTAATACATAAAGTGCACCGGATTATAAGGCTCACTGTTGATTTTTGAGAAAATTAAAGGATTTTAAGTGCCCCTGATAGTCTGAAAAATACGGTACTGAGCTGGAAAATACTGCAAGTTATTTAGTGTTGGACTTGTTTTCATTTATGGAGATATGAAAATAAAACTGCAGCTCTCACGGAAAAGTAATTTAAGGTGTTTAACAATAGTATTAAGCCATGGATTAAAACTAAAAGTTGGAACACGTATTCAATGATGAAACAAAAATCAGAGTTCAAGCTTTAGACTTGAGGATGTATCTCAACAGAAGTAAATGCAATGAACAAGGCTGAGATTAAGTGTGTGACTGTGAGGAGACACTGTACTAAATGTTCTTTTTATGACTTATTAATTTAGGCACAGCTGACAAACTTGTTTTTCTGTCCTACATGAGACTTGTGCAGATGTTTTACTAGAAGTGATGTGGACTGCCTCACTACGAACGCCATGTTTTAACGCAAATGGGCACTTTACTGTGGCGTAAGCTCATGAACAGGCACAAACAAGGCAAGCATGCACGCACACGCTGTGTCTACTGTTTACGTCATAGAGCTCCTGCAGTTGCTCACTGCTGGCATCAGCCTCACCAATACACACTCACACACACAGTATAACCTTCCAGTCATCCCACTGGCATTGAGGGGGACTCCTGTCTTTTTATAAGCAGTCAGACATTCATCTGAAAGCTATTATAGCTGCTGTCTGCAGCGCAGCTCACAATCAATCACGGAGTGTTTTCTTAGTGCGTGCAGAAATTAAAACATCTGAAAGATCAACAGACAGACGACACAATCATTAATGATGTACTGCACTTGATGCAGCTCAGTATGAAAGCAAAATAAATTTAAATAAACTTTTTTTTCCCCTGTATAATAACTGTAACTAATGTAAGGTTGTTTAACTATTTCCTCTGCTTTCTACATGAACTGGTTTGCACTTCAAATGATTAGGACAATATTTTACTTATAGTAGATTTTTGGCATTGCTTAAATTTTTATATAAACAAAAAAAACACTGATTTACAGTCATGGTATGAATTTATCTAGACCAGTGGTTCTCAAGCTTTTCGAGTTTTGGCTCAAAAAATTAACATTGCGGATTCTTGTGACCCTGATTATTGGTTAAGTATACAAGCATTATACAATGAACAAAAATATAAATGCAAAACCAACAGGCCTTTTTCTCTCAAATATTGTTCACAATTTTGTGTAAATCTGTGTTAGTGAGCACTTCGCTTTTGCCTAAATAATCCATCCACCTCACAGGTGTGGAATATCAAGATGCTGATTAGACAGCAAAGTTATTGCACAGGTGTGCCTTAGGCTGACCACAATAAAAGGCCAATCTAAAATGTGCAAGTTTGTCACAGTTCAATGCTGCAGATGTTGCGCGTTTGAGACAGAGAGAGAATTTGACAGTACATCCAACCAGCCTCACAACCGCAGACCACGTGTAACCACATCAGCCCAGGACCTCCACATCCAGCATCTTCATCTCCAAGAACATCTGAGACAAGCTGCTGCAACAATCGGTTTGTATAACCAAATAATTTCTGCACAAACTGTCAGAGACCGTCTCGGAAAAGCTCATCTCCTTGTTCGTCATCCTCATCGAGGTCTCCACCTGACTGCAGTTTGTCGTTGTAACTGACTTGAGTGGGCAAATGCTCACTTTTGATGGAGTATGGCACGTTGGAGAGGTGTTCTTTTCACAGATGAATGCCTGTTTTCACTGTATAGGGCAGATGGCAGACTGCATGTATAGCGTCAGGTGGATGAGCGGTTGTGGCCCACGGTGGCAGTGGAGTTATGGTATGGGCAGATGTATGTAATGGACAAGGAATGCTGGCGCATTTTATTGATGGCATTTTGAATGCACAGAGATACCGTCATGAGATCCCGAGGCCCAGCAGTAAGACTATTCTAACACAGATTATTGTACTTTTCCCCATATAAGAATCAGAGTCAGAATAAACTTCATATAAGTTGCACCTTTTTGCATACATTTGCATGCCTTGCAACTTATTCGGCAAATAAACTTATTTACAATTTTTTTTTCTTCCCATAACCAAAATTTTGGCTGAGAGCTGACGATTTCATTCATTCTGACATGAAAAATATTGAACATTACCATTTTCAGCCACTAGAGGACCCTCAACAAATATGGCAAGGCAAGTGTCTCATTAATAGGTAAAAGTGGCTATTAATGAGTCACTTGGCTTGCCATACAAAGCCACCTTCATCTCGCTCCGGAACTCCTGCAGCAAACGTCAAATCAGATGCATTTCGCTGTGCCGCCTAGGCGAAATGCATCTGATTTGACCATTAAAGTGTATTTATTAATTTCAACTGAGACACCTTTACTATAATTTCTAGCAAACAAATAATTGTTTTTAGGTGGTTATCTTGTTAAATTTTTGTTAAAGTCCTCCCGTGCACGCTCCCGCAGTTGTCATTTGGCAGCCAATCGATTATTGGCACAACACCGGCCCACATTTCCGGGTTGTCAGCGGTGATGAATAACAAAAGCGATGCGTCAGCGGTGACGCATAATAAATGCGACTTATATGGCGAAGCGACTTATTTATGGTTCTTTCCCACTTTATTAGACTTATTTGGACTGATGTGACTTATACGGCGGTGCGACATGTATGGAGGCAAGTACGGTATTAAGCTTTGTACTGTTTGGTTGTGCAAACAACTTTTAAAACAGTCTCTCATTTGCCATGGCAATGATAGCATAAAAAGTTAACATGTATTTAACACTGAATAATTTCCTCACATGTTCCTGAAAGTACATTACAAGGTTTAGCATTTTGTAGAACTGCACTACCTAGAAACAAATATTACTAGCTAATGGGAATATAAATGATAACACAGTGAACCTGCACTAGATCTAGTTTCCTGCAGCACATTACATTAGAAGTTTCAATAAGACAGTATGACCCCATAACTCTCCAGTGAAGCCAACATACTGACACAATCTCCTCCTTACGGACTTAAATATTACAAACTTACGTCAGGATCAAGCTCCTCTAATTCATCCTCTAACCGCTGCAGCTCTTCCTCCGAGAGCTTCTTCAGCAGCTCGTCCTCATCTATGTCCCTGTACTTGTCCATCTCCTTCTTTAACACCGACATAATGAACAGCTCACCTGGAGAGAAAAGACGGCTTATGTTGGGAAATAAAACGAGAACATTCAATGTTAAATGGGAATGGTTAAGTCAAGCTTTTACTTGAACTGTCAGTATCACCTTCTTTGTTTAGTTTTCTCAAATTTCTAGACTTTGTGAACAAATATTTGTTGGTGAAAACAGCCAAAACACCAGACAAAAAGAATAAAATAAAACGATAAAACAACAAGGTGCTTGAATGACTGAAAAACAAAAGATTTAACAACGAAATGCAAAAGTAGGATTTATGCGTCCAATTATTGCTTTGGGACTTTCAATCAAATATGTCCAGTAGTTCATGAGGTATTTTGCTAACAAAACAGACAAACGAACACAGATAACTACATTATTGCTCACATTTTATGACAATAAAAAAAATACATGTATAACACAGTAACTGAGCGTCACTTCATGTTCCAGTTTCCGATGCTTACTACCTTGATCTCCACCGAAGAGGTCAAATAAAAAAGGTGACCAATTCCCTCGAAGTCCTTCTGGTTCACAACTGAAAGAGGCAGTGGTATGAGTGAGGAACATATTTCTATGTGTTGCTCTCCTGCTTTCATTTATTTCTATTTAAATACATTTCTATGCTTAAAAATATATTTTAAGGATTAGTTGACATGAGAACAGCAGATCAGCTAAATGCTAAATGCTGCGCTACAACTTTTGTTTTAGACTTCTGACTTTTTAAATTTCTTTTTTACTTTTCGGGATAGTTGTCAATGTTTAATATGTTGCAAATAGACTTAATTGCTTTGCTGTACAATTTAAAACTTAAAACAGTCTTACAAAGTTAAGTCAGGTCTTCTGGACAGATTCAAAACAATAATAAATAAATAAAAAACGTGCCTAATAGCCCCTTATAGTGGATCAACCAGTTTGCTGTTGACATCCAAAACCAGCTGTTCACATGATCCAGGAGGACCATCAACCTGATGACTGATCGTTAGTGCTCTGATGGTCGCTTGCTATTCACAGAGGACTGAGTGCAGTGTTGTCAGATCTTACGATAGAAACAAGCAACCAGCTCTATGAAAACAAGCATAGTTGCCAAGTTTGCTTATTATAAGTGACTTTGGGCTTGTTTTTTTCTAAAGTCGCTAGAAAAAGTCAATCTTGTGAGTCGCGTTTTTTTAGGCTTGTTTTGAACGTGAAGTTGCTTATTTGGACTTGACTTTCTTTCCGAGTGAAACTAGTTGATTATCTCCCAGTTCTGCACAACTAAGCAAAAGACGAGTGGTAGCACATAGTTTGTCCCTTCCATCGCTCCCGCCCAAGTTGGTGAGGCGAAAGGCTCTTGAATTTTGCTGTTGTTTATGTGTAATGCCATAATAAATGTATGTTCATACTGTTTAAAAACGGCCTCTGTTTTACACAACGTGGTGGGTTGCCAGTTGTGCTTGTTTTCATAGAGTTGGTTGTTTGTTTCTATCACGAGATCTGGCAACGCTGAATCAGATCATTGAAATACTTGGTTTATTTACATAATGACTTTAATCGCTGGATGTCCGGCCCCTGAGCTGCTGGCTTTCAGTAACTGTGACCCCCTGAGCAGTTTAGTTGAATAGTTCTGCTTTAGAGGGTGGAATACAGTTTATTCAATTTCCAAAACCTAAACTGAGTCAGGAAAAATGTAAAAGATGGGTAACGCTCTGTGGCCGACCGCAGCTGAATACGACAGTGATAAACAGGAAGTACTGCGTGTTCATTCAGTAAGAAGTAACTGCAAGTAAATCCTTTATTTTCTGTCATAATTACATTGTGTGCTTAATGCTTGAATTAATTCTTAAAGCTAATTGTCCTTTGTTTTGAGTGTTTTGTATATAGATATATGTTGCAAATTGTTGGCATAAATTTCGTCTTTGTTTGTTATGATCAGTTAACACTAAACTGATTTTGCACAAAGCATTTAATAGATTGTATAAAGTAAAGCAGGGCGCTACATCTGTAGCATCTTAGCTAGCACGCGTCTGTACTGCACGCCGCTAGCTTAGCGCTACTTCTTGTTGTGTTGAGCTCTCTAAAATGGTTATTGAATTAAGTGTTTACTTCATATTCTGATGCATGCTCAATAATCCAGGTAGAAAAATCCAAAAAAAAAAGTTCAATCTGGTCCTCTGGACATTCTGGACTTATGGAGGTAAACGTTTAACAACCTGTTAAAATACACCAGAATGCAGGAAATGGCATCTACTTTATTCAGAAATTCCTGGGGAAGGACGCCCAGACCCCCCCCCCACACACACACACACACACACACACACATTACAAATGCTTCTGACACCACCACGTTGTTCAAGCCAAGAGCCATTGTCAGCACTGGGGGGCTAAGCACCCCTAAAGGTCAGATTCTAGAATCGCCCCTGGTAAGAGCAGTGATGGCCATCAGGATATCATTTTTTTATCTTTAAAATTATGTTTTTAATAGATTGTTCTTTCACTAATAATATATCAGCTACGTGGGAGTGCTTGGCTTGGCACACCTTTTTTCTCTGAGTTCTTTGTTGAGGTAAGGCATGTTTAATTCCCCCTGACAAGTGTCCACCTGACATTACTGGGTCAAATAAAAATTAAAGCAAAAATGTAGAGTGCAAAGTTTATATTAAATCAAGAAAATGTTGCGTTCAGTCAATACAAATGTGTCATAAAACTTTCTATTAAATATCTATGTCGGCGAGTGTGTTTTGGCTACAATCCAGAGATTGAGTCGAGCGTGCTTTTCTTTTGTTCTGCTTTCACTTAGATCAATGACAGCTTTCCAAAACTTGGGATCAAGAACTGGGCTGAAGTCCAACTAACACTGCAAGACACCAACCTGACTTCATGACACCAAACAGGCCTTGCCTGTATTTAGATTTCTACTGTAAAAGTGGGACATTTACTGTGGAGAAGAGTAAAAAAACATTGAAAACAACCTGATCCACATGTTGAAGAGTTTGTTAGTTAGCATTGAAGAATTGAATATCTGAAACAGAATTGAAATTGATGCGAGTACATTTGAGAAATCTGGCAGCTTATCAGGGATGAACGCAGCCTTAAGAATCTAAAAAAAATAGTGTTTAGCTGTTCTTTAAAACTTCTTCAGTAACCCAAATCTTTGTAACCTTGTGGCTTTTGTTGCTTGTTTTACGAGATGCATGAGTTTTTGGAAACGTGTGACGTTAGAACTTTCATAACCAATAAACGAGCTAAAACAGAGCAGGAAGTGAGAAACGTGACTTTATGATGTGTCCTGTGTGGAGTGGCTCAAAACAGCTGACACATGAAATCAACCTTTAAACATTCAAGCACAAAGACTTTCGGAGAAAGAAAATAATTTCATGTCATGTTTCTGTGTTGTGCCGTATTTCAAGCCTTATTGTTGCAGCTGCAGCGTAAAAAACAGAAAGACTGAAAGAGGACTGCTCGAATACTTTAAAACAGCTGAGGGACAACTGTTTTACTTCTCTCTGTCGTGAGTTTCTGTCATGACTGCAATGGTCGGGGGTCCATTTACAGTCAGGAGTAAAATAAGTGACCATGATTAAATGATATCCACATAACTTTTACTGAACCTTTAACCGTTCATTGTCTTGAGGACATTAAATCCGTCTTTGCTATTTTTTAGTATATACTTCTAGGAAGGCCTTTGTGCATTCTGGAGGGGTCAAAACGTCAATGTTTAATCAAGCATCACTTCGATTGGAGGTGATTAACTTATACTTTTGCTTGTTTTATTTATTTATTTTTAGATGATGGGAGCATGCAGGATTTAGAGCAGAGGTGCCGAAAATGGGGCCCGTGGGCCAAAGTTGGCCCGCCAAGCAGTCCTCGTTACTATATATATATTAAAATGTCCTTTGAAGAATCAGTGTTTTCACTAAGTCATTCCACCCATTGACTTTGTTAGATGGAAAAGTCGGCCCATTGACTACAGTATATATGGGACTGTTTATGTTCATTTTAGTGATGCTGTTGGATTGTTTCACATTTTGCACTACATATAATTACACTGAAATGCCAAAAATTGCAATATTTGTTTTTATTTCTTATGACTTATTTGTTATATGTTGTGTTCTGTAATGTTCTTTATACAGAATGGAATATTAAATATCTGTATAATACATACATGGACTTTACATAAATAAGTATTTGCATTTTATGTATTATATTACTGCATTTGTCCCGCAGCCCTGTGACAGATTTTAAATTTGGCCCTCTCAGACAAAAAGTTTGGGCACCCCTGATTTAAAGGAAATGATGCAGCCACTGCAGTTAATGCGGAGTAGGGCAGGAAGTGTAGCATATATTACAGGGAAAACATTTAAAGACATATTTTACATTAAGTGTGAAAGTTAATTTTCTCCACGCAGTCTCTAAACTAACTTGACAAGAGTCTTCACGTTATTTGACTGCATTATTACCCGCACACTGGAAGTTTTACATTCATTTACGTACCTCCTCCGGCGCTATTAATAGCCAGTCGGGCCGGCTGGTGACAGCAACGAATACTTTGACCAGATATGGTTTCCCTCGGAGCCGCGGCGCGAGGTCCGCTCCGCTGCACGCGCACGAAGCTCGGGACTAAACTGCACTACACGAAGCCGTCCATGACCCGCGGGGAGACACGAAACCGGCGGATTTCAGCGTGCACACAGAGCCTCCTGCCCCGTTCCTGGTGGTCTCTTGGTGGGTTTGGGAAAACTGAATCTCGGCTCCCTCGAAGGGCAAACTTTGAGGAGATCCTCCTCCTCCTCCTCCACGCGGCTGCCCTGTCACTCGTGTGATGTCACGAAGAGGCGCTGCGTCCATTATCGGACGTGGAGCTTTTCCCGTCAAAAGCCAGGAGTGTATCAACTGGTGGCCCATGGGCCACTTCAAGTTTATTGAAGGGGGATTTCTCAGCAAGTAGGGGACTTTATAAACATAAACATTTATATGTGATATTTTTGCACTGTAAGACAAAAACAAGAAAAAGGTATAGTTCTTACCATTTTTATTTTAAAAATTAATAAAATCATATGCTGGTCTATGAGATCTTAGTGGAAAAATTAAGTATTGTACTACAGTTAAAGTGACTATAAAATTAGGCTACTTTATTAAGATTTTATTTTTTTCCATGTTTGACTCGATACGAGGCATTCCCCCTAAAAATATTCTGGTGATTTGAGAGAAAGAACAACATAAGTCTGGAAGTCGGCAAAAAAACGTGGTTAACAAACTATTAGCATGATGTAGTAAAATCATTTTACTAGTATAAGTACCATCATTTCTGGACTATAAGCTGCTACTTTTTTCATACGCTTTGAACACCACGGCTTATAAAATGCTGCGGCTACTTTATGGATTTTTTTTTGGGGATTTTTTTAGACGGTCTAATTAGCTTCATGTCGCCAAAACATTTGGTCTCGTCACCCATGACTCAATGAGACAACCTGTAAAAATAAATGTAAAAAAAATCTGACCAAAATTACCGTACAGGTCAAAGTGTGTGGTATGCAGCAATGTGGTTGCATGAGCGCTTGTGGCATGGGCAGCTTGCATGTCTGGAAAGGCACCATTAATGCAGAGGACTATGTCCAGGTTCTAGAGCAATATATGCTCCCATCTAGACGTCATCTCTTTCAGGGAAGACCCTGCATTTTTCAACACGATAATGCCAGACCACATTCTGCAGCAATCACAACATCATGGCTA
>NC_056513.1:17863767-17901731 GCF_014905685.2 Nematolebias whitei
TTCTCTAAACAAGCTATTAACCTAACCATCTGAATCAACGACGTAACTCTAAACACCTGCAAAAGATTCCTGAGGCTTTTAAAAACTCCCAGCCTTGTTCATTACTCAAAACCGCAATCATGGGTAAGACTGCCGACCTGACTGCTGTCCAGAAGGCCATCATTGACACCCTCAAGCAAGAGGGTAAGACACAGAAAGAAATTGCTGAACGAATAGGCTGTTCCCAGAGTGCTGTATCAAGGCACCTCAGTGGGAAGTCTGTGGGAAGGGAAAAGTGTGGCAGAAAACGCTGCACAACGAGAAGAGGTGACCGGACCCTGAGGAGGATTGTGGAGAAGGGCCGATTCCAGACCTTGGGGGACCTGCGGAAGCAGTGGACTGAGTCTGGAGTAGAAACATCCAGAGCCACCGTGCACAGGCGTGTGCAGGAAATGGGCTACAGGTGCCGCATTCCCCAGGTCAAGCCACTTTTGAACCAGAAACAGCGGCAGATGCGCCTGACCTGGGCTACAGAGAAGCAGCACTGGACTGTTGCTCAGTGGTCCAAAGTACTTTTTTTGGATGAAAGCAAATTTTGCATGTCATTCAGAAATCAAGGTGCCAGAGTCTGGAGGAAGACTGGGGAGAAGGAAATGCCAAAATGCCAGAAGTCCAGTGTGAATCACCCACAGTCAGTGATGGTCTGGGGAGCCATGTCAGATGCTGGTGTTGGTCCACTGTGTTTTATCAAGGGCAGGGTCAATGCAGCTAGCTATCAGGAGATTTTGGAGCACTTCATGCTTCTATCTGCTGAAAAGCTTTATGGAGATGAAGATTTCATTTTTCAGCACGACCTGGCACCTGCTCACAGTGCCAAAACCACTGGTAAATGGTTTACTGACCATGGAATTACTGTGCTCAATTGGCCTGCCAACTCTCCTGACCTGAACCCCATAGAGAACCTGTGGGATATTGTGAAGAGAAAGTTGAGAGACACAAGACCCAACACTCTGGATGAGCTTAAGGCCGCTATCGAAGCATCCTGGGCCTCCATAACACCTCAGCAGTGCCACAGGCTGATTGCCTCCATGCCACGCCACATTGAAGTAGTCATTCATGCAAAAGGATTCCCGACCAAGTATTGAGTGCATAACTGAACATGATTATTTGAAGGTTGGCGTTTTTTTGTATTAAAAACACTTGTCTTTCATTGGTGGGATGAAATATGCTAATTTTTTGGGACAGGCATTTTGGGTTTTCATGAGCTGTATGCCATAATCATCAGTATTAAAACAATTAAAGACCTGAAATATTTCAGTTTGTGTGCAATGAATCTGAAATATATGAAAGTTTTATTTTTATTATTACATTATGGAAAATAATGACCTTTATCACAATATGCTAATTTTTTGAGAAGGACCTGTAAAATGAGAAGTAAATGGAAGAAATTAAGTAAAAAAAACAACAATAAAAAAACAGCTACATTGTAAAGTGATGCAAAATACTAAAAACAAAAATATGTCTGCGTTGGTTTTTGCTATGAACTTAACAGTTTTTTAAAGTCCCTTAGAGAGGTCAACGTTGACCGTTTCAGATCTTTTTGTAAGGTGTTTCAGGAAACAGGAGCGGAGGAAGAGACATATGCCTAGTTCGGTCCGAACTGAGGGTAGACTGCAGGTAATGATGTCTTGGGAGAGCATGCTGTAGCTGCACCCAGAAAGCGACATATAGGGGGAGATGCATGAAGGCGACAAACCAAGAAGTGATTTAAAGATGAAAATGTACCAGTGAGAGAGTCTGCTTAATGATAACCAGTTAACCAGTGAATACAGGGCGCAGTGATGGGTACAGTAGTTACAGCCAGTTATGAATCTTGGCACACGATAATGGACAGCATCCAACATCTGCAAGGTGCTTGTAGGAGCGTTCTTGTAAATAATGTCACCGTAGTCAATGGAGGGAAGGAAAGTAGCAGTTACAAGGTGTTTCCTAACATTCAGACTTAGGATCTATTTCTAAAAAAGAAACCCAGTTTTTCTTTCAGTTTCTTTACTAAGTTTTCGACATGAGGCATGAGAGATGCGAATCGACCAAGATACCCAAGTATTATAAGAATTGACAAACTCAATTCGACCACCATTCGAAAATAAAATAGAAGGAAGGACTGATGGTACCAACTTCCTGTTTGAAAACAACATCCCTTTGGTTTTATTAGCATTTAGCACCAGTTTGAGACAGGACAAATCTGACTGGATGATGTCGAACGCAGACTGTAAAAGCTGGAAGACCTTAGCAACTGTTTTAGCTCGACAAGAAACAACTGTATTGTCGGCATAAAAATGTAAGGACACATCAGGAATGATCTAACCTACATTACTTATGTAAATTGAGAAGAGGGTGGGTCCTAAGACTGAACCTTGTAGTACACCGTTGTTAACAGTTAGGTAGCTGGAAGAAGTAGAATAGAAATAGAATAGAAACAGCCTTTATCGTCCCATGGATGGGAAATTCCAGTGCAATTATACAAAAGTACAATTATGAATTATTATGAAGTACCAAAATGAATCACGCATATCTGAGAAAGCCTTGACAATGGCTAACAAAGTCAAAATGCAGATGATTACAGTTGTCACATAAAATAAAAAAAAAGCAACCAGACCAACTGGTTATTATTCTACCATCTCTCAGAAGCTGAGTGACTTTAAACACAGCTACATACCTGGGGGAGATCCAGAAGAGGAGGCCATGGAAGCAGCTCAATCTCAGTTTTAGTGGTTTCACATAGTTCTTTTGGATGCAGTCGTGATGATGCAATGATTTGGTTTAGGAATGAGCTTGGCAGAGTCAAACGCTCTACCAGAGTTGTGAGACACAGCAAAACACACAAAAACTTCATATCAGTATTTTAAATCTCATACTTATTTTTGAAGTAATTAATGAGTCGGAATAAACAAAGACTTTAAAAATGTACAGATAACTGTTGCCAGGAGTTGTGTTAGACAAAGAATGGATTTTTTTCCTTTTATTTTGGTATCACCTGTATCCACACCATCGTTGACAGTGCTGCCGACTGCATTGTTGTTCTGAGCCGTCAGTTTCTGCTGGGCCAGCTGATGGTTGATACTCTTGTGCAGCTCCTGGCCATCATTACCGATAAACAGGTACATAAAGACGACCTTTTCACCTTTGTCCTCCTTTAGTTTGGAGATCTAAAATGAAAGTAATTACACACACTATGTTACATGAGAATCTGGTTTAAATTTCAACTGTAAAGTTTCTGTTTTTCTTTTCTAACTTAAGTTTATATTTCACCTTCATTTTGCAGTTTTCTCTTCCCAGTATGGCCTCATTCAACCACAGAATGGTCTCGTTGCTCCAGCCTCCTTCTGGAACAGTGATGTCAGCTAGGTGACATTTAAAAGTCTGTGACAAACATAATTATGAACATTTGTCAGTTACCAACAAGTACGGTTAAAAGCAAGTTTACCTAAATTATTAATGAGCTGTCATTTACAGATCTTTTCACAAAACCACTCCAATTTACATTATGTTCACAAGATTTTTCATACATACTGGTATATATTTTTATACATTTCGCATATGTATTTGGGAATTTTGAATACTGGAGAAACTATGCTTAGAGTGGGGTTCGTTAGAGATTTTTAAGCATATTGACGCACAACTGACCTGTGGTGGAATGACAATAAAAGCCTTCAGAAAAAGAAGAGGAATCTCTCGAAGATCTGTGACTTCAACAGTTGCTGACACCCCAAAGTCAATGAAGAAAATCTCCATCACTCTGTTGTCATACATGTTGGTCAGCTGGAGGGGAAAAAAAAAGAGACAAAAACTCTGTAGACAACTTTTTCCATACCCCCCCCCAAAAAAACAATTATAATTATTAAACCCATTTTCAGGATTGTGTTCTTACCTCAGCTCTGGCCCACTTTCCTTTGTATCGGGCTAAACAGAACTTGCCAGTGAAAGGTCTGGAAACCAGGGACTCGAATGCCATCTTGTAGGAACAATTGTGTGAAGAATTTTATTATAAATTAATATTTAACATTTACTCTACAAAAACAGAACAACGGTTTAATAATAAACCATAAACAACAACAACAACAACAACAACAACAACAACAACAACAACAACAACAACAACAACTGTAAAACTTGATTGTTTCTACAGAAAACATTAGCAGTTCTATACAGTTATCCAAGGCCAAACTTAAGTTTGACATCCCAGAGTGCAATTTTGCATCAACATACATGTTCCTGCTTAAACAGCTCTGACACATCCAGGAACAGACTCCCATTAGGACTCTGTAGTCGAGGATGAAATATTTTCGGGAGTACCGCAGGTCACGTGATTCCGGCGGGATCGGAGTCAACCTTATTATAACATACGTGAGACCAGGACGTGACCGGACTGAAAGTTAACGGGAGCAGACAGGAGCGGGAACTAACCAATAAGCAAAAAAAGAAAATGGAAAAAAAACCAACAGCTGGTAAAGTGCAGCTATTTTGAAGTTTTCTTTCAATAAGCCTTCACTTTAACACAAGTCAAAAGAACTACATTGCCCAGAAGTCAACTGTTCCAGCCTCTGCTTTTCACAGAGAGGGTAGGAGCACAGCAAAACAACAGATGGGCTGAAAATAGTAAAGTAAGAAGAAACTATCCATTAAGCTTACAGAACGGGCAGAAAAGTGTCGAATAACCCTGAACTTCACGAGAGTTGTGTGTTGGTGCAAGCTGCTTGTAAAACGTTTAGTCTCAGCTGCGGTGGGAGTTGGACTTTTGTTTACCGTCAGTAAATAAACAGACTCACGCATTTTTCTTCACCATGTCCCTTTTAATTAAAAAATTATGCTATGCTTTGTTACGTGGGTTTTTAGGTTAAAATCTTCATTGTCCGTCGCCGTTTGTAATGTAACAAATAAAAGAAAGGAACTCTTCCTGGTTAAAGTGCACGCATTCTACGGTAAAACTATCCTCATTTTTGATATTGTGACGTCCTGCTGGACTACTGAAATCGAGGAAAACGTGAATAACTATCACTTTATTGCGTAAATAGTTACTGTCGGCTGTATTTTGCTTTGTGTGCTGCATGATGCATCACAAGATCCATAAAATCTTGTAATCTCTGTCTGGGGAGGCCGTTTAAATAATTAATAAATATGATAAGTGAAATAAAGAAAGAAAAATTGAGTTACTGTAATTCATAATTGCAAAGGTCACATTTTCTTGACAATTTCAATTGTAAATCTCTTCTTTTTGACGAAATATTTTTCCCAAAAGAAAGGCTGTAGTGAACTCGGCCTCCGGTCAAGACCTGCCCCTGAAGACCTTCATGGGACAGGAACTGTTATTTCATTGATTTGAATCCAGAAATACAAATTAGCTCATCCAGAGACTTTCTAATTGTATCCTGAACTAATCAATTGAAAGAACACTCGCTTTTTATATTATCATTACTATTTTACAATGTTTTGATAATCAAATGTGTGTTTAGTTCAAACCATTTTAAATGTTGAAGTGAACCACTCATTTTAAATCAACTGTGAAACAGTATTAATGATTTTTGATCCTCATTCAAAGTAGAAATCAAGTTAAATGTCTATGTTACAAAGTAATTATGCATTTTTTGATCTTTTGTCTGAAATGAGAGAGTGATGTCGGTCAAAAGTCGGAGACAGTCGCAAACAAGTTTATTGGAACGAACTGTCATGTTTTTAAACCTCTCAGACAGAAACAAGAGAACTGGCACCTGTAAGTCTGTCATTTCTCCAAAACATTTCTCTGTCTGTTCCTAAACATCTCCGCTGTTTTTCTGACTTGTAGTGACCCTCTGGCGTCACTAAAACCACACCCCTGTTGGTTCTTTCACAGGGTATATGCAGGAATAATGAAGTTAATTTCAATACCTTTTCAAGACTTTTTCAAGACCTTCCAAAATAAATTCAAGACCTTATCGTCACTTTGTTTTATTAAGCAACAAATCTTTGATTTACAAAACTGCTGTTGTTTTCAATTAAATCCGTGAATCTCAAACCTACAACAGAACTGAGATACAGTGGATAGAAAAAAATTCAAAAGAAGAAACTGAACCACGACTAGGTTTAAGAAAATATAGCTTAGGTTACAACAAGACTCGTAGTTATTTTAAAGTAACTTGGTTGAACAATGGCGAATAAGAAATAAACACAGTAATCATTACATGTGCCTCAGTGCAGTTGCTTTGCATTCCAGCAACTCTTCAGTTTGCACCAGCTCACTGAGTTTTTCTTTACGTCTCCTTCTCAAGACATTGGACTTGGTGATCAGTTGGGCCATTAAAGAACCTGACTTTCCCTCTGCCTGCTCTGCCAACTGATCTGCATCTTTTTGCAGAGAATCGCACACCTCTTGTAGAAGTTTTCTCTTTTTTTTCAGCTCTTCTAACTCAGCTCCAGCTGCTTTCCTCTTAAGGCTCTGTGTGGAAGTTTATTTCTTCTTTCGTTGCTGTTCCAGGTAAATCCTGTACTTTGACCTTGCAGAGGCAACAGAAGCCAGCAGCTCCTTGGTCAGAGGTACCTGCAGAACACCCCCACAGACACTGACCTTGTCGCAGATCAACCTCAGACCCTCCATCGTCTCTTTGTGTATGTTGCAGGTTTCGACCTGCTTGTTAACTGAGAATCCACGCTCCACTGTGGCCTGTCCATGGGAGAGTAGTAGGAGGATCTGACAGAACCTTGAGAGCTCAGGGTGAGACTTGCCGATTGCTGAGTGCAGGAACACATCAACCCGCTGCTGCAGTGGTTGAAAGGCATTGGGGCCGTCCATACTGATGGAAACAAGCTGTCTCATATTCAGTTTGGCAACACATTCCTGTGACAACAGTATGGATTTGATATTTAATTTTTAGACACACAGGTGTTCAAATCGTTATGTATGTAAATATCACACACACACACACACACAATTCTTCATTGATTTAAAGGAATATTCTATTTGAGTACTTTTCATATATAAAAATGTACTGTAATATGCTTTATTTAATATCAACATACACAAAGAAAAGATTAAATAGTAGTAAACAAAAAGATTCACTTACTTTGATGTGATGCAACAAGTCCTCCGCTGTTCCATGTCCCAGGAATTGAGAGCCCAGATACCTGGATTGAACGCAGTCTTCATTCCAAAAACGAATGTGCACATCGAGCTGTTTCTTTTTAGTTGACTGGTTCAGAGACTCGTCAAACATCAACACAAATGGGCCAGCTTTGTTAATACTGTCAACGAGCTCCTGCTTAAAAAAATGTGCAAGCCCGAATCGCAAGATGTAACCCGTTTTGTCCTTGCCACAAGTGAATGTTCTGGCTATATCCGAATCTGGAAACATTGATTTAAAAATGTCCGATATGCCTTCGTTGGAATTTAGAGAATGGTGATTCACCGCAGTGTGGAGACACCAGATCACCTCTGCACGCAGTGTTGGTGTGCTGCCCATGGTCACCATGATGTCGGCAGACGGAGAGGCAGAAGACAGTGTCAAGGGAGCTTTGGTTGGTTCAGGCACACGGTTAGCTGGAAGCGCTGTCGCTGGTGGAGCACAGAAACTGCTGATAGACATCTGCGTTTTGCGGCTAGCTGCACTTTTGTGGCTAGCTCCAGTCATATGGGACTTCAAGGCGTTTATGCCCATCGAGGCTACGCTCATCTTTTTTTTACAAAATGTACAATAAGCCTCGCGGTTATTCTCGGCGACAGGCCTCAGCCATTCTTGAAAATCAGGCATCTCCAACCAGGAGTCCGAAAACTTGCATTTACCCATTGTTCTCACGGTCTCGCGGCAACTTACTCGAACACACAGACTCAAAGCAGCCGCGCATGCGCACAAGATAGGCCTAGCCATTAAAGCTGTTGTAACCTGACACTCTAAATTTGAGCGAAGCAGTTTCCGAATCCTCCGCGGTGAGGAAAACAAATATTAGTCATACATACTTTTTGCTGTCAAATTATTTAAAGCTAGAATAACAGCAAAAAAAAAATACCTCATCAAATCGCTTTCAAGACTTAATACTTTTCAAGACCCTTAATTTTCCCAAATTTGATTTATCAACTTTTAATAACTTTCAAGACCCCGCGGACACTCTGTTTCAACCAATCAGGACTTCCCAAAAGTGAACGGAAGCAGAACTCTTTAAAAGTCGACACTTCCTAGTTCCAGTTAGTTTTGGGAGAGAACAGAAGTTCCATGGAGAACAGAAGTTCCAAGAGAACAGAAGTTCCAGGAGAACAGAGAGTTCTGCTGGAGAAGGAGACGAGTGTGACTTTACAACTGAAGTCCACGGTGGTCTTTTTTTGAAAGATGACACCTGTCTGGAGCGTTGATTCAGGTCATCACGCCAAAGACCTATTCAACATCTCAGGAGTTCAGCACGTTTGCTGAAATTCCACTTAACTTAATCCTATCTTTCGGGGAGTTTATTTTGGAAGCTGGGCCAGTCAGCCTCGTGGTCCCAAGTTGATGAGAAGCGGATATAACTCCCTGGAGAGAAAAGACTCAGCCTTGCTGGATGCCAGGAGAAGGCCTCTCTGAAACCCCACCAAGGTAAAGAGTCAACGCTCGGGTACCATCTAGCTGAAATCACCGGGAAACGTGCTATCTGGTTTCAAACAAGATAACTCCCCATCTTTTCTTTATCTTAGTTAACCCTAAGTATCCACTTTTCCATCAAAAACTTTACTCCATCTCTATATTCCTCTGCCAGTAAAAGATAAGCTAAAAGCCTGCAGACATTAATTTAAGATCTAAGGAAATGTCTGTTGTTTTTATTAAGTAAAACGTGCCAAGTTTTATTAATCAGAGCCGATCAGAATAATCAAGTGTACAATGTTTTGATGTTAAATTTTGATTCTGTTAATAAATGACCACATTCATTTTGATGGGTCAAAGAAAATTAACGTCTCATGTCACTGATTAGACCATCTCCAACACAGTACCTCTGTCACATATCTGTCAAGTAGCTCGAAAAAGAGAGAACCCGTTATTAAATATTGATTGTAGTGGAGCTCCTAAGCTAACTGAAGCTAACCTAACCCTACATCACTACAAGGCCAACAAATTGCAATTTGTATTCACTGTAACCTTATTTTGACTTATGCACCGTCTTCTTTCAATTTTAGGTTACAAAACTCGCTGAACCGATCACTGAAGCTGTGGAGAGATGAGGTGGAACACCAGACCTGCAAAGCTCCAGTCTGTAAATGATGCTCTGAAGTCTGGTAAGATGCACATCATGCTTCGCCGAAACGAGCTCGTGACCTCAACCACATAGATTACGAACTTCTTGAGGATGTCGTCAATGTGTAATGATGCCTTTAAGCATTTTTACTTGTCGAGTTCTCTTGCTTGATATATTATTTTTCTTTTGTTTTTGTTTGTTTAAGCAATTTAAAACATGACAGTAATGTCACTGTTTAAAGGAAACAACTGCTCAATAAATTAGCAAAATGCAACTTTTATTTGTTGTTTGGGTTCTTTATCTAAGGTAGACATGGTGTGACCCATGTACTGTTTTTAATATTTAGTTTTTACTGTAACTGACCTTCAAAAGAGCTAGAAACAGGGACTCAGAAGCTGATCCTCCGTAGAAAAATTATAGGGACTACAGGCCATGGATTATTTGTTTTATGACATTTAGTGAAGGTTTTTGTTTGGATGAAGGCAATAAATGCTTCTACTTCACCACAGATGAACTGTTCCTGTTGCCATATCTTTTGAAATAAAACTATAGAACACAAAGTAATATAAAATGAAATGGATAGAAGAACAAATCAAATTCAATGTATTTCCTAAAAATTAAATGAAGAGAAAAAAACAGGAGCAGTACAGGAGGTTTTTTTTTTTTTTACTCTGGACCAGGACTGGGACAGGATTTTTTCTGTGGGACCAGGACAGGAGTGAAAATCCACTCCCATGTCATCCTCTACTCTGTAGGTCTACTGAGCCATCAGTAGTTAGCTGTTTACAAATTATTGATATTTCAGTGTTCATGAGAATCTTCTCAAATTCATTTCGAAAATTAAAATCACACTTCAAATCAACTGTGGCTCAAAACTATGGTAATGTAAATTTACCCACAATGCAAGCTTCCTAAGAATACAAGCAGCTATACAAAGCTATGGAACCCAAAACTGTGTTTACCTGAGACATGAAATATGCATCTACTTCTTCAAGCAACTTCCTGAGTCTTACAGTTCCTCTGGAGGGCAGCCGACAGAAAATGGTGCCATCTGCACACACATTCGAGATGCACACTTCACGATAGGTAACATTGACCTATGGGAAATAGAAAAATTTATGTCAGAAGAAGCTAGGGAATTTAACAATACGTGTGCCACTGAGGGTTGCTTGATTAAAACTTTGATTCAAACTAAACAAAAGCCAAACAGTTGTTACAAATGACTAATAAAACTGCAGAATACGAGGATGTCTGCATTAACATACAGAAAGAGGGTTGTTCATAGTCTTGTCCTGCAGAGCCTTCAGGCACATGGAGTTAATGTTTACATCTTCATCTTGTGACGTGTCATAAAGTACTGCCAGTGGTGTTTCATTCTGTGGACATGGCTGCAATGTTTCCATCAGCAGGATCTTTCCAACTGCCAACTTATCCAGCAAGGACAGCACCAGTGAATTGGAGCTGAAAGCCTCCAGGCCTGGTAGGAGCAAAACAAAAAGGTAAAAGGTGATCATATTGGGGGAAAGACTCTGCAAGGCTAATTACTCCATAACGCGTAACAGTGGCTAAATATTTTCTCACTAATTTCTGCGCACCTGCAAGTCCGACAACAGAAGCTTGGAAAGGCAAAGCAAGGAAGTCCTGATGCAGCTCCTGCAGATTAGCCACACTTGTCTCCACAGAGAAGCCATAGTCTACATAGAATACCTGGCAGTAAGAAGAAAGTTTTTATTTGCATGTGACCTACAAGCTAAATGCTTAGTCCATGGTTAAATTAGCTTTGTTTAAATATATATTTTTAATTGGGGTAGTGGAAGGTTTTATTTGGAAGATGATACATGAGAAAGTAAACTGAGAAGGGGAGTTTGTGCATTTTAATGGTAAACAGACCAGAACACAAACTTGAGCCAGCTGCATAAACCTCTTAACAAGATGCCTGCTCTACTGAAAACAGATTTAAAACTGAGTAAGTTACCTTGATCTTGTTCAGGTTTGAGACATCCTTCACCTGTGCTCTGGCCACCTCTTCATCTTCCCCTCTGACAGCTACCAGCTGACCAATGACAGGGTTAGTAATCGTCTGCTGTTTGGAGCTTTGGCTGTAGAAGGTAAGCATGCCACCTTCCATGGCTTCCTGAGCATCAGAGTAGTTTTCACCTACATACCTACACAGAAACATTCAAACTCTGCATTAAAATCTTATATTAACATGGATCCATTCACAAAAAAGCAGTTTTTGACGTCATCTTACTTTTAGACAAAACATTGCCGATACATTTTACACATTCTATCAGAATTATCACGTGGGAAGTGGTACCTTAAAAAAAAAAAAAAAAAAAAAAAAAAAAAGAGATATACGTAGCTGGCATTTGCAGAAACGTCAACTTTAATAACTTTGGAAGTGTGTGATAATCTCTTACAATTTAAACAGGCAGAATGCTTCTCTTAAAAATATAGAAAGTATCGATGTTAAAAAAAAAAACTCTGGAAACAAAATTTTCTTGCGGCAAAGAGCAATAGAATATTTTAAGTAGGAGCTCCTTGTCATTAAATGACTTTTTGACAGAGTCTTTGAAAAATTATTCAGTCTGTGAGTTTGAGGGACTTTGTGAAATTACATGAACTTGTAACAATTTCACAACTCTTTCTGGTTTCAAAGTTACACTTAGTTCCAATCAGAAAATCTAACTGGTTTCACCCATACTTAAAAATAATTCAAATTAGTTTAACCAAAATGTATTTTAATTGGAAAAGGAACAAGTCTTCTGCTGTATGGACTGCTGTGGTTACAGTACAGATACAGAAACGATGTGCCTCACCTTATAGTAACAGCATTACTGCTCTTGACCTCAGTCACCAGCACGGAGGGGTACTGTTCAGAAGGAAGAGCCAGACGTGGAGGAACTACAGAACCCACGACCTTCAAACCAGAAGGGAGAGGGTTGCTCTTGCTCTGCTGGCTTTCTTGGCAGTCTGCATCTACGCTGTTCGAGTTGTATAAAATTGCCTGCCCAAAGAATAACCATCAACAAAGTGGCAAAAACTATAATTTTAAGCAAAACAAAGTTAAAAAGGTACAAATAGGCAAGCAGCACTGGAGATGTGGTTAATGATAAACAGCAAAGCTGCTTAAGACCTGGACAATGAGTGCATTAGTTTCAACTGAATCAACAGCAAACCATCATGCCATCTTACCTTCTTCTTGTCAAGTGAAAAGGGGTACTCCACAGTACATATATCACACAAAAGAGTCAAGTTATCCAGAATCTGTTCAGGAAACGGCATCTTGTATGCATCCAAAAAAAGTTCGGGCAAAGCATGTGCCCACAGACCTTGACTGTACTTGGAGAGGAGCTCCTTTATTTTCTGACGCACCCCAGCTGACACGACGACAGAAGGTTTGGAGGGAGGACAAGAAGCAGAATCAGAGAGCGAGGAGAAAGTGACTTTCAAAAGAGATAAAACGTCCTGATCAGGTTCAGCAGAGGAAGTCTTAATGTTAGTGTTGTTTGATTTAAGGCAAGTCCAGGTGGGGTCTAGCGGCGCAGCGTTTCGGTTGTGGGTAACTTTGGGCAAACTGTGATCCACTTTAGAGCCAATGCTTGGGTTGCCTGCAGAACTGGCACATGGGAGAAGACCTAGAGCCAGACTGGGGTTGTGGGCAGGACTTTGTAACATCACAGATGGCAGAACTTTTCCTGAAGCAGCAGGTTGTGGAAAAAGTAACGTGGACATTGACAAAGGGTTTTGGGGGGAATCTCTAGCTTTAGGAACAGCAAAAGGAGACAAAATTGAATTCAGTTCAGGGGTTGAGGGAGGGGAAGAAACTGGTGTAGAATCCAAATGTGATGTTGGAGATGAGCTGGTGGTTTTTAAGGAGTTGGTAACGGGCTTGGAAGGCAGAGGAGGGTAGACGAGCTGGTCAGCTCTGTTGGTAATGGAAGGTTTTTCCACCTGTGAGGCAGACAAGCAAGAAAGCACAGAAGGCTTGAAATGAAATGTCTTATCAAAATAAGTAGCTCCAAAATATTTTCTTTGGTAAACATTTATTCCTGACAAATATTCAAAAAGACTTTTTTTGCAATAGACCCCAAGTTTGAATGAAAGAGGACTGAAAAGTGAAAAAGTGGAGAATATCATGACAAATTAAAGTTCTTTCCTTTGTAGCGTTTGCTTGTTTCTCTGCATACAGCACAAATTAACACCGTAGTAAATGCTAGCAACTCACCAAACAGATTTCTGTCCACTTCTCCATATCTAAAAGCACCTGAGGATGGAGCTTCTGACTGAACATTTGAATGTAGACCTCTGGCAGTTTGGACATCCACAATCCAGAGGAGTACCTCTCCAGAAGCTGCTTTAGTCTGCTCTGCACCAACTCCACATCGTACAGACTATTCTACAGAGAAAGATGAAACAAGATTAACCACTTGTACATAGTTCAACTAAAAATAGGTATTTTCTGTTATGCAGCTACTTGTCATTAAGTTACTTATACTATTTAACATCTATTTATGGCAGATGACTCAAAGTGTAGCAGAATGAGAAAGTGAAGTCTGAGTGAATTTATTCCCTCAATAAAAAAATTAATTCTTATTTCAAGAGTTTTGTTGCAATCTGTGCTAAACCTATAAGGACATATTAAAAACTGCAATGTGTATAAACAAAGGTCTGTACCTGAGGTTTGCTTGGTGCAGAAACTTGATCATGATGAATGTTTGGGTGCAAGGAAAACAGAAAATTAAAAGTGAGTAAGTTTTGAAATCAACCTATTTTTGCAGCATTTCACCTGGTTATTGAGCTGGAAATTCAAATATGCTTCATTTTAAATGTTAGAGGGAAAAAACAAAAAAAACAACGAAATGTTCACTATATAGTAGTCCCGCATTTATCGAGGGGTTCTGTAGGAGGGGGCAAGCCAAAGACACCATCTTAGCACCAACGTAACTGGTTTGTTCCACTTTGGAGTAAGCTGTTTGGGGGAAGAATCAGTTGTGTTGTGTGTTTCCTTGACTGATGAAGCCTTCTGGATGGAAGGTGAAACGTTTCAGCACAAAAAAAGAAACTGTCCAGATGACCCGACTGAAAATTGTTGATGCACTGTAACAACTGAACATAGAAGTTCTAAAATAATTAAAAATAACTTAACATAACATAACGATTTTACGATGTGACATACTTTAAAATTTTAAGTTGGAAGACGAAGGTCAATTGGTGCATCTGGACAGCAAAGGGTTAACCCTTCACAAAGTTGATGCAGCACGGAGGAGAAATGCAGGAGGGAGCTTCCCCCTACACTTATGAGCTGCACACAGGTGCTAAATCATTTTAAATCATTTATTTTAAATAAACAATCCATGGCTCATCCATCAATCAGCCAACTGTGTCATGTCCAATCTTGCTTTGAAAAACCGCGATTGTGCGAGTCCACGAAAAACGACCCACAAAGTAGCGAGGGACTACTGTAATTACATTTTTAATGTGCTGGAACATAAAATAGGGCAACGAGGTTTTTATGAAACTTAAATTATGATTAATTAACATTTACTTAATTTAAGTCTTAACTAAATTAATCCTCTATTTCAAGTCCCACTGTCTTTTAGCAAGCATTTGCCTGTATGTGCCAAATTGTCCAAAACCATTAACAGGAACTCGTAGGTTTGATCATATTACACCAGTTTTATCCTCCTTTCACTGGCTCCCTGTACGTAACAGAATTTATTTTTAAAATTCTCCTGCTAACCTTTAAGAGCATAAATGGCCTTGCACCCTCATACTTCTCTGGGTTACTGGAACCGTACGTTTCCTCTCGGGCCCTGAGATCATCTGATCAGCTGCTATTGGCTGTTCCAAAAACAAGACTGAAGCTCTGAGGTGATCGGGTTTTTTCAGTCGTCGCCCCCAAACTTTGGAACAATTTGCCCCCCCAACATTAGACAGGCCACTTCACTTCCTGTTTTTAAATCTCTGCTAAAAACATGTCCGTTTTCACTGGCTTTTTACACAGTAGGACTCAATTTAGTATTTTATTGCTCTGCATTTCTGATTTCTTTTCGTTTTTTTAATTAATTTTCAGTATTATCATTATTTTTTATTATTTTTTCCATGAATTTACACCCATTGATTTTACTGTTAAGCACTTTGGTAATAGCTGCTGTTTTAAATGTGCTTTATAAATAAAGTTGACTTGACTAATGAGGTACAAAGACATCTTATTTACATTTTAAATAAAACAAATAAAAAATTATACATTTATTTAGTCAATATTTATTCTTGATATTTCCTGAAATACGTACATCTTATATCAGCACAACCTTGTTTCGTTCAAAGCATTTAAGTAAAATGCATTAGCCACATTAATTAAAATAAAATACAAATTGTCGAATGATGACGATGCAGTTCAATTAATCTATTGCATGTGACTTCACTGGAGATACTGAAATTCTTACTAAGGAAGTTTTGAAATTAACATGTAGATAAACCAGCATGTACTCACTCACCTGTAGAATTGTTGTTTACAGAGTTTACAACACACATCAGTTTTCTGTTGAAAGAAAAAAAGTCTTAAACATCAAACATTAAATAGCTGAATTTTAAAATTACATTCTAAAATTGCAGCATTTGTAGGGAAAAGAGTATTAATTAATGTAACTGTACATTACTTGTATGTACATATAGCACACAATCTTAAACTTATCTAATAATTTATACATTAAACAATAAAAAAAAAAGTTTTCAAGGTTGAATACATTTATCTATCTGCACTCATGTTCACCTGTTGGGTAGGACATTCCTTTTTACACCTGGTTGAGTAGTGGACAGTTCTCTGTGTTCAACAGGGGGGGCGGAGTTCAACTTGTGGTTCAACTGCCTGGTGATTAGAAAAACAAAAGCAAAAACAAGCATGCTATGTTTTTATAGACAAAAAGAAGTCAATTAGGAATGTAAATATTATCTACCTAATATCCCCTGAGGCACTGCCTCCTCTGTTGCCTCCAAGGGATCGAGACTGGTTTGCTGTCCAGTTAGAATTCCTTGCAGCTAATGGTTGGCGGAGAGAGGACCTTGGTGTGACTAAAAGCAAAGAGGGAAAACAGGTCACTTAAAAGAACAAAGTAGAGTATTGAAGTATTACCATATTTTTCGGCCTAGAAATCACCTTTTTTGCATAATTCACATACCCTGCGATTTATACACCGAAGCGACTTATTTATGGATTTTGTTTCCATATTTATAAACAAATTTTTGACTGAGATATGACCGTTTTCATTTATTCTGACTGAAAATATTGAACACTAACATTTTCAGCCGCTAGATGGCACTCGAGTAGTATAGCATGCCGTTGTGTCATGCAATAGGTAAAAGTGGCTATTAATGACACAATCGGCTTGCCATAATCTGCCACCTTCGTTCTGCTTGCTTGGAGCAACCGTCAAATCAGCTTCATTTCGCTGCGCTTCCCCGGCGAAATCCAGCTAATATGACCATAAAAGTTCAACTGAGACACATCTTTGCTATAACGTCGATCAAACAAATAATTGTTTTTAGGTGTTTATCTTGTTAAATTTCGAAGAAATGCAAAAAGGCTCGTCCCTCTGTGCACTCCTACTTCCGCGTAGCGGCTTTTGAAATACAGCCGATTTGATCGTCAACGTGCATTTATTAAGGAGAAGTTAGACTGAGACAAACCTTTGATATAATTTCGAGCAAACAAATGTTTTTTAGGTAGTTAGCTTGTGAAATTTGGAAGAAATGCACAGCGACTCATCCCATGCACGCGCCTACTTCCGCGTATCGGCTTTTAAAATACAGATGATTTGACCGTCAAAGTGCATTTTTTAAGTGTTAATCTTGTTAAATTATTGTTAAAGTCCTCCCGTGCACGCTCCCGCAGCTGCCATTTGGCAGCCAATCGATTTTTGGCACAACACCGGCCCACGTTTTCGGGTTGTCAGCAGTGACACATAATAGATGCAACTTATACGGCAAAGCGATGTATTTATGGAGTATTCCACTCTATTAGACATATTTGGACTGATGCGACTTATAAAAACTTTAGACCATTATGTTTCCACCTCACATTTCCATTAAAGCCCACTGTACAACATGCACCTCTAAGCATTAAAAACATGAACATGTGACCTGTGTCATACCGTTAAGCATGTAGGGACTGGAAGGTTTGAATCTCATCTTGCAGTTTACGACTTGAGAGCGACCAGATTTCTTGGAGTTCTTCTGTTTGGCTATCAGCTCAGCGATGTGGGCCGTTTCCTTACTTACTGAAGCAAAGCATTGTAGCTACAAAACAGATATTGTATTTTTATTCTAAACACAAACACATCATTGTAAATGTCAGAATAATTATAAAACAAAGAGAAAAAACAAAATCACCATAAAGGTTCAAGTTTCTAAATTTCTGAAAGTCCAACGAAAGCAGCAGGAAATTGTTTAATATGCTATATCACAATTATAATCATTATTGATAATAATATATTTGATAACGAATAACATAATTGAATCAATCTACATAAATTAACTGCATGAAAATCTAAATTAGGCTTCCAACTAAAGCCAGCGCTTACCTGACCCATGCGACACTCCATCTTCACTACAGACGGAATACTCCTGAGATAGTCCTCCAGGGTTGAGAAGCCCAGCTTCTTCAGTGGAATGAACTCTCCACACAGGGAGTGGTACTCTGACTGGATCTTGTTAATAGATATACCGGTCTTGCTTGACATGAGGACAGACCTCAACATTTTCTGTATGGACTCGTTATCCAGCATCCTGACGATACAAATACTGACCACAAAAACACAACAGTTAAGCACAATATATTGATTTAAGGGTGTTAAGACAGCTTTGATCAATCTTTTTAGTCTAAAACATGATTTTAGATATTTAATATTCCAGTCAATTTAGACATTAAGTAAATCAAGATCTATTATACACCTAACTGATAATGCAAAAAAAATAATAAAAATAAAAAAACTTTTACAACTAAAATCCACTGTCAGTAATGAAACAAACTATTGAGATTTTTCTCAGCTACAATTAAAAAAAAAAGTGTTGTCTGCAATATTGTGTTTACAAAGCTGAAGAGTAAAATACATTAATAAGAGTTAAGCGAGTTAACTTGTGAAACCTGTAAAGCTTAAAGAATTATTAAATTCAGTAGTGATATTTCACAATGTCAATGATTAATAGCATGAAGAATTCAAATCAAGCTGCTATAAAAAAAATAAGGAATTTTGAGCAAAACAGAAAAAATAAATCTATTCAAACTCATTTAAATGCATTTATGTAATGTGCAAAAAAAATTTGACTCATCTCTCATTTCATTAATATTTTGCTTCCAGACTTCTTGATCTTGAACAAATGTTCTTAAACCTTTCTAGTCTTTAGATGCATTTAGTACGGTGCCCAATTATTTCTAGAGAAATGTTCTGCAATAAGTCACTTAAATATGACTTGAAATCATTCAGGCATAAACTTCTTAAACTCACGGGATGAACCTACAACTTAGGATAAAAGGACATCCATCCATCCATCCATCCATCCATCCATCCATCCAACCATCATCTTTACCCACTTCTTTCTTTTTATCCTAATCGCTTTAGTTTAATTTAAAAACATACCAAAGTCTAGACAGGTTGACAGACAAAACAGTACTTTAGTAACAAAAGAATAATTTCTGAAAAAATTATTTGCTGAAATCCTGTAAAAGTGCAAAGAAAAAATTAGACCTTTAAGAAGCCTACACATACGTCACTTTAAAAATTAAAGTCCAGCTTTATAAAAAGAAAGTATAAAGCGGTTTACTCTTGCACTGTGACTAATAACATTAACAGGGGAATAACATTTGGTAACACATTTGGTAACTTAACACAGGGCCTACTCATGACAGTAGAAGACAATAGCTTTTTTCAACGTTGTGGAATGTGTAAATTTGTTGTGAATAAAGAACAGTATTCATCATTACAATGTTAAAATTGACTGCCATGCAAAAATACATTTTTGTTAATAATACCCTCAGTTTGCATGAACTCACAGAACAAATCTGAATTATGTAGAGTCGTTTTTCCACTTTCCTTCCTCTCTGAATAAAGTTATTAACAAAAAAATACACAAACGCTTCTAATGACTCATAAATATGTCAAGTTAACATTAACAGCAACAATGTGTGACACGTTGACAAAGCCAAAATTAAACAAAATCGTGACTAAAATTGTTGAACTGCCAGCTGCAACTTGGACCCGCCACCGTGTGTTAGCTTACTGTTAGCTAAAGGCTAACTCACCGTCCTGTTGCTCGTTTAAAGTAAGCGATGCCTCGCCACTTTCAGCCCACAATAATATTTAATAAACCAGACGATGTAGAAAACAATAGCAACATTTAGGGACGAAATAAATGTTTTAAATGAGAAAAGTACCTGCTCGAGCTGTTGAAGGATCTTCTTTTAACAATCTCAGGCAAAAGCTTGCGCCTAGAAGTCCAAAATGGCGGCGACCCCGCCCAGTTCCGTTGTTAGTTTGAATCAAGCCCACTTCTTATTTTATATTTGTCTATAGTCACAAACACACACACACACACAACTTAAAATTACAACATAGCGCATATAATTATTTATTATTATCAATCTAGTCAAAAGTACAGTGCCCGACCAAAAGTGGGACGGCGTAAAAACAGCAACATTTAAGTCTACATTATGCTGCATTTAAATGTCGTCGGAATTTCTTGTTCTAGTTAACAAAGAAATTCAGTAGAGTGAGAACATAAAAATATAAAATAGGATCGACCTAAATGGTTTATTTTGCTTACATAAGAAGAAATGTACTTACACTAACAATCTTCAAGCTGCAACACAAATATGGGATTTTTCAGCAATACTAAGCACTTTGATAACAGCTGCTGTTTTATAAATAAAGTTGACTTGACTAAGCAGTCACTGGCTGGATATTCCACAAAAATTTACTGTAATAATAATAATTATTATAATAACAATAATTTGCATTACAGTCAAATAGTACAATTCAAATAATTTTATTAAGAAAAAAAGGGTAATAAATTATACACAAGTTTAGCCCTAGACTTTTAAGTTGTGTCATTTTATGATGTTGCTGCCCTAAAAAAAAAAAAAGTTCACGTAGGTGACAAATAAATCAGAATAACTTATATATTGACTAAGTGTGTGTGTGCACAAACAAGCTATTTGACTTGAGTTTCGAGTGCTCACAGCGTACAGAAATCATGCATAACTTATATAAACTTAGATGATAAAAGAAACATGCATAAGTATATATGTACAGACATTTTTTAATACAATGAAAGAAAAGAAAATAAGGCAGGTTGTGGTAGAGCAAATTATTTATTGTTAGAAGACTAATGTGATACTGTCACATGGTTGTTGAGTTCAAATTAGAGACCACCTGGGGTAAGAAACTCTCTGTGGCAACTGGTTTTTGCAAATAGCCCTCTGTAGTGTCGACCTGAAGGTTAAAATCTAAACAGTTTGTGTCCAGGATGTGTGGGGTCTGCAGAGATGTTACCAGTCCTACAAATCCTGGATCGAGGGAAGGACAGCCCCAATGGTCATCTCTGCAGACTTCATTGTTTGTTGCAGCCACTTGTCCTGTTTTGTGGATGAGCCAAACCACACAGTGATGGATGTGCACAAAACAGAATGAATGATTGCTGTGTAGATGACCAGCAGCTCCTGTGGTAGGTTGTACTTCTTGAGTTGCTGCTAAAATTAAAGTCTCTGTTGGATCTTCCATGATCAGTGTCCAGTGTTTCATCCCTACCATTAAGCACCGCACCCCGTCAACAGAAGTGAGCGCCCCTCCTACCGAACCGAACTGCGTGCACCCCACCCACTCATCAGCACTGACGTAGCGCTAAGCTAGTGGCTCACAGTACAGGCGCACTAGCTAAAAAGCTAAAGGCAACGTCCCTCATGCTGAACCCCTTACCCACTCCCACTCGAAAACTGTCGGTTCAAATAGTGTGCAGCTCAGATGCGTTCCCTCCCCACACCTCCACAAAAATCACAGACAAGATGAGTGCCCCGCCATGGCAGTTATCTAGGAGAAACGCTAGTGTCTATGTGAGAGGGCCTTCTCAGGAACTAAGTGTGGTTCCTAGGAAATGGACATGATCCACAGTAGACACAATATTGCTGAGGATGGTGAGGGGAGACAGTGTGGGGGGACTTCTCCAGAAGTCCACTGTTATCTCCACAGTCTTGAACGTTTTAAGCCACAGGTGGTTCTGACCACACCAGTTGACCAGCCGATCCACCTTCTGCCTGTAGAGAGGCTCGTCATTGTCTTGTATCAGACCAATAACAGTGGTCTGTTCCACAGACCGGTCCGCTGAGGTGCAGTCATCTGTGTACAGAGAAGCAGGGAGAGAACACACCCCTGGGGGGCACCGGTGCTCATGGTTCCTGTGCGGGCAAAGATGCTCCCCAGCCTCACCTGCTGCTGTCGATCAGTCAGGAAACTGGTGATCCACTGACATGTGGAGGTCAGCAGCACTGTGAGCTGGGTGAACTTTTGATGGAGAATGTCTGGGGTGATGGTGTTGAAGGCTGAGCTGAAGTCCACAAACAGGATCCTGATGTATGTCCCTGGGTGGTCGAAGTGGTGCAGGATGAAGTGTAGTCCCAGATTGACTGCATCATCTGCCAACCTGTTTGCTCAGTAAGCAATCTGCAGGTGATCCAGCAGGGAACCTGTGATGTCTTACAGATGTTTCAACACCAGTTGCTCAAAGGATTTCATGACCACAGATGTCAGGGCAACAGGTTTGTAGTCATTTAGGCCTCCTTAAATTTACATGGACACGGGTGGGGGGGACACAGTTTTTTGGATGAAATAATCCTCATTTACATGACCACATTCAGTGTTTACATGCAACCGGAGAAACCCTCCCTGAGTCTGCTGTAGTTGCCATGCCAGGTCATTAGTTGGCGCTGTGAGTTTTTTCACCTAATGCACATGCGTGCTGCCTGCGACAGCATCTGTAATAATTTTCTCTGGACTGAAAGCCCAGTAACAACAAAACTTAAAGTCTGATTTCAGATATGAGTCGATGGATTTGACGCCAAGCGGGACACAGCTCGACACAGGTTGCTGAGCGAACAGCACTGACGAGAATGATGTCGGGCTTCCCACTCCGGTGCTAATCAGTAACCGTCGAGCAATGCTGCAGATGATCGTGATCATGTTTGCCTGTGTTTACTTTGATTACACAACATCAAACTGAGTTTTCATTCTTCTTTTTCCTACGAGGAGAAGCTATCCTCCCACCAGTGGGACCGCGGTTCCAAAAGAGAGCATACACCTCAGGAGTAACTCGAAGAGAGAGACGTTGGAGCAACTATTCACCTAAAATTCCCCCCAGTTCTTTTTTTCCAATCCATTCAGTGTTTTAAGCTACATTAAGCAAAGCCTGTACAAGCCAGATAAACAACATGGCGTCAGTATCCTGGATGACAACAGAGAGGAAGGATACAGTTCGGTTAATGTGTTTTTAATAGCGTTCAGTTTTCTTATCAGTGTTTCTGTGACATACAGTTTATGGTGTTGAATAAATAAATAAAAATTAGACCTGATGTCTTCATTTTCAACTTTAATAACATGCAATAGGTTTCACAGTCAATAAAGTTTAAATCACATAACGTCAGCTTCAGGCTTGGTTTATTTGTCACGTGTAAAATCAACACAAGGTCATCAATACAATGAAATGCTCAGGACGAGAAGAACCGTCTTGACTCTCCCCCACAAAAACAAAACAAAAAAAAAAAACAGCAAATATCAAAGCATGCAACAAAAATACAAAAACAAGGTGGCAAAAGTGAAAAAAAAAAATAAATCTACAGCAGCATGGTCCTATTGGCAGAATGGATCTGATGACAGTGAGGTTGTCTTAGCAACATGGTCCTGTTGGCACCATGATACTGTTAGCGATGTGGTTCGGTTTGTGGCGTGGTCGTTTTAGCAGCGTTATCAGGTCTTGTGAGCAGGTCCCTTCAGCAGCTTCATGATAATAAGGACCGCAACAGCTGCCCTCCCAGACTGTCCTCCAGAACCGGGTTCGGCAGACAGAGCACATCTAAGGTTTCTCCACAGAACCGAACAGGTTCTTAGAATTGGGTCCTTGCAGACAGATCAAGGATCATGGAGTTGACCACCATGACAGGCCGGACGGAGCCTGAGCCCGAGGCAGGAGGGGGGGCCGGGAACTGAACCATGATGGCAGGATGGCACAAGGCAGCGACACAGAAAATTCCACAAGTGTGTCGCGGTCATACCCGCAGCGTGGGTACGCAGTGTAGGCGCAAAAAAAGTCAAAACAAAAGCAACAGGAACAAAAAAAGATTGAGTCGAAGCGGAGCTCCCGTCAGTGCTGTCATTCTGCGGCACACGTGACGTCAGAGTCTTGAGATTAGCGACTTGAATAGACCTTTTTCATGACAACCGGAAGTAGCGTCTCCTGGTGCTGGGTCACTTCCTGTTATTGTGAGTCTATTCAAACGCAAGCCTTTTCTTTTGCTGATGTGGAGGAAACCGCTGTGGCCAATTCACAAACCAATAAACTTGAGAAAGGATAAAAGTTCTTCCATGAAGAATATATCAACAACTGTCAAGGTAAGAAAAGACGTAGCTTAGCGAGCTAACCGTTAGCTACAACATATGAAGTACATAAACATCGTAATAAAGCCTAATTTAGTGTGCTAAATTATTTGGAGTATTTGAGACAGACGTGGTATAAACTTTTAAATGATATTTTAACATTCTGATTTGTGTTTGCCATTACAACTTGTGAAAGAAAACGTACTAGATGTTACTTATAAGATGCTATGATGCTTGATGTTCAAATTGTGCTTTACTTCTGCATAACTACAGGTCAAATATTGTCGAGGGACAGATGCTTTATTTATGACAGCTGAAGAACTTTGACATACGATGGACAACGTCTGTACTACTGAGAGCTTACAGTAACATAATGTCCAGATAGCTTCATTTAGCTCAGATACCGTAGCTCCATTACATCTCCCACCATTAACAGAAATATTTTTTATTATTGTTATTATTTAGCACAGTATGTTATACTTCAGCGCCACACGTGAAATATACGCCTGCTCTGTAAACATAGCGATTTTGAACTGGAACCGACTGGCGTCTCTTCCCAACACAGATCAGTCACAGCAGCTGCATTCCGGCGCAGATTAACTACAAGACCCAAAATATATTCCGTCAGGTGGTTCGGCTGTTCATTTATCAGCCCCTGCACATGCGCACTACAGGCGTATATTTCACACATGCATGGACAAATGGCATATTTCTATCAACAACAATGGCGTCACTCAAAATATGCGTTTTGTAAACGGCCCCTTAATCTTGCTGTGGTGCAGTTCTTGGGGACTGGGATGATGGTGGAATGCTTGAAGCAAGAGGGAACCTCACATAACTCCAGAGACTTGAGTGAAGATCTGAGTGAAGATGGGGGCCAGTTGATCAACAAAGGATTTCAGGCAGAAGTGAGTGGGGTGTGGGTGAATGGGTTGAAGGTGTGAATGGCTGGTTTTCAAACCTGCTAGAGAAGCTGTTTAGCTCGTCAAGGGATCACAACATGGCAGGATGGGCTCCTGTAGTGAGTGATGTACAGATCTAACAAGGTTGGTCATTAGCACCCTGATGGCAACTTGCTATTCACAGGGGGCTGAGTGATAGTAGCAATAACAGCATTGTAAGAGGGTGGAAGTTGAACATGGAGACCCCCACCCCTTTTTAAAGATGGATGAGTTCTATTCACAAAGATGGCCTCCTTTCCTCCTCTCTCAAACCAGCATTCCTCTTTATCAAGAATGTGCACATCTTCATCCCTGAAAGCATGACCACTGGCCTGCAGATGATTCTGGCCAAAAGGATTACCCAGCACAGGTCAGCAACATCATCGGGCCAGGGCTCTGCAGTCTACACTCACTAACAATCAATTGTTAGGTCTCTAATGATATATTGTTAGCATTTTTCAGTCAGGTCATCTGGACAGTTTCTTTTTTTTTGTGCTGAAACCTTTCGCCTTCGATCCGGAAGGCTTCTTCAGTCAAGGAAACGCACAACACAAAACTGATTCTTCCCCTAGCAGCATACTCCAAAGTGGAACAAACCAGTTATGTTGGTGCTAAGATGGTCTCTTTTGGCACACCCCCTCCTCCATTGCCGGCCGTCTTCCTTGTTGACACTCACGTCAAACTGGTTGAAAACAACAAAGTCCATGCTCAATAATCCAGGTATACAATCCAACACTTTTCAGAAAAATAAAAAATGTTGGATTGTATACCTGGATTATTGAGCGTGGACTTTGTAGATATATTGTTATGCTGATGGTCCTCCTTTTGCATGTGAACAACTAGTTCAGGCAGCAAACTGGTTGGTCGGCTATGAGAAGGTGTGATTTAGAAGATTGTTTGTTGCAGTGTTTCAGACTGAATAAGTCTTTTGGATAAAACGTTTCAACAAAGAAGAATCCGTCCAGAAGACCTGACTTAACCTTGTTAGATTTTTCTACCTGGATTGTTGATCATGCATCAGGTGATGTTGTACATACAGACTCCAAACCGCAGCTGGATTGTTAGCTGAGAAGCTGCTTTTCACTGTAGCTTCTCTTAGCTGCCCTGATCTCCTTAATGTTTGTTTCTTGCCTGCTTATACAGGGCCCGGTCCACACTGCTGTAAACCTCTTCTTTGGTCCAACACAGCTTCCTCAGATGTGAAGTGAACCATGGTTTACTGTTATATTTGTGTATGTATGGTCTTCATTTGCACTCCCTCACATGTCATGAATCAATATGCAGTAACTTTACTGAAAAAACCCCTCAATAAGCTCCCTCAACAGAACAAGCCACATTTATTGGTAATATGATTCAAAGTTTTGTTTTATGAACACGAGGAGTCCAGTGGCACGAGAGAGCAGTGGTTCGAACTGCTGCCTCTCAGGAAAAAGGTTGCAAGTTTGCCTCCCAGCCTTTCCATGTGACATCTATTCAGTTAAATTCAACCTTTATTTATACATGTTTGTATCAGTGAGCCTCGAGGACTTATTTACAAGAGAGACCTGTTTTTTAACAAAGAACGATGACAACAGTAGACAATCATAAATATAAATTGAACAAAAAATGGAAGAAAATGATGTAAAAAAAAAAAGAGGCTACATTATAAAGCAATATAAAGTACTACAAACAGGGACATGTCTGCGTTGGTTTTTGCCAGGAACTTAACAGATGTTTGAAGCCACGATGTCGAGAGCTTCAGATCATTTTGCAAGATATTCCAGGAAACAGGAGTGGAGGCCCTTTTGCATATTTCAGTCTGCACTGAACCTCACAGTCCTCCCCATGCACACACGGGTTTTCTTCAGGTACTCTAGTTTCCTCACACAGACATAAAACATGCACTTTGGGGGTAATTGGTGACTAATATAAGAGCATCCATTCATCTATTATCTTCTCCTTGTTCCAAAGTTGGGTCTTGAGGAAAGCAGCTTGAGCTGTGTGGTCCAGACTTCTATTACAACAACCCTTTAGATTTTACATTTTGCTTTTGGAAACTTTAATTCCTCTTTTTCTGGATGTAAATCACATTTTTTGGATGATTGTTTCCTCTGGTATCGGATGCTGTGCAGCTGGAAGGATTTTTACTGAAACTTTTTTAGTTTTGGACATTTGTTATGATGCGTAACCATGGCAACAAGGCAGTTTCTACATCTAGAACAACTCTTTTATGAAACAAGGAAAATGAGCTACAACAACATTTAATTTCCCTCTGGGATTAATAAAGTATTTTTGAATTGAATTGAATTGAATTATTCCAGCTCTTCTGGGAGGATTTTAAGGCATTCTCAGGCCAGCTGAAAGACACATATATATTCCCCAACTTCTCTTTTTGGAAACCCTCCATAGGAAGCCATCCTTACCAGATGTCTGAACCACCTCAGCTGGTTCCTTTCCATGAGGAGGAGCAGCTCCGAGTCTCTCCCCAATAACTGGAGAGTGCAGTTACCCTGTGGAGAAAACTCATTTTGACCCCTGTACCCACAGTCTCATCCTTTCAGTTGCTAACCAGAGTTTGTGACCATAGGTAAGAGTAATAACAGACCAATGAGTAAACAGAGAGCTTTGCCTTGCAGCTCAGCTCCCTCTTCACGACAATGGACCAGAACAGAGTACACAATACAGCAGCTGCGCTGATCCATCTGTTGGTCTAAAAGCCCGTTCATGAATGGTTGTTTGTCTCATTTGTGTCTATTTTCCATGTCTAGGGTTGACTTATTTACGGTGTACCCCTGCTGGAGATAGACACCAGGTCCCCCGTGATGTGGGACAAAGCAAGTAAAGGAAATGGATGGACATGTTGTTTATTTCTAACAGTCTTCTTCTGCTGTGATTATGATTTCTGGTGGTGCCTGTGGTGGTGATTGGCGGCTTTGTGTTTGTGATGCCATGACCCAAGCCCGCATCGTTGTCTCTGTCTGAGTAGACTTTAGGTTGTGCTTTCTTAGTAGGATCAGAGGAGGGTTCTTCAATAATGTGTAAAGCAAAACCCAACGCCTCCTGGCTCGGGTATTCATAATGGATGCTGGAAAATTAAATATGAAGAGGAAACAAGAGGAGGAGAAAGTTTATATATCAGACAGATGAACACTTGTAAATGACTGTTTCTGGTGCAAACACATTGTTCTAACCTGACGGAGCGTTGTCAAAAGAGGAATATGTTGTTGTTTCATTACGTCTCTCCAGCACATTGGAAACCAGCAGCTGGCAGAAACACACCATCACAGGGTTGTTGTGGTAATGGTCGGCAAAAATCATCCCTATCCATGTACTGTAGCCTGGGACATAAAGTTAAAACCACATGCAAATTATTAGAAACAACAACAACATTGCATTAAATATTTTAAAATACATTTAAGAAAGATGGAAAACTAAAGAAGTAAAATCAAAAAAGTTCAAGTTTACAAAGATTGCTATATCTCTTGTCATATTTCTCTTGAAGAAGCTGAGTCATAAAAAAGCCAAGATGAAGCAGAACATGTAGCAAAAATTTTAAAAGAAAAAAATGCTAAATATAAGTTATAAGTTGCAAAATACTAATTAAAGGAGCAAAAATCAAGACATAGCTAGCAATAAACAAAAAATAAATATAAAAAACTTGCTAAAAACTTAAAAAAAAAAGGCTAGGAAAATGCAAATGCTAGCTAAATCATAAATCTCGCAAAAAATAAAATAAAATAACATACAAATCTAGATACTTGTTAAAGGTCAAAAGGCTATAGCTAAAAGCTAAAAGTTCCAAACTGCTTGATACATGCTAAAATGATCAAAAGGATACCTAATTACTAAAAGCAGCAAAATGCTTATAAAAGCTAAAACTAGCAGAACAGTGGCCAAAAGCAAAAGAATGATAGATAAAAGCTAAAAGTAGCTAAAGGATAGCTTGTAAGTAAAAAGTAAAAGTAGCAGAATAGTAGCTAAAAACTAAATAGAACATAGACAAAAAATAGAGTAAGTGCACTGAAGCAGATTTTTAAAACAATTATTTTAAAGAATTTGAGATCTTAATATTAATTGTTGTTTTTGTTAGAAAATTATCATATCGCTATATTATAAAATCATTTGAGAATTCAAAATAGTTAAATGAAAGAAAACTTAGGCGGGTAAAAAAAAAAGATTCAGCATTTACTCAAAAAATAAATGAACCAATGTTTTAATAACCAACAAACTAATACAAAGTCACTGTGACATCATTTTCTGTAAAATGCTGCCATCTTGTGGACAATATATGAAACAACAGGTGACCGTGGCTTTACTCAAACCTCAATACAAAAACATTACAAAATACATTTTGCTTTAACTTCTGTAACAGAAAATAATAAACTTGGTCATCACTTGACTCCAGTGTAGTTCAGCGCATGTTTTGACGATGTGTCTGGTATAACACGAAGCTCACCAGCATCCAGGGTTTCATATCCCCTCTGCATTATGGTTCTGTCTATGCGGGACACCAACCATGTTCCAACCACTAGGCTGAACAGCAGCCTGAGCACGCAGGTACTGATGCCCATCACCACGTTGTAGAAAAAGAAAAAGTAAGTGAAGCAATGGAACGCCTTTCTGGAAAACAAAAAAAAGAAGTCACCTTTAATTTACTTGTTCTGCCAGTCTTTGGTAAATAACATTAAATATATTTCTCACTGAAAGCTGTTTTATTTCATCTTTATGATTCAGGGTTGCATAAATGATAGATTCTATACTGATCAAAATGACACTAATGGTAATAGATGCAATAGAACAGTGTTAGATAAGTATTGCACAATATAATCTGTAAATTAACCGCTTCTTCTTTCAGCCAGTCTCACGAGGAAGTCTTGTTTTATCATATCATTACAGTGTGAACTGATTCGGTGTTCATCAGTGTTTGAAACCACTTCCTATCTCAATGGTTAGCACTTCCTGTCAAACAAAGGACTGCGATTTTGCAGACTTCGTGGTCCTGAGATATACCGACCTATTGTTGAGAGCCAGAGGTTTCTGCTTATCTGTGGGGGACATTTTGTCCTGAAGGAAGAAGACCTGAACCAGAACCACCTGAAGAATCACCAAGCCGATCACCAGACCAATGGTCAGCCTGAGAGACGAGTATAATTAGAAACACCTTCCAACAATCTGTGTATCCATTTTTATTCCATCAAAGACCCTCTGTCACAGGAGAGGCCGTCGTACAGAATGAGGCCCAGGTTTTTCAGCATGCTCAGCGTCTCTCCGTGTAGTACGGGAAGAATGAACGTGTAGACCAACACCAGCGCTAACATGAAGTGGACGAAATGGACAATGAAGTAGCCTGAATGAAAAGAGGGGAGACAAAATAACTTTCACCACATTTAAAATGGAAGAATAAATTCAGGTTTTATTAATTTAATAGATTCTAAACAATCAAAATATAATAGGTATAGAACTTTTAAGCATTTTGTCACAAAAGTAGAACCACAAGAATATACACATATACATTTTAGGTTTGCTTTTAAAGTCTTTAGATAAGCTCTTTAACCTACATTTAGCTCCTGCTTCACTTGTTCATGTGTTACAGGTAAAAAAAATAATAATAAAAAAATAAAAAACGTACCCCACAGAGTAAATGCTATTTGCCATCCAGAGTATCTTGCAATAGAAGCCTGGAAAGATTCATAAGAAAACTTATTTAGCAACAATTTACAAAGAATGAAGTGTGCTATAATATATTATAATAAAAACAAATAAGGGCACTCGTAACGCTTTTCACATGAAGATCTCTAATAAACTTTAAGTCAAAAACTCAAACACAAAATCAGTGCTTTGGAGTTTTGTTTATGTGTTTTTGTGGATAATTATTGCCAATCTGCGTTTTTCTTAGAAAATTCATCTGAAATAATTTCATTTCTGCTCATAGCTGCGTCTAAATAGGGTCATCCGAAGGAGTTATTACTGAATTATGGCCCCTCTTAAAAGTTTTGACGCACATAATTTCCGGACTATTGAGCGCACCCGAATATAAACCGCGTTCACTAAATTAGAAAAATTATAATAATTTTGTACATATATTTGTACATTCCTTAGATAGATCATTTACTATTTGGCTTTTCTATGTATGTGAATGTTCCTGTAAAGTGCCCTGAGACAACTTTGTTGTGATTTGGTGCTATATAAATACACTGAATTGAATTGCATTGAATTGAATATATAGGCCGCACTTGTCGTGAGTATCTACATGAGACATTTATACAGAAGGATTTTTTAACCTTAATTTATACAGGTAGTCTCATTAAGTCACGAGGACCCACCCCTGAAGAGAGATGTGTACTGGGCAGCTATGTGAGCACGCTGGTGTGACGAGACTAAATGTTTTGGCGACATGAAGCTTGTTAGCCTGTCCCCCAAAAAACATTAATTATCTGCAGCATTGTATAAGCCGCGGTGTTCAAAGCGTGTGGGAAAAAGTAGTGGCTTATAGTCCGGAAATTATGTTTGTTTTTTTTACAAAAATTTCTGTTCAAATTTTTTTTTCTTTATTTGAATGGTTGTCTGCCTTCTTGTCTGACATGATTTTGAAATGATCTGATTTTTGCCTGCACTTACAGTTCCAGTGTGTTTATGTGTGTATTGTACTCACAACACTGACAGCAGATGGAGGATTGTGAAACTTCTCAGGCAAAAAACCTTTCTGTCCTTTCCAGAGTCTCTTCAGATGTTTCCTAAGACAAAAGTTTATGATTTAAATCAGCGGTTCCCAACCATGGCCCCTGAGGAACGCCATCCTGCATGTTTTAGTTGTTTCCCTGCTCCAACACATCTGATTCAGTGATTTAATTACCTCCTCAAGTTCTAAAAAAAGCCTGTTAAACACCCATTCGATCAAATCAGGTGTGTCAAAGCAGGGGAACAACAAAAACATGCAGGAGTGGTGTTCCTCAAGGACCAGGGTTGGGAACCACTGATTTAAATCACCACAGTTCAAAGAAGCAACTTTTTTTTTTCCATTTTACACATGACATCAAATAATAAATAAATAAATAAACCATGATCTAATTTTCCATCTCATCAAGTGGTATTTGTAGTTTTCTTACCTGTAACAAGATAAAATGTGGAAGATGTAAGCAACAGAGTTGAGACTGGCAAAGATGGTGGTGGCAAGCCACGATTCTGAAACGAATCAACACTGATCCTCAGATTTTGATCCTAAAATATGTTGATGTGATTTGGATTATTATTATTATTTTTTTTGTTAGCATAAACAATAAAATGCTCTGAGATGACCCATGGTCATAGATGCTCCCTCCACACAGTCTGGTGGAAAGACTCACTCCTGGCCACGTAGATGAACTCTTCAATCCAGATTATTGCGCCTTCCAGAGTCTGGTTGCGAAAGGTAACCTCATATTTCAGAGCATCCTTCCAGTTTTCTGCTCGGTCAAACATAGCATCACTGAGGCTGTAGTCTGCAAGAGTTATCTGGAAAAATGTTAGAAAGACACATGAACACAGCAGCCACTTTAGAAAGGGTTTGTTTAGCAAAGGAGGACGGTTTTGCTTGGATAAAATGGGTTTTCTCACTATATACAGGCCTATGAGGGATACGATGGTGGTGCCGATGATCCTGTTAGGAAATTTAAAAAAGGGGTCCCATTCATACACTCGTCTCTGGAACCAGCTGAGGAGTTTGCTGCAACACAGGAAGTGAAACAATCAATCAATCCTTGTGTGAATGCAAATCAGAATATCCCCAATTGTGTTTTACATTCTTAACACAACTTAAAAACTCAGATGTTGAATATTTAACAAGGTCTCCAAGTATTACAAACTTCTAGCAACGCATTAAAATGCCTATGATGTCAAATTAATGAAAACAAACAACTCTCACCGGCAGCACCTGAACGCATCAGGTCAGATTTTAAGTAATTTTAAACAAACCTTCATTTGTAGTTACACAACATTAATGCTGATAAAATGTGAGGATATCTCCCTCTGGTGTTTTTTCTGACAATATTATAAATCTGTCACTTATTAAAATTCAAAATGTTTAAAAATGCACATTATAACTACCTGTGCTCAGGTGTTCTCAGCAGTCGTTTCACATGTTGTGCCTGATGTTGCTCAGCTAGCTCTCCAGGATCCTGCTAATGGATTTAGTAATTAATAAAATGGCAATCTTATTAAAAAAATCCCAAAAAGTACAAAACAAAGCAAAAAAACAAAAACATAATTCAACCTTTATTTATAGAGGTTAGTCCCATTGAGCCTCAGGGACTCATTTACAAGAGAGACCTGATTTTAGATTATAAGGCGGTGTAGAAAACTAAAAACAGGAACATGTTTGCGTTGGTTTTTGCCACAAACTTATCAGATGTTTGAAGCCACTTAGAGATGTCAAGGTCAAGAGCTTCAGATCTTTATGCAAGATGTTCAAGGAAACAGGAGCGGAGTAGGAGAAGACCATTTTACCTAGTTCAGTCCGCACTGAGGGAACACTGCAGGTAATAATGTCCTGAGAGTGCACGCTGTAGCTGCACTCACGCAGAGACATGTAGGAGGAGATGTATGAAGGCAACAGACCAAGAAGTGATTTAAAGATGAAAATGTACCAGTGAGAGAGTCTGCATGAAGTTAATGACCAGTTAACCAGTGAATACAGGGTGCAGTGGTGGGTATGATAGTTACAGCCAGTTATGAATCTTAGTGCACCATGATAGGCAGCGTCCAACATCTGCAGGGTGCTTGTAGGAGCATTCGTGTAAATAATGTCACCATAATCAATGGAGGAAAGGAAAGTCACAGTTACAAGGTGTTTCCTACCATCCAGAGTTGAACAAGATCTATTTCTGAAAAAGAAACCCAGTTTAACTTTCAGTTTCCTTACTATGTTTTCCACGTTGAGCTTAAAAGAGAGATGTGACTCGACCAAGATATCCAAATATTTGTAGGAATCGACAAACTCAAAAGGGGCATCATTCGAGGATAAAATCGAACGAAGATCTGCTGGGACCTGTTTGAAAACAACATCCCTTTGGTTTTGTCGGCGTTTAGGACAAGTTTGAGACGGAACAAATTTGACTGGATGAAGTCAAAAGCGGATTGCAAATGCTGAAAAATCTTAGCAACTGTTTTAGCTTGACAATAAACAACAGTGTCATCAGCATAGAAATGTAAGGATGCATTGGGATGGTCTGACTTACGTTACCTATTCATATGTGTTAAACTCAAGGCCCGGGGGCCAAATGTGGCCCTCGTTGACATCTTGTCTGGCACCCAATATGTTATTTTAAATGTAAAATACTTTTATCACTTTAATTTTTTTAATTACTCTTTGATTATGATGTCAAAAGTGCAACAGAGAACGTGACATGAGACCAATCAAACTCCTGCTGAGGAACCTACAACCAAGAAAAGATGTTGGATATCTTAATTTGAGTTAATGCAGATTCTGAAACTGGCCCTTAGTTTGAAAAAGTTTTTAATTTTGGTCCCCTTTTGTAAGTGAGTTTGACACCCTTTACCTATGTAGATTGTGAAGAGAGTGGGTCTTAAGACTGAGCCTTGTGGTACACCATTGTTAACCGTTAAATAACTGGAAGAAGTACCATTATGTTGAACACATTGCCTCCGATCTGAGAGATAGTGAACCAACCAACATACAATTCTATAATAGTACATTACAATATATTTGATGTGAAATCTTATCCATAGCTTATGTATGGATTTTTCCTCCATAGCAACAAATATTTTGCAAGAATAATAAAAGCATTTCTTGAAAGAGTTCGCTATTCGCAATTTGCAGCATTGCTCACCAAAATTTAAATAAAAATCTTTGTCAATATGTTATCACTCTACGTATGTGATAAAGGGGACTCTCAGCTACTATCACACCAAATGTTACTTCAATATTTTTAAAATGACCAAAGTTATACCAATTTTTGTGTTTGCTAAGTATGATTAACCTAGCTGTGGCGACCATCTTGAATCAGGTTGACAAAAGTTAATTAGGTGCAGATGCATATTCAATAATTGCGTTTTAAAATTTCCATTCAAATATACCCAGTAGTTCATAAGATATTTTGCTAACAGACAAGCACACACACACACACACACACACACAGACAATTACACCATCAAGCAATACCTACATACTGACCTCTGGTTCCAGATGCAGATGTATGCTAACATCTTTAACCAGCATGTAAATGAATCGTCCCAGGAGGAAGACGAGTGAGAGGACACAGGGCCACTGGGCAATTATCTTCTGGTATTTACCCAAAATCTTTAAAATCAATAAAGGAATTTGATTGAACAAAGTCATATTTATGATATGATTAAATGTCAACAGGATGCTTTAAAGTGTAATGTTTTGCAGCATCTTGAGGTTTGGCTCGAAACGTGAATGCTGGATGTTCAGTAGAAATCTGATTCAATCCTACCTGACCCCCTGGACAGGTCACCATGTCCCAGACTGTGACAACGATCCTAAAACAGGAAGTCTCAATTATTTCTACCCTTTCTTCTGATTTCAACAACATTTTACGCTGTTCTAAAAAGACGTGAACATGAATTAAACTCGGTTTCTGAGAAAATGCATCGTAGCCTAAATGCTGAGTGACTTTGCTAAAAAAAAATTGCTGAAGCAGCTAAAACTGAGTTGTTAAAGCTAAAAGAAACAGAACATTATATAAAAGCTAAAAAGAGGAAAGCATTAACCAAAAGCTAAAATGTGCCAAATGCTAGCTAAAAGCTAAAATGTAGCTGAATGCTATCTCAAAGCCAAAAGCTGCACAACACTAGCTCTAAATCTAATAGTAGCAAAAGGCCAACACGTAGCTAAATGTAGTAAAATATTAGCCAAAAGTAGTAAGTAGCTAAAATCTAAAAAAGTAGTAAAATGTTAGCTAAAAGCAGCAAAATATTATCTAAAGATTATAAGAAACAAAACACGTTAAAAATTAAGAAACATTACACAGATAAAGTGTAGCTAAAAGCTTAAAGTTGTTAGAAGCTAACTAAAAAATAAAGGATAGGCAGAAGCTCAAAGTAGAAAATGGCGGACTAAAAGCTAAAAGTTACAAGCTAAATGTGTTAAACTGCTAGCTATTAGAATGGTAGCTAAAAACTAAAAGTAGCATAAGACAACAAAAGTTGTACATATGCTGAAGCATATTGCAATGAATAAAGTTTTTGAAGAAATAATAATAATAAAAACATCTCAGTGCATTTCTATTGGGAAATATTTGTAAATAAAGTTAAACATTTTTAAATGTGTAAAAGTTATAAAATAATAATATAACAAAAGTCATAGCTCCCATGTTTTAAAGACCAAGGTTCTGATATATATGGCTAAAATAGTACAAAGTGTGTAAAAGGAGTAGATTGGGAAAAACCTGTGGGAATTCTTTTTTTTTTTAACAATAGTGTGAACGCTGAATCAGCGTTCACTGAATTAATGCTTACCAGGACACAGAGTAGAGTGTTCCCAGCACTGCCCCGGTCATTCTGAATGGTGTCGACAGGCAGGCAAAAAAGGGGAAATACACCAGGCCCACTTCTAAAGCTCCAATCAGATACACTATGGCTGAAGTCAGAGAACATCATATCAGGCAGAAAAATTATGTGAGTCATGACAATGAAAACGATATCAGAGAAAAAACGTTTACCTCTTGCCCAGGGCACGATACTGAAAGGGATGTAACGTTCAGAGAAGAGCAGCATAACGCTGCTGGACACGGCACCGAATGCAAATCCATAAGACCAGCGGTTACTGAGGCTGCTGATCGTATCCAAAGGCCTGGGGCACAAAAACAACAAAATATCAAGAATACAGACAAAAATTTGTCTCAAGGATCTTTGAGTAATCTTTAAAGAACTACTGTATTTTTCAGACTATAAGGCACACTTAAAATCCTTTAATTTTCTCAAAATCGACAGTGAGCCTTATAATCCGGTGCGCCTTATGTATTAATTCTGGTTGTGCTTACTGACCTCGACTCGATTTTATGTGATACAACTGAGCAATGTTGAAAGTTATTGTGAATGAGTTGAATAAAATTTGACTTTCGCTTAATGCACCTTATAATTATAATGCGCCTTAAAGTCCAAAAAATACGGTAGTTTAATGCTATACATATTTTGTCATTCACACAGCAGGCTTCGATTCACATTTTTTTTATGTTTCCTTCATTGTAACTTACACCACGATACCAAAACGTCCTTCTAGGAAAGGCAGCCTGTGGTCAATGGCAAGTCTGTGAGCTCGTCTTTGGAGGAATGAGAGCACGCCTGTAATCAGCACCTGACAGATAAAGTATTAACTCTGAGTGAAAGTGGCAACTGATGATGTTTCAGAAATAGATTTGTGTAAAAAAGTTTAAAGTTGTGATAATTATTTCACATTTTCCTGCTTATCTGATTAACTTAGCAGTTAAAACCCAAACAAATAATCATACAATTCACAATAAGTGTTTATCTTCTATGCTGGTTTTAATTAATCCATTTTGGTATTCTGTTTGAAGGATGCTTCACGAAGCAGTATTTGCTAAGGCCTTTCTGCGTGTTCTCTTTGCACATGTAGGTTTTCTCCAAATGGCATGTGTGTTAGATTACTTGTTGACTCAAAATTGGTGGGGGTACCCATCCTCTCACCTAATGACCCCTGGAAAGAAGTGAGTAAAGAAAATGGACGACTGGATATTTCATAGGATTCGTTTTAGCATTGGTAAAAGACAACACAGTAAAAGTTGTTGAAATTTTGCAATCACTATGTCTGTTTCCTTGTAATTGTCAGTCTCATTCTATGTTTAACTATACTTAATTTATATTCATTCATTCAACCTTTATTTATACAGGTTAGTTCCCAGTGAGCTTTGAGGACTCATTTACAAGAGAGACCTGTTTCAGACAGACAAAGGTAGATAAGGAAAAGAGAAACACAAGGGGAGGGGAGGTAAAAAAAAAAAATCGTATCTTGCACTATGTCCTGGCTGGGGCACAGTGTGAAAGTTGCAAAAAAAGACCTTGCACATAAACAGCAACAAACTAATGACATCATAATACATTGATGTATGAGGAGGCTGACAAAGGTGGTGAGTTGTCCGTGGACACGACCAGAAAGTTCCATAGTCCTGATAAGAGATGGTATTGTGTCTATCAGCTGGGTCAGCTCTGATACAGGCCC
>NC_056513.1:17902131-17962806 GCF_014905685.2 Nematolebias whitei
ATCCTATATAAGTATGGTATAATCTATTCATGTTTTCAAAATGGTGCGATGACAAATAGCTTTGATTGCAGGCTGGTTTTCTCAGTTTTCCCTCGGCATGGTCAGGCCAACATTTTTCATAAAGAAAAAAAGACAGGTCTCATAGCCTTTTAAAACAATAGTTTAGAAATAACATATACAAAAAAGCCTATTTCAAGAAACGTTATTTGTTTCTATGAATCGAAGACTTACAGCTGGTATGAGCGAAAGATGCAGAAAGAGGTCCACTGAGATATTGTTTTGACAACCATCAACTGTGGAGATACTGGAAGAGCTGCAATAATAATAATAATAAAAAAAGCAAAGTATTGGTTTATAATTGATGTGAAGCTGAACAGATGGGAATAAATCACAAATTAAAACAATGGATCCAAACATAGCTGATCTCAGGCAAGTTAACAAAATATATAAAAAAAAAAAAAAAAAAACATTTGCCAGATTGTTGCTCTTTATTGCTAATTGTTTTTATTTAAACATACATTTTATTTTAAGAGTCTGCTAGCGTCATCTATTTCTTTACATTTTGCTTAAAATTTCAGATTATGTACACTTATATCTTGGCTTGAACTGACAGTATTGTTAATTTTAGCAATATGACTTAGTTAAATATTTAAGTGTTCATGTACTTTTGGTTATTTTGACACTTGTAGTCCAGATTAACTCTCCCACGTGGCCTCACTTTTAGGACTGAGGTTTTGTTAAAAATTTTGACCCAAGGTCGGCAGAAGGGTTAAAAAAAACAGTGACGTAACAAGAACAGACTCAGTATCAGTGGGGAGTTAAATTCCTACAAGATTTTAATTTCAGTTGTTTTTATTGCATAATTGTGAAATTTTGTTAAAAAAAATTGTTTTACTAGAGTGAAAAGTTTTGTGTTTTTTAGTGATTAACATATTTTTCGGACTATATGGCAAACTTAAAATCCTTTAATTTTCTCATAAATTGACAGTGAGCCTTGTCTATTGATTCTGATTGTGTTACTGACCTCAAACTGATTTTATGTGGTTACTGTGAATGAGTTGAATAAAGTTTGACTTATCTGACTGTTTTGTTTCTCTTAATGCGCCTTACAATCCGGTGCGCCTTATAGTCCGAAGAATACGGTAATGTTATTTATCTGGTCTCTTGTAAATGATACTACATGTCTTAATGAGATTACCTGTCCAAACAAAAGTATATCATTAAAAAGTTTATGGTTTGATAGCAAACGTGAAAGCAAGAATAAATTGTGTCCTAAAGGGCCTCTCATACATTTATTTCATGCGCATACACTTACCTGTGTTCAACACCAAGTGAAGCCATTTGGAGATGAATACCTGGATTATTGCTTAAATCTGTGCAGAGCAGTGAAACAACAGATTACTATAGTTTTTTTGTACTTTTTCATTCTTTTTTTTTTTCTCCATTGGACAACTTCAGCACTAATGCTACACTGCACTGATCACAAGGGTTAAATAAAGCAGACCTAAAAAAATGTATGTCTCAATATGCAGATGATCAACTGTTAATGAACGTGTGTCTACTTTTGTAATGTTCATTTGAAAATGTTGTACTTAACTAAAAGCTGACGTAGCAAAGTTCAAGTAAAATGTGCTGGTCTTTACTGTCGCTGAACTGAAAGTCTACTTACGTGTGTTCCTCCGGGTTCCTTATCATCATTGATAAGTCAGCTCATGGAAGATGAGAAATGTTTACGTCTGCTCTTCTGGATGGAGAAAAGGAAGTAGCTGTGGAGTGAAACCTCAACTCAATTTCCTGGTTTCCACCATGTGACATTTTTGACCTTTGCCCACAGGATTTATTGGTTTCTTTCTTTATGTCCTGTTTTCTCTGGAGACATTTTCCCTGTGTGTGTTTCCTCTTCTACCATGCACTAAATGACACTGACCGCTGTGTCACTCAGTGTGAGGCGTGTGTAAACAATGAGCTCACCCACTGAGATAACCAGCAAATCATTCACCTGCTGTTTTCAGCTCACAGAGGAACATTAGTTGGAACTTCACCTAAAACATTAAATCAACTCTCTTTTTAATTATTCTTTTGTTTCTGGTATCAGCGTACCTGAACTCCTGTGTCTGTTTTAAAATGTATTATCCATATAAACCACAGTTACTGGACAGTTTTAAAGAACATATCACAAACACAAACACTGAAATTCAAATTTTATTGCAATGACAGTTTAGGAAAGAGGATGTGACTGTTCCTGATTTGGCCTCTTGGTGAAGTCAGCCATCCAGATCAGCAACTTTTCTCCTTTACGATCAATATGTTCGTCTTGGTTAATCTGAGGAATAAATAAGTTAATATGAAATGAAATGTGTTGTAATAAGAGATTGAGAAATGTGTTAGGAAATAGAAACAAAAGTAATTTTTAGAAAACATTTGCAAGAATTTCCCATTGATAAAATACAGTATTACGCTTTTATTGCCCTTATTTTGAGAACCAAAGTTGTTTTGTGGTAAAATACATTTTTATCATGTGGCAACATGAGGGGTGGTCCATTATGCAATTGCATGTGTGTGTGTGTGTGTGTATGTGTGTGTGTGTGTGTGTGTGGGGGGGGGGGCGGTATTTGTCTGTCTACTAACAAAATAACTCATGAAAAATTCACAGATTTTAACAGAACTCATTTACAACTGATAACTTTTTGGAATCTGATCAGTTTGAGATGGATGCTGTATCTAATTTACCTTAGAAAACACGCAAAAGCTCGAACTCAGTCAGTCTTACAAACACGGAGGTAAAATATGGTAGTATCTGAGAGTCGTTCCCGAAACACACTCTAAGCATGAACAGGTCTTGCAAAATCTTTGGCTGTTAAGTAGTGGTGGTTTCATTTAATAGTGGAATAAGTCCAATTTTTTTTTGAAGCGTTGTTTTGTGGAAAGGCTGAGAAACAATTAGTATTTAACCAGCTTTTTGTACAGTTTAGCGAAATACATTTATTTTGGGCAATTATCTGGTCCAAGCAGAGCTAGGATCAAAGTGAATTTCTGCCATCTTAAAACAGCGAAAAATTCACTTCAATAAAATATACACTTTTTTTTTAAATTTACACCCTATCAGTTTTGTGTAACTTAATAATTTTGGATGGAATACTATATCATATTCTTATTGGAAGTAACCTAGGCCACACCGAAAAGTGCTACAGCTAGCTGCCGCTGCATTTCCGCCCTGCAAATAAAATATTCATACATAAATAACTGTGTAATGCGAAGCTGACTGCAATATAAAGAGTTATAAAACATAATTTACATAAAACTTTTTAAAGATGTTTGGGAGGGGAGTAGAGTTGCATTCGGGCCTAAAAAATCCGACCCGACCCAACCCCAGCTGTAGCCATTTTTTCCAAACCCAACCCGACCCAATCATTTAATTTGTTTAAAATAATAATAATAATATTAATAATAAATTTGTATGCCTCTTTTATGAATGTCTATTGTTGTTGTTGTTGTTATCCACTGTTGTCATCACTCTTTGTTAAAAAATCAGGTCGCTCTTGTAAATGAGTCCCCGAGGCTCAGTGGGATTAACCTGCATAAATAAAGGTTGAATGAATGAAATTTAACTGTAATTACAGGCCTGAACCTGAAAAAAAAAAAATTAAGCTTTTACTGCTTTTGTAAGCAAATCAGTTTGACAAGATATTTCAAAAACGTATTTCAAAGAAAGGAAGATATAAGATTTCTTGTTTCACCAAATAGATAAATATAGGCTATTACACAGATGAACAAAAATATTTGGAAAAATATAGAACAAGACTATATTTATTGAACTCGCTGCTCGCTTCGACTTGATGCTGCAACGTCCTTCACCGCCGATTACAGCAGGGTGCGGAGACGCACGCGGCTGGTGATCCATTTGAAGCTTAACTGGACCTTTTTTTAACCTCTTTTAACCGGACAGTCAGTGGACGCACACGGTTGATGATCTCGTTGTCCATCTGAACTTAACAGGACTTCTTTTTTTTTTTTAACCTCTTTCAACAGGACAGTTGGACCTGCATCCTCCTCAACAAGTAGATTAACACAATTTTATATTGTGCATTCTGATTTAGTTTTCTTTGTGCTGTATGATACGTAAAACCATATCAAGAGACCGACCCGGCCCGCACATCAAGCACATTATTTTGGCCAGGCCCGACCTGAAATTCGGACCGGGCCCAGTTTAGAAATCGCAGGGGAGTTGAGGGGAGTTATTTTTGAGAGCAGCAGTAACCTTAGCCGTTAGCTTGGCTGTTTGATCAAAATTTAATTCTTCAAATTGAGGCTGTTAAAACAGTAGCATACAACAAATAATGTGTTAATTGTTCCACAAAACCCTTCTTCAAATGATTTTAACTGCTACTTGAAGGTTTCGTAAGTACCTTTCTTGTTTTTAAAGAAGAAAATAGAACAGCCAACAGACTATACCTTATGTCACCACCAGGGGGCGACAAAGTCACCCTTCATTTTCTGTCCATTAGAGCAGGGGTGGGCAATTATTTTTTTCCATGGGGCCACATGAGAAACAACAAATATTGTGGAGGGCTGGCACAAATGACTTTTTCATTCAACCTTTATTTAGACAGGTAAATCCCATTGAGCCTCGAGGACTCATTTACAAGAGAGACCTGATTTCAACTTAACTCAATACTGCATAATATTAATAGTATTTCATTATTAAAAGCAGTACATAGCACTGTTTTAACAAGCTGGTAAGAGTATTTGTTATGATTAAGCAACGAAAAAGCGAGGTTTCCTTAAAAAAATGTAATTTATTCAATTAAATTTCCCAGTACAATGATAAACTGTTAACATTTTTACCATTTGTGACGTTATATTAATGATCATTTTCAGTCACATTCACCCCAAAACTCATTTTGAGTTTTATATACTGCTGGAAAAAATTATTAGCTTTCTAAATATATCACAATATTGTCTTTGTACTCCAAATATTATGAAACATCATATAATAGTGATCGTCACTGAACTGTGATTTCGAGTCCCGGTTCTTTACGTGCCTACATTTGTAGTCTAAACATCTCATTTGGTGTTTATCAGTTCTTTTTTCTTGTTTAGTGAGAGAAGTCTAGTCTCTGTTGGGCTTTAACGGAAATGTTAAAGTCAGGTTGAAGGTCTGAGGTGGAGATGTGAAGCAAAGCTGACATCATCAGTGATAGAGGATCTATATCTGGATTAACTTCATTTGTTTACATATGTATTTTGTAATTCCCCTTACGGGGGCCGGTCAGAGTCAACCAAAGGGCCGCATGTGGCCCTGGGACCGTACAATGCCCAGGTATTAGAGAGTGTGTGTGTGTGTGTGTGTTTGTGTGTGTGTGTGTGTGTGGACTCACTGTCTTTCGACACAGAGAGTACACTCGTTGGCGTAAGTGTTTCCATCGCTGCCGCACACAGGAGCGAGGTTCAGGGGGCACGCCACAATCTCCATGTCAGGACAAGAGGGCTGCCAGAAATGGAAATGTTTCCAAGAGATATAATCAATCTCTCAGCCTAAGTCTGAAATTTAAAGTTCCACCAATATAGATTGTTTTTCACATGCATCAGGCATTTCACAAACACACACAGAACAGTTTGATAAGAAAAAAGTCACCTCTCTCATGAGTCCAGCATTCTTTGCTTCATCTTAAAAATAGAAAAAAAGACACCTTTTTAATCTAAATATATTCAATCCAAATAGTCAGTTCATTTAAAAAGTCTATCATTAGCTTCCACACGGATTCAAATGATCACTTGTTTTGATGTTACTGTTTATAATGGTTTCTAAAACTGACTTTTTTGTCAATTCAATTCAGACTACACAATATTAAAAGTATCTACACAACTTTTAGTTTTATGACAAAGCGTTGCCTTTTATTTACCTGCAGTGACACAGATGAGCAGAAGTCCCAGCAGAATATACCTCGCGCTCATGATGTTGGTGGATGAATAACACATGCATGGGAGTAAGCCTGTTTTTACTGGTTGTTTAATTGTTTGTGCGTGTGCGTGGGAACATGGCAGATGAAACCAGACACACAGCTGCTTGAACACTCTGGAAACACATTGAACGCATTACAAACGTACAGTAAAGATATCTGCTGTTGGCCAGGAGCTTTAAACATCCGCATGACAAGCTCACACTTTACTGCCTCTAAACTGAAGTACTACAGAATAATATTAATAATAAAATAATGCATATCACCCAGATGCCAGAGTTTTATTAAGCTCAATAATCCATACTGGACACTTTATTTAGTTAAGAGTTTCGTGAACCTGTGGAAGGTGTGTCTTCTTTTGTCTTATCTTTGTTCAAAGGTGAATTTGGAGAATGTGAATATGCCCCGAACACTAAAAGATTTCCATGTAAAGAAATGGTTTTACTGCAAGTTTTGATAGTTGATCAGAAAATCTTTTTGGGGCACAGCAGATCCATCCTGGGACACATGTTTCCAGTAAAATGGCTCTGGTTATGCCTTTGGTTCTGGAGGCAGCTGCACAGCTGTCTTGTCTTACGTGAACGTCGTATTAATTTTTCCCTCCGTCTGGCTTGTCTCCTATCGACAAACACCTGAGCGTCAAAGCAGCCCCACCTTTGACAACACGTGGCGTTTACGGGTTTTACTTTTAACAAGGACCAATTTCACGTCTTCGTTTTTGTAACTATTTTATAACAAACTTGATTGAGAATCTAAGCATTTAAAGAATATGTTCTTGAAATAAAGGACAGAGGAAAAAGAGGAAACACAAAACAATATAAACATGATTATGAACAAGTGGTGGCCTGTCACGATCAGCAAAGCTTTTCCTGCTATCCTAATCACAATCAGAATCACTAACTTTTAGATTTTTAATAATGTTGTTGAAGCATTGGATGCTAAGGTCTACTGTGCTGCGCTTTATTTAGACCTGTCTAAAGCTTTTGATACAGTAAACCATGACATCTTATGCCATAAGCTCTCAGACGTTCGTTTCTCAGACCACGCTATTGGCTGGTTTTCTAATTACCTCTCAGATCGGAGACAATGTGTTCAACATAACGGTACTTCTTCCAGCTACCTAACTTTTAACATTGGTGTACCACAAGGCTCAGTCTTAGGACTCACCCTCTTCACAATCACGTTCTGTTAACATTGGTGTACCACAAGGCTCAGTCTTAGGAACCACCCTCTTCACAACTGCGATCTGTTAACATTGGTGTACCACAGGGCTCAGTCTTAGGACCCACCCTCTTCACAATCTACACAACTAATGTAGGCCAGATCATTCCTGATGCATCCTTACATCCTTACCTATGGATGTGGTGCAGCTGTGGATGCAGTTGAAGGAAACTTGTTGAATTGTGTTAATTGGGTTTCTGGCTTCAGTAATGGCATTCATTCATTCTCGCCACGTGAGATACCTGTCTGAGCAGCACCATATTATCCTTTGTTTCTCTGTATTATTGAAGGATTCTGTAGCTGTGGTTTTAAAAGTTGGATAAATTCAGGCAGGACACCAAGGTGCAAAACGCACGGCTCACCACTGGTATGAATCAATTAAGTAAAGAGTCTTTTGTTTACAAGAATTTTGTTAAATTATAATTTGTTTTAACTGCCTTTTTAATTTCAAGGTTTTTCACTGTGACATTTCTTGACAGAAATGGTTAATGTTTAGTTTGGAGTTTGCCCATCTTCTTTTTATGGTCAAACTCTGCACACCTTGTAAAACACACTCACCAACATACAGTAAACATACAGCTGAAACCTGACGGCTGATGGGCTAGGTGATTACATTGGAGTTAACTGAATATATTTTGAGGTACACCTTAAACCCACTTCTTCTTAGTGTGAAATAATGTGAAAATCAAAAGAAATCCTTCTAAAATTTTCAATTATTCATTTAGGGTGCAGGTGCACTTTAACCCTAAGCTCTCATTGAGGGTACAAGGGGGCTGGAAAACCCATCAAGGAGAATAATCAATAATCTATAGACTATTTTTTATTTCTTTACTATTATTGTTTACTTAATTTCAACAACTGGAGACTGGACTCATTCAACTACAGGGAATGTTTGGTTTTTAAATTCAGTCCAGTTTAAGTCACAACAGAAGACGTCTCAGGGCTCTGCACAGAAACATTCATATATAAAATTATTTAACATTATTTATCTGAGGAACAGGCTGCTTTGAATTTAACTCCATCACAGAACTCTCATCTTGAGCAAACATGAAGGCGACGGTGGAAAGAAAAAAACTCCCTCATGATGAAGAAACCTTTAGCAGAACCAGGCTCAGGACAAGCGTCCACCTGCTTCGACTGGCTGGGTTTGAGAGGAATAGGAAGGAAGAACAGATACACAATGGCAGGTCGAGAATCACATGTTAAGCTAGAAATAATAATAAATGAAAACTATTCAATTGTAACAATTCATTTTAAGATGTGAGCTCCATTTGTACTCCAGTAAGCCTATGGCAGCATAACAATCCAACCCTAACTATAGGATTTATCAAAAAGTAAAGTTTTAAGCTCAGTCTTAAAACTGAACAATGTGTCAGCCTCATGGACAGAAACTGGAAGTTGGTTCCACAAGAGAGGAGTCTGATAACAAAGAGCTTCCTCCCGTTCTGCTTTTGGAAACTCTAGGAACTGTACGCCTGTAGTCTGAGAGTGAAGCGCTCTGTTAGGAAAATATGGAACAATAAGATCTCAAATATAATATGGAGCTAGGTTGTTGAGGGCTTTGTAGGCTAGAAGTAGGTTTTTTAATTCAATTCCAAGTTTGATATGATTAAAGCAATGGGTTTTGTCTCTACTGTTTTATCAAAAAAAAAAAAAAGTAATATAAATCAACAATGAAGGAATTATGCCAGATTATTATTACCAGTAATTTAAAATTATGTTGAGAAACCTTTTACAGTCAAACCTTAAAGATAACATTTCACTCAGACCAATTATGAGATCTCACACTCGAGTGCATGTTCTTAATGACAGCTACTTCCACATCAGTATTTTGGCTCAATATTTGTTTTCAGCTTTTGCCATTTTTGTGTTGGCTAAAAAGTGGATTAGCTGTGACGGACATCTTGATCTGGACTGAAAAAGCATTTTAGTTGTAGAGGCGCATCTAATATTTACTTTCCAAAAATTTAATTAACATCGCTTCAGTTGCTCGCGAGAAATTTCGGACACACAAACACGTACAGTCAAGTCTTTTTTCTTTTTCTTTTCTCAAAACATTTGAATTTTTAATAATGTAAAGAATAACTATGCACAATGGGTAACAGACTCAAACAGTTGTAATACTCAAAAATGTAAACAAACAATATAATCGAGAACAAGAAGAGAAAAATCACCACCCGAACGCTGTTCTCTCCTCGTGCCCCTCTGCCTTTCAATACTTCACCAAATCACGTTTCTCTTACTCGCAAATGATTTTGCTCCTGTTTTTCAAGTTTCTAGCAAAAATCGTCCTGCAGTGGTATAAGCTTGAATGCTTCTCGTGTTTGTCCAGTGCAGAGATCTTTTAACTTACTTTAATTTGCAAACCCCTACATCTAAATGCTGGAAACTAAAGGCTGCTAAGCCTGTAAAGTGCTCAATTTGAAAAAAATAAAAGACACAAAAAAAGGGGTTGTGGAGGGCGACAATCAAATCCTCTGTAGGTGGAAGGAAGATCCCAGAGATAATGCAAACCCCTTAGAAGATTTTGCACGAGAGAGAGCACCTGTAATGACGATCCGTCGTCTGTTTCAACCCTGGATATGATTGTTTCCCCTTTTTCTTTTGGACTATAAAGTATTCAAGCACAGTTTAATTAACTCTTGTTCAGACTGGCTTATTCATCTCAAAAGTCGACCTGCAGTTTACAGGCAAAGATTCGATTTTGGCAGCGTCTCCACAGTCTAGAATGAACTCGCAGTCGAATGAGAGTGCACTTTTACCGTATGAGCCTTTTTTTTTTTTTTGAGAACTGAGCTGATGGATGAATCAAAGGACGAGTTGAACTTTATAAAAACACTCGTCTGCTCAGGATCGTGCTGGTTAATCAGAGCTCAGCTCAGTTTGGCACATACACTGTTAGTTCACCCCACTGGTCGCTAAAATGCTACTGTAAAGAACATCCATCTTGGTACTGGTTCAGGTTTGACGTACTCCCTCTTGGCCCTCATAACGGCCACGTTCCAAAACCACAATTTGATTTTAGACTCGAAATGTGCCAGAAAATCCCAAGACTAATACAGCAGAGCTCTGTCCTTCATCTGCAAACACACACCTATAGCATGCTTTGGCTCACACACACATAAAAGCACTGATAGTCCACCGTGTGTAGCCAAGTGGGATGCATGCAGTATACTTTCATGGTACATCCAAAATCTAAATTCTAAAGAAATCTTCAACCCACGCTTGTTCGTTCTGATCAGTCTTCATTCAAAAAGGGCAGTATGGGTAAAACCAGTAAAAGCAGAACGAACATCTAAGAACCACAATATTTTCACGTTTGTTTGGAGCCTGACACTGAACGAGACAAAAACAAGTTTCTTCACAAATAAAATAACAGAATATTAAAATATGTGCTTTGATGCATGCCGGTATTGGTCTCATACATTCCTTGGCAGCCTACGTACATTGTTGTTTTTAATGGAGTGCTCAGATTCGATTCTCCACCGGTATTAGGCACTGTGCTGGACAAATGTTAAGGACACCAAGAACGACGACGACCAGAAAGAACAACTTGGTTAGCAGTCTGCGCTATTATACAAAAAAACAAGAGAACAACTTAAATATGTTTGCCTAAAAGAATCATCAGATTAGTAAAAAAATTAACATAATGATTGCACATTTGTGACAGAAACAGGATTTTAAATGGTTGAGTTTTGTCGTGTCTTTTCTTTGAACCATCGCGTTATAAAAACTTGGTAACAAATAGAAACTGAGCGGTTCGACCCTCAATAAAAACGACGTCAGTCCATCTTTTAACAGCTGGCAGTGAAGGGTTAACGTCACACACTCTACAGAGTAGCATGTACACAGTCTACTACTGCGACTACTTTGAGGAATGGGGATGAAATTGATATTTCCTTCTACTCCCCCCCACGTGTAACGTCCATAAGTGGGTAACCAGACCTTCCAGAGGAATTCAAATCCTGCTGTCACTTCAAGCGTCTTCTTTCTTCCAGTCCACCTCGTGAAGGAGAAGCACCAGTCTCCAGCCCTCACATTACTAGCATCTAACCTTACATATATTTATATATTTATATTTCTTGCATTGATTTGCATTGAGTTTCAGTGTCTGTCATGATACCCGCAGCGGTTGCCTTGGCAAGAGGCTGTGCGATGAGGTGCAGGTCCACTGAGAAGGACAATTAAAAAAAGACTAAAAAAATAGAAATTAAAAAAACGAACACAGTTTGCCTCCTCCCCCACAAGTTAGTGGTCCATGTTTTGAAATATGAGGCGAGTGGGTGAAGCGTAACAACTCCCACTGATCTTGTGCAGTCAGACACAGCTCTCCCTCGTCTTGCTGTCCACGAGGAAAGAGTTTAGCTGGGAAAGGTCCACCACGACGGCTTCTCGCTTACTCATGTGGACGTCTTTCAAGTGGTCCTCGTCGCTTTGGTCCTTGGCGAAATTGACGAACACCTGAGCACAAAAAGTAAACAGATTAGAAGTTGCTTCGAGTTATTTCGGCTCCCTTAGTGAATTAGAACATCAGTGGTTCTGTGTTGGATCATTGAACTATCCTAACATCAACTCATTAAATAAATAAGCCACGCAAGGAAAACCAGAAGATCTCGTCAACCCAGGTTTAACCTTGCAACAGGAGCAGCGTTGAAAAACCAGCATTCAAGATGTTAGATGGTGCTACGTCTCCAAGGTCTGCTTGCGGACCGCATAAAGGAGCATCAACTTATAACGCTTATCAGAAAAGACGAGGTCAAGACAACTCTGCTTTCCAGCTTAGGGGCCTTTAAAGTTTATCAGGTGTGCTCCGTGCCCCTGCAGGCTCCACTCCGCTCAGACAAAACAACTCCACCTCACACACATGGTTCCATACCACTTGGCATTAGTAAGTGGAAAAACATCCATGACCTTTACATCCCCCATCATGCTGCTTACTTGGTCCAAAGTGGTCTGAGAGACGGAGTAGTCCTCTATGCTGAGGGCCTCCTTGTTCTTAGACAGCAGGGAGAAGATGCGGGCGAGGGAGGTGAGAGACGAGGAAAGCTGGTACTGCAGCATGTTGCGGTGCCTCTCCTTTAACGTGCTCCTGGGCAGCTCCCGCTCGATGAACTCCATCACCGGCTGGAGGTCTGGGTCCGGCCCCGCCACCCGCAAGATGATGGTGTAACCGTCACCAAACCTGATGTGAAAAATAATATACATTATCATGTAGCTAAAATATATTTCAGATCTTTTACATGCATAGACTAAGTGTAGGACTGCGTCAGGTCCTCTGGATGGATTCTTCTTTGTTGATTTGATGTTTCTCTACCAGGATTAAATAGCATCAGGATATTTTGTTGATAGTGATGCATATTTTTTCCTCTATACAGAATTATAGAGGATTGACTTCTTAATTATCTAGAACAGTGGTTTGCGACATTTACAGTCAAAGGAGCCATTTCTGGCCCTTCGTTCACTAAACTAAACGTGTCCGGAGCCACAAAATCTGCTGCCACTGTGATTTTCAGCTGCTGACCTGAGGACCACTTAGGGGGCTTTTCAGGTCAGTTGGGGCGACATTATAAAACTTAAAATATTCAATGATTTTCAACACTTATTAATATTTTGACATTTTATGAACAAAGAAAACACCAGGTTATTGTGAAGAAACAATATAGTCGAATTTTTCCCAATTATTTATAAAAATAAATAAAGACATAAATAAAAATGGACTACGAGGCTCATGTGATTCTTCTAAACAGCAGAAAAATCAAGTATCCAACTTTTTTTTAAAGCATAGCATTAAAGCGATTATGTTTTACTCATTGTTTCAAAATAATACTAATTATTAATATAGTAAAACTGCTCAAACTAGCCCTTTTTTGTTGTTTGTATAACAACCAATGACATTTTGTTTTATGCTAGTTTTTATCAAAGCTTGAAACACTTATTATTATTATAATAATATTTTGCGTGTGTGTGGGGGGGCTGGTGGTGTGAGGAGTGTTTACCTGTTCTTGAGGTGTTGCACACTGCCCAGACAGCGGAACCTGCCGTTGACCATTATGGCCATTCTGGTGCAGAGTGCTTCACATTCCTCCATGCTGCAAAAACAAACAAATCATGTCAGGAAACACTTATTCAGGATAGAGAACAACATGGATACAGTGAATCCATTAGGTTTGTTGATACCCATATGAAGGTATATGCCTTGTCTAACCTGTGAGAAGTCAACACTACAGATCGTCCCTCCTTGATGATGCTCAAGATGGCATTCCAGAGGGCGCGGCGAGCCTTAGGGTCCATGCCTGTTGTCGGTTCGTCCTGTTAACCAGCAAAAACCGAAACTCAGCAGCTGCTTAAATATACTGACAAGTCATGAGGTTTATTTTATTTTTTCACACTGACCAGAAATACAACAGGAGGTCCTCCTATGAGAGCAATGGCGGTGGAAAGCTTCCTCATGTTTCCTCCACTGTAGCTGCCAGCTGCCTTGTCCACGTATTTGACCAGACCCAGTTTCTTGATGCCCCACTCTGCCACCTAGTGGTGAAATGTTTTATTTGAGTGAGCGTTTTTCCTAGTCTTTTTTATGTTTGTTAAAACATTCCAAGTTTAATTTTGATGATTTCTAGATAAGCTGACCTCACAGACTTCCTTCTCAGGTACTCCTCTCAGGATAGCATAAAACTCGAGGTGTTCTCTTCCAGTCAATAGGTCATTGATGGCATCAAACTGAGGGCAGTAGCCCATGTTCTGATGCACCTCATCCATCTCTGTAGTTACACTGAAAAATGAAAAAACACAGGAAGACGAATTTATATTTTTACAGAGTTAAAATGATTTATTTTAAGCCTCAAATGTTTTGCATTAATTTCAATGTTTACAGTAAATTAAGTAAAATCTTGTCTCTCACCTCTTGCTGGCTAAATACGCCTCCCCGCTGGTGACGACAGAGTCTCCGGTGAGCATTTTAAAGGTGCTGGTTTTCCCTGCTCCATTTACTCCCAGCAAACCAAAACACTACAGAAAATATACATATTTTAATCTGAGCCAGCCATTTTAAAATGAAAAGAGACTTGTGTAATGTGTAGAAAATGTGTTTACCTCTCCAGGAGGGATGCCAACACACAGCCGGTCCACTGCTGGCTTCTGTTTCCGCTTGTAAATCTTGGTGAGTTCTCTGAGCTCCAGAATGTCAGACTGTCCTCCGCCGCTCAGGATCCTTTGTCGCTCTCTGGCCACATCCTCATCTTCTTCTCCGATAGGCTTCAGATGGCTGGTGGATGACCTGGAGGGTTACAAAGAAGAGACGTCAAGTTCCAAATAAAAATGTTTTCCCAAAATTCTATTATAAATTAACTGAGTTGTGAGGCTGGTCAAAAGATGATGTCATTAAAGATAATTAATCACATATTTCACCAACCTGGCCTTGAAGCAGAAGCGGTACTGAATGAGGACGGTGATAAAGAAGAAGATGACACCTTCTATGGCCATCGCAAACAGGTTCTTCCCCACCATGTCCCAGGCCAGGGGAGAGCGGAACCGGTTTTCACCTACAACAGGACAGAAGTTTCATCTCTTTAATGCTTCTCCTTTGTTTAACAAGATCTCTGTTTTTCTGCTTTGTCAAAATCATTGGCAGGGAAAAATAAAAAAAGAGATTTAGTTACCAAATCTCTCTAAAGCATCAGCCATGGCCTGATTCTTCACCATGTCAATCAGTCCTCTACCCAGGCAGAAGTGAGGAAAAATGAGGAACACGTTCTTCAAGATGTCATTAATGCCACCAATCTCCTGAAAATGGAACAAAACGATTATTTAGCCACATAAACTGGAACATTTAGCCTAATAAAAAAAAAAGCACAATCTGCTGCATCTAATATTTACTTACGTTGCTTCCAAACAACTCCAGGACAAATGTGGACACACTGCCGTTGATCCCTATCAGTATGTTGACGCTCGTCAGAACCACATAGGCAGTGCTTGGGATCTTAAAGAAGAAGGAGGCTGGGTACATCAGAGGGGTGATGGACCATCTGCGAAAGGTCCAAAAGTTATTTTAGATGCAAGTTTGTTGGAGGAACAAACAAGTGAAGAGCAATATTATATAGAACATTAGCCTAAATTACCCGTAGAGCAGCAGCAGCAGGGCCAGCACTGGCAGATTGGTGGAGGACACATAGGCTTCTTGTTGGAAACATACAAATATGATGATCACCAAAGTGGCTGGAACAATGTAGTTACACTGAAACAGGAGGAGGAAAATAATTTAAATATATTGTCCCACGATTGTTTTTCAAGATAACTTGTTTGATTTTGACACATCTTACCATATCCCAGACAAAGTTTGCCAGCCAGTAGAGGAAAGGCTGCACTCCACTGATGAACTGCATATGTTTGGCCTTCGTCACTCTCTCCTGGATGAGGAAAACCACAAAACTGGCAGGGACAAAAGACATGGCGAAGATCACGCAAATGGACACCAAAACGTCCACGGATGTTGTCATCCTGAAAGAAAAACATTAAGAATGAGTCGGGATGTGCATGACAGGTAAACAAATGAGATTTAAATCACCTGTAATACTCACAAAGCAACCTGCGACAGCTGCTCCTTGGTCAGGTTCAGCGGGTGATTGTAGGCAGTGATGCCAAACTTTGTGGGGTCTTTTCCAGGCGGCAGACTCGCCCGCAGGACAGCGTTGTTCATCACATTAAGGAAAGAACCAATGCTGTGCCAGCCCTTATTGTTAAACCAGATCTGGAGGTATGAAAGAAATATGAGCTTTTAAATATTTTAACACCACAGGAGCAACTTGGAGGTAGACTGCTCAGTCTTTAAGGTAATGTGTATTTAGCATCAAAAATGGTAAACCAAATAACTATTTTTTTTTTATTGCTTCAATAAGTTATTTGTCTTTCAACAGTTTAGATTTTCTCAGTTTTTAGTTTGTGTCTGGGAACTGAGGTGGTGTCAGTTCATCAAACACATAAAATTTACAAACTAAGGCGTTGAAAATAAAAAATATACAGTTTTGTTACTGAACTGAATCCTGTAACAAGTTGCTTCAAATGTAAATAAATAAAACTGCATGAACAGGAAGACAAGAGGCGTGGAGTTGAAGTTGTGCTGTCATAAAGAGCTGACGTATTCTACAGAACTGAGTTCGGCCTGCATCCATGTGAGAGAGTGCTAACCTTGACGTTATTTTTGGTGTCCAGTCCTTGGATAAAACTGGCCAGACTGCGGAAGAAACGATCAGCTGCAGTTCCCTGGAGGGTGGAGGAGGCAGAAAGAGAAGGAGACAAGGAGAACAAAAAGAATAAGAAGAGGGAGACTTCTTAAGAGCAACCTGAACCATGGCTAACCTGAAACTAATCAGACTTAGATTTCAAGTGTAGATTTACTCCAGCTGTAATTATAAACCAGTTACAGAGTTCCTGTGTGTCCTAAAACCTGATTAACTTGTAGGCAGTTTTTCTGTGTGCAAATGGCTACTACAGACCAAATAAATGATGTGCTATATTAATAATAGCTAGATACATTGCATTTCCTGCAAAAATGGAGTGTGAATGCGTATTGCAGAAGAATTTGCTGAAAAACAGCTGGAATAAGTTAAAAACATGCTGAAATGTAGCTAAAATGAAATAAAAAGCCTAAATTAGCAGAAAAAAAATCAGAAAGAACACATATTTGCTGAATTTGGTTTAATTTAGAAGAAATTAGAACAAAAATTGGGAAATTAGCTAAAAAAGCTGAAATTAACAACAACAACAACAAGCCGAAACGTAGTTGAAACGGCAGAAAGAAGCTTAAACTATCAGAAGGAAGCAGAAAGAGCTGTAATGAGCTTAAAAAAAGTGGAATTAGCTTTAGAAAGCTAAATTTAGCATAAAAGCAGCTAAAATTTAGCTTAAATGGCAGAAAAAATGAAACTAGCAGAAAAAAACTGAAAGGAGCATAACAAGCTGCAATCAGCATAAAGAAGTTAATTAGGCTGAAAGTAGCAGAAATGACCTCGAAGAATTTCAGTGTATGTAAAAACAGCTGAAATTAGCTAAAAAAAATAAAAAAAATGGTAGCTGAAAAGGTAAAACAAGCCTAAATTAGCAAAAGAAAAAAAACACGTGTTTGACCATTCAGGCTGAAAGAAGCAGAAATGAGCAGAAAAGGTGGAATATATCTGAAAAAAGCCAAAATGAGCAAAAACAGCTGAAAAGAAGCTAAAAAAGCAGAAAAAAGCTTAAATTACCAGAAGGAAGTGGAGAGAACACATTTTTGCAGAATAGGCTAAAAAACATTTAAATGAGTGCAAAAAATGTGGAATTAACTGAAAATGCTAAAATTAGCATAAAACAGCTAAATAGTAGCTGAAATAGTAGAAAAAGCTGAAACTTGAAGAAATGAACAGAAAGGAGTGTAACAAGCTGAATTTAGTAGAAAGAAGTTAGAAGAAGCCCAAAAATGTTGTAGTTAGCAGAAAGAATCTGAAAGAAGCGCAAAACTGCTGAAAAAATCCCATTTGAAATTAGCTTAAAGTAGCTGAAGCAGAACAAAATGTGAAAGGAGCAGTAAAAGCTTGTAAACAGATCTTCAGATTGTATGGATGTAAAATGAGCTCAATTCATTTCCTATGAGGAAAACAATAGGCCGAAAAGGCTAAATATTTCAAAAAGCTAAAGTTGCACCAATACCAAAAGTCATAGCAGGACTGTCCTGAAAGAGCTGAACATTTTTATATGATTTGTTGAAATAGCACAGAAATTGTGTAACGAGAAAGATGCCAAAAAACGTACAGAAGAAAAATGGATAACAATAGAGTGAATGCTTCATAAACATTCACACAATAATAATGTGATAAAATCTCTTACTCTTTCGAGGTGAAAGCGTCTCCTCAGCTGCACGATCGCTACATCAATTTCTTCTTTTTGGGGCAGAATCTGAGGATTTCTGGCACCCAGTGAAAATCCACCATATCTGTTAGACAGAAGGACAGTTTTATCTCAGAGAAGGCCACAGCAAAAGAGCTCTCGGATCAATATTCATATAGAAATGATGCTCTGTGTCGTCTAACGTACCTGAACTCATTGACCCAAATCTTGTTCTTCAGACTGCAAGAGATGCACCGTGTTATTAAACGATAAAGTACTAGGAGTTGAAATGTGTGCTCACAAATAGTAATAGTAAGGCGTTACCTCTTGCCAATGATCTGAGCGTAGGTTTTGACCAGATAATCGGACACATTTCTGCCAGTCAGATTCTGCAGTGTGTCTTTGTCACTGACCTTCATCTAGATACAAAAAACAGTAAACAGTTAAATAATGAGTGCTTGACATTGCTTGGGTTTGGGTTTAGATCCTGTTTTGTCACACTGACCTGTGGGGGTGGAAGGCCACCGGCCCCGGCGGGACACTCGGGCAGCATCCTTTTTTGTTTTCCGCAGCTACACTCACAAAGCGGAGACGGGTTCTCCATGGTCCAGTTGCCTTTGTCAAAAATGTCCCTTACACTTTGAGGGACTTGAGGAATCGCCCACTCATCTTCAACAGCAGTGCACGGAGTGTCACTGGAGCACAGAAACACATTTACATTTCTAATTTAAAAAAAAATAAATTCTGAAATGCTTTTTTGGGTACTTTTCCCTCATTATACTCACGGTACGGGCTCGTCTTCCATGCAATGTGTTCCAAACCCTGGTTTTTCTATCAGAGCATGCTGTAGCTTGTTGGTGTGAGAGTCCTCAGGAATATCATTACTGGAAAGACAAAAACAATTCATTTAGTAATATGTGGCACTTATTGAACTGCCTAGAATAAGAAAATTGTAAAATATTCACTTTAAAAATTAGGTGTAGCTAAGAATTAATAAAGGCTTCACATACAATAGTCCCTTGATACTTCACGGTTCAACTTTGGCGGGTTTTCAATGTAAGATTGTACATGACACACGATTGGCTGATTGGTGGAAGGAGACCAACCAGAGCATTGTGCTGGGGGGTGGACTGACCATCCAGGTAACCTGGCCTGCTCAGTGCTTGTAGAGGGGCCCACTCCTTTCTCTTTCTGAGGCTGTCTGTCACAACAGAAAAGAGACACACAACAGGCGGACGGATGTGCAACCTGTTGTGTGTCTCTGCTTTGCTCTGACAGACAGCCTCAGAAAGAGAAAGGAGGGGGCAGGTGGGGTCTGTCTTTCCCCATCGCTACTGTGGAAGCTTCAGTGAGGTGGACACCTGAGTGAGCGGCATGGATTGTTTATTCAAAATAAGCAAGTGCAACCCGAACCGAGCCTTTAGTCCAGTCCCTCTGCAATCAATGAGCGGGCCAGGCCACCGGGAAATGTCCCGGTGCTCCTGATGGCCAGTCCGCCCCCAGATTGGCTCAGTAACTGTAGCATCAGTCTGTCTGCTTTCTTTCCATGTGTAAGCATTTAGAGCTTAGAACATTGATAAGAGCATTGCAAGAGTGTGGGAAGGGTTTTTAAAGCCTTTATATATATATAATATTAAAATAAATATAGTGTTCCTACTTTGTGAATTGTCGCCTATCGTGAGGGTGTCTGGAACGTAACCCTGGGATAAGTGAGGGACTACTGTAAACAGTTATTAAAACTATGTTACTTAATAACATTTACAGAAAATACCTAATAGCTGAATCAGTCCGCTTACCAGCAACAGTTTAGAATTGAAAAATAACTAGAATATACGCAAGACTTGCTACATTTATGTAGTGTTTTAAACATTTTTGTGATGAAAAAAGTACAAATATATATAAAAAAATACTCGTTATTCATAACAGAATTGGAAACCATTTTAATAAAATTTGAATTTAAAACTCCTTTTTAAACTATCTTTATTAAGAGACACACATGGAAGCATTTTACAACAAAAAAACTAAACAAACAAGTGATTAATGAATAAAATAAATGCCAAAATAATTACAGTATGCCAAAGGAAAAATGTCTCACCTGATGAAGGAAAACTGTTCTCCGTACATGCTGGGATGCAGAGCCAGACTGGGGTACTTTCCAAATGGAGGCACAATAAGACTGAACACAAGTGCGATACAAACAAACACTGCTGGCAGAACAATCTGAAAAACACAACCAGAACAATTCATTTGCTCGTATGGACACAGATCAGAACTATTACTTTACTGCAGGTCACTGTAAAGTAATTATGATTAATGCAAAATAAAAAGACAAACAATCATTGCATATAACCCTAACAGACAGAATACCTGAGCAAAGAAGCCTTTCCTGGAGCGACGAGCGTAGAGAAATCGTTTCCAGAGGAGTGCAACAAACTGCTGTCTCTTCAGACTCCAGCCTTTGACCTGGAATGAACCTTTGCCATCTGCTCCCCCGAGCCAGTCGGTTTCACGGGATTCTAGACACCAGAACAAGGAGTGAGGACATTTGTGACATAAATAGTGCTGCTTTTGTAACAGTACTAAGGGAGTGCATGTTATAACTAAAAGCCTGAAATTGCAGATTCTTGATTTGTCACAGCAGCAACAAACCAAGGAAGAGGTTAAAGTTTCTAAGTGTTTTTTTTTTTTTTAATGCAAACTGAGCTACTTATTCACACCAAAAGATCCCATGAGTGGCGACAGAAAGGTTGAGTAGTTCAGATTTACCTGGGTCCCCTTCAGAGTCATTGAAGTCAAAGTCGTCCTCGGTGAAGGGCTTCAGGCAGCTCTGGTGGTCTCCGAACGCATGACGCCGACGAATCCTGGTCGGTACAACTCCATCTGTTGCCACAAGGAAGTCGTTAATTCAAGCTATCTGAGCTTTATTTCTCTTTTTTTTTATTTGAAAACAGCATTCTCTACTGTGCCTGCCTTCAGTAATTAATAATAATAATAATAACTCAATAATGTCTGAATACATGGCAACATATAAATGTCAAGGACCAAGTTTGGGTCATTATTGCATTAAAATTATTAGAAATGTCACCTGAAAGCTCAACAGAATCCACTCCGCTGTCTTCTGCCACTTTCAAGAAAATCTACAACATAGATGTAAACAATGGTCACTGAAATCCAATGATTGTTGGCTACAGGCCAACAGACACAATAAATAAAACAGTACGTGCATATAAATTCTGCTTAGTTTGATTTATATCATGAACTGTGACTTTCGGAAGTCTTACCTCTTCTAAGGTAGTATCAGATATTCCATAACTTGAAATCCCCAAGTCTGTGAGTCTGTCATCAAGCTCATGGAAGAGCTCAACAAAAGCTCCATCTTTAGCTGAATGGTAAGGCAAGATGTACGTGAGCTCATGGCCCAGATCTTCCACTAGACGAGCCTCTGGAACATGCTTGAAGATCTCACTGGAGATGAGGGAGACATCTACAGGGAAACAAATAATAGAAAGAGTAAAACATGGATGGATACACTTATAAAGGCTCATTTGGTATAATGTTTCCTGAAAAGCAGCCATATCTGATTTTACCGATGGTGGTGGTTTCACTTTCTGGTTCACTTCCCAGACCAGCGTCTGAGCTGCTCTCTGATACACTGTCCTCCTGGATGAAAACAAGGGACTCAGTAAATCCTTTGGTGCATTTTTATGTCTTTTACATTCCTTATAAGAACCATTTAAGGAGATAAAGCACGGTATTCCTGTTGCCTTTTCTCGTACCTTTTCTATTTTCTTGCTGTAGGACACTGTACTGGCAGAGTTCCTGCAGGACTGAAGGGACAAATCGTAGTCTCTCTTGACCAGGGTCAGGTAGTAGCCAGTGCCAAGGTGGGTCTTGAGGAAGAGCGAGGATCCCAAACAGCACAGCTTGCCATGGGAAATGATGGCAATTCGGTCACCCAGGATGTCAGCTTCATCCATGTGATGAGTGGATAGGATGATAGTACGACCTAAAACATGACGTTTTCAATCATTGTAATTAATATACCATTTCTAAGAGTAAAACTCCTCAATTTAAGTTTATATCTGTAAAACATCATGTTGCCTGATCATTTCTATCATTTTTATTTACCCTGTCTGTACTTGAGAAGTAGGTCCCAGATTCCCCTGCGAGCATAGGGATCAACGCCAGCAGTGGGCTCATCCAGAATCACAACTTTGGAGCCTCCAACAAAAGCCAACGCCACCGACAACTTCCTCTGCATCCCTCCTGAAAAGAAACATACATAAAGTCAGAAAGATGATCTGCAAATCTAAAGCGATTTGTAAAAATAATAAAAAGACAAAATCAGAAAACTGACCTGACAGGGTGCTCGTGCGGGACTTTCTCTTGTGAGGCAGGCCGACATCATTGACGATTTGTTCCATTTCAGCTTTCACCTTCTCTTCAGGAAGCCCCTTTAGACAAGCGTAGAACCAAATGTGCTCCTCCACCGTCAACCTGGTTTAAAAGAAACCAACAAATCACTAAAATACCAAAACGCAAAAAAGCAACCGGTGTGCAAAAATCTCTGCAGTTCACATACATGCTGAAAAGCACATTGTGCTGGGGGCAGACTCCCAGGTTCTGTCGGATGGTGCTCAGCTCACTGCGGATGTCTTTGCCGAGGATGTAGGCAGTACCAGAAGTGGGAGGGAACAATCCTGTCAGGATTGACCTAAGAAAAACAAACAAAACAAATAAAGGTGTTTAAGTTTAGTAGTTTGCTAAAAAGAATTGAAAACCAACAGTTAACATGAACGTTATTTTACATGGTCGTGGTCTTGCCAGCTCCATTGTGGCCGAGGAAGGAGGTGATCTGTCCCTCGTAGAACTTCAGGGACAGTCCGTCTACAGCCAGCTTGTTCCCGTGGCTGTAGATCTTCACTAGATTTTCAATGTAAACACCAGGTTCAATGTGGCTCGGATCCTCTTCCATGCATACAGCTGTAGAGAAAAAGAAAAGCATTTTAATGGCAAGCAATGATTTTCTCTGTTAATCATGTTTGCAAATTTTGTTATTTTTACCATCGGCATTGCATCTCTTTGACAGAGGAGTGTTGATGTCTTTATTTTCTTTCTCTCCACACCAGTACGACCTTGTGAAAGGGAAATACCAAGGCCTTGGGATGCCGTACTGACCTGTAAAAGAACACATTGCATTTAATTAAGTTCAAAAGCTCTTGCGGCATTTATTTTCATCAGAATGTAGAAGTATAAGGTAAGAGATGTTCTGACTGTAAACCGTTTGCATAACTTACCAGGGAAGACAGCTTCGATGTACCAGGTCATTATTCCATACAACACTGCGTCAAACAGCATGAGGCAGATAGAGGTGGTCAGGTTGTAGCTGTCCTCCTTCATTGGGCTCACAAGCAAGTTGGACCACTGGATTCCTACTCCTTGCTCCTCAAACAGGGCAAAGTACTCACATCCAAAGCCAAAGGCCACAGGAGAAAGTAAACTCTGAGAAAAGAACAGATTATTTATAGTTTAGTGTAAGACAAGAGAATGGAAGTGATCTTTTCAAGTGTCTATAATGAGACACTCACCACAACAATTTTAGCTCCAAAGCCCACGTAGTCTTGCCAGGCAACACAAAGAACATATGGCAGATACAGAGTGAAGTATATGATGCCCCCACAGGCTGCGGCCAGGTTGGCACGTGAAAATAAGGTGCTGATAAGAAAACACTGCATTATGGTGACGACGCCAAAGGATCCCAGGAAAAGAAACACAACGCCGCAGTCACTGTATGGCAGCAGGTTTCCCATCTGAGAGGAAGCAAAAAACCAACAAAATTATTTTGTTTTTCTACAAGCCAATTAAAATTCATAGGAAAACAGCCGCCATTAGATTAAAAATAAATACCAATAGTCATTCTGAATAAGTTGGTTTGTTCTTTAAAATGAGCTATTTCAACATGATGATGAAGAGGGTAAGAACACATGTATGCGTGCGTGTGTGTGTGCCAACACTAACCTTCAGTAACATCACCAACAAGCCTGCGCTGATAAGCAGAGGGATCAAACTGCTGATGAACCAGCTCAGCCACAGGATGCCATTGTTCAGACCCATGATCCTCATGGTCTCCTTCAGTCGCGCCTCCTTCTCATACACAACACCTTTGATGATAATAGCTACTGAGTACATCCATGCCAAAGTCATGAAGAGAGGCATTGACCTGCTCATCACTTGCAAGAACCTAAGAAAAAGGGCCATAGAAAGTTAGGTAGAACCTTGCTGCACTACCTGCACCATTTTTTTTTTTACACAGCATTCACTTACATATCATCAACATAACAGGGATAAGGCATCTGCTGAATGTAGATGCCTGTCCTCTCCCTGGTGCCGGTGATGGCTCGGGTGATTCCTTGTTCAATGACATCCTGCAGGTATGAAAACCCACCCCAGATGTACCGAAGGTCCTCAAAGGGGTCCGCCCTGGGACCAGGGTCCCAATATCTGCAAAGAAACATTCACATTTGATATTTTTTTTTTTTTTTCATTTAGCCTTTATTTATCCAGGTTAGTCTCATTGAGCCACGAGAACTCATTTTCAAGAGAGACCTGTTTAGGGAGCACATGGTGGGGGTTAAGGGCCTTGCTCATGGGCCCAGGGTGGGGCGAATGAGGGTGGGGGCAAGTGTGGGTGTTTCACCTACCCCACCCACAATTTTGATGTTGTCGGGCCGGGGCGTGAACCGGCGATCTTCGGATCACAAGCCCACCTCTCTAACCTCTGCGCCACCACTCCCCCAAATATACATGTAAAATATAAAACCTAGGAAATCAACCAAGTATGTGTGTGTGTGTGTGGGGTTATGCCATCCACTTACCCATCTTTGATCTTGTTAGTCCTCTCCACATTATCGATGTCCATACGAATTTTGTAGTTGACATTGGGAGGAAGGTCTGTGCTGTTGTTACGAGCAATGTCAGGGAACACAATCCCAGCCCAGAACTTTTGGTTATTCAGGAGACCCATGGACTTGTTGACCAGGCGTTCCTCGTTAGCAACCGCCTCCAACTTATCCAGGTTCACACACTGAAGGCAGATGACGGATATGTTAGTTTTTTTTTTAATTTGACCTTAAAGGAAGAGGTTTTGCAATAGTAATTGTTGACAAAAAGCCAGATTAGTAAACTTTTAAGTGAAACAAAAAATATACTCCAGAAAGAGTTGAAGGTTTGACAACCTGCAAGATAAAATAATAAAAATCCCTTAAAAAACGGAATGAGTTTATCCTCAACAAGTCATCCTGCTCAATAGAAGATTGTTTTTCACAACTATTATTTAGAAATTGAAAACATCTATGACCTTTTACCCTTTTCAACAAACTTGTGTGCTTTGGGTGGACACTGAGTTGCTAACCAGGCTGGAATTGTTTATCGGTTTTATTGAGACCTCCTACAGTTTTGACTCTCGTTTAGTTGATATAAGCCAAAAAAGCTCCCTCATTCCAAGAACGTGATTTGCCAATAAGTTCAGAAGACATAAAGTGATTGAATGCAGCATAAACACCACAAGGCCTTCACATGGTTTATAGTGTGTGAAGCATCAGTTTATAAACTTTATATGATCTCCTTGTCAAGTTAAACATAGCCAGTGGGTTGTTCACAGTGCTGCTAAAAATTGGTTAAGGAAGTTTCAGTGTTTTAATGTTTGCGTGAGAAAGATAAATGACTGATTTCAACTGTTTTGCATTATACACTGTGGTGAAAGGATAAAAAAAAGAAGAAAGTGAAACACATCTAATTTTAAGGTGGGATTTGGAGCAATGCAATACAACTGGCTGGAAAATGTGTAGAAATATTATTAAGCAATGATGCAAAGCATTTAAGAGAGAGTGAGTCGTGACAATAAAATTACATGCTCTATTTTTTATTTACTGAAAGAACCATTGTAATGTGGCTTTTCCTGTACGTGTGTAACACACTGACCTCCATAAATTGTGAAATGGTCCGTATGGCCCGGTCGGTCTCGTTGAAGACATCTCTCCAGGTGTACGCTGAACCTGCAGGCCTGCGGAACTCCGATGCTTTGGATAGAAAATTTGTCACGTCCGACACGCTCCACTCAGTCCCACTGAGCTGGGCGTTCAGGAAAGCTGCACTGACGTTGCTTTGGAGCAGGGACTAAAAAAAAAAAAAAAAAACTGTTTTAAAATTATTTTCTTATTTAAAACAAAGTTTCATATAAAAACATTCAAGTAGCTCCGACTTAAAATTTCAACTTTGAATGTGATAATATCCATTACTATAATACAGTATAAAATTAGGCTGCATGCTGCATGTTTTTTTATCATTGTATTTGCACATATTATAGTATATTATATATTTACTACATATACTATTCAGTGGTTCCCAACCCTGGTCCCTGAGGAACACCATCCTGCATGTTTTTGTTCCTCTGCTCCAACCCACCTGATTTTAATGAAAGGGTGATTAACAGGCTTCTGCCGAACTTAAGGAAGTAATTAAATCACTGAATAAGGTGTGTTGGAGCGGAGAAACAAATAAAACATGCAGGATGGTGTTCCTCACGGACCAGAGTTGGGAACCCCTGTATAGTATATGTTGTATATATATAAAATATACTATAATATATGCAAATACAATGATAAAAAACATGAAAGCATGCGGCCTGATTTTACAGTGGTTTGTAATTCTGATTGCAAGCCTCTTCTGAAATTCCTCATCTCTCTTGCAGTTTTCCTGGTTTTAGACAAACTTCTTTTGTAACAGATACAAGCTAAAACTGCCAAAACACTCAAGTGCAAAACTTTGGACAACTTATTGTGTGAATGCCTTTATAGGCATTCACACTATAGTGATTGTGTTTATATTTAATTTCTGTTTGCAATAGTTTTACTGGGACACTTTCCACCACTAGGTGGAGCTTTTGCAATTTACAAGGAAAAAAAAAAGAGAGAAGTTGTGGTCAAAACCAAAAAATTAACATCAGCCATGATAAGCTACAGGCCTGCTCAAATATCCACTGTGTACTCTGCTTTATGTAATATACTAAACAAGTCCAGGCCTTGTTTAGATATTTAGCTGCATTATAAAAGTTAGCTGGTGAATACTTAATGATTTTAACAGGCCAAGTTTATGGACTGACATAAAGTTGCTTCCTGTGCCTTTATTTCTGCAACTTTTTAGTTACTTCAATCTGCTGGAGAACAACCCAAGGAAATTAACTTTTCTTTCTGAAAATAAGGATTACATTAAATATATAATTATACAAAAACTACACAGATGCCCTCACGCAAACCTCCCATGTAAACAGGAAGTGTGGCACGAACACTGTTGTGGAGGCAGAAATTATGTCAGTGCATCTTCTTACCCTGACCAAGTCCATTTCTTCACTATTCTCCATGAAATTCCAGAATTTGGGCCTCATTTCCTCCCACATACCACCAAGGTCTCTCAGGACACCCAGCTCCTGGAAGGTCTTATTAACCTAGAAATCACATAAATGTGTTTTAACTTTATTGCTTCAAATGAGATTTTTTTCCCCCCTGTAACCGTTTTTAGCTGTGATGGGTCACAAATACCTCATGGATGATCCTCTGTGTTGCTGGAGTATCTGGGGTGTACAGGATCTTCCCCATGAGAAGAGGTTTAAGAGCTCGCCAGATCATCCTGGAAATGGGGCTGGACTCCAGGCCTTTCATCAAGTTGTTACAATAAGGAGCTATAAAATACAAAATTATGTTGCGTGTTTCTTTCTACAATGATTAAAAGGCAACAAATGTTGAGCTTTGGATGCTTACTGGAAGAGTTGTCATAAGTAGAGACTGGTTCACTGTCACTGTCATTGCCATGGTGTCCAAACAGCGCCTTGTAGTTGTTGTCTTCATACCAGTTGAGAGACTTGATCTTGAGGCCACCTCCCTCTGGATGCCCGCAGACGATACGTGACACGGCCTCGTACATCTGCTTTGGAGACCCCGTTGTGTTCGCAGTCAGATACAGGATCTCCTTCCGCATATCTTTCCAACTTTTCATGCTGGAAAGCTGTTGAGAGAGAGACAAATTAAAAAAAAAAAGTTATTTTTGACTTTGGTTTAAGCGTTTATTTAAAGTAGTGTGTGTAGCTAGACTTTTTCTTGAAAGAAAAATGTCTGAGGTAGAATATATGTCCACATCCACTATCATTTGTCACAACAAATCTGAAGCAGACATCATCGGCACCTTGAGTGGTTTGCTAAACACGACAAGTCAAGCTCTGCTCTGTGGGGTGGAGACACTTAGCACTTGACTGTCTGCCTGACTAAGATACCGTAAATTTACCCACTAGTCCCAGTCCTGTGCGTGTGTGAGGGGGTCTGCATCATTATCAAGGGGCTGAGTCAGATAACACGTAACACAAAAAATACGTATGCAACTTCACAGCACGTTGCACGATTGCAAATGGACTTCCCAGGACTTGTAGTTAACTGCTTTGTTTTTATTCACTCTGAAAATATTCAGAATAATGCATGAAATGATTCTTTGTTTTCCATTTAAAGGAATTTTAGGAGTTAGAATAAAACCCAGCACAACTCTTATCTTTGTTTGGGGACTTATAAATTAATGCCCACTCAGATTTTATGCTTGAATAGCTTTCTTTGTTGAACTTTTGTCTGCCACCATTACAAAACAATATGACTTTTTGTCTTGTTGCTATTGCCTAAAGAAGAACTGGATGTAATATAATATCCAGTTAGCAGTCATATGCATTGTTACATCATTTAGCAGGGAGAGAAGTTTGGTTCATGACAAGGTTACTGTAGGTCAAGAGACAAGTCAGCACAAGTTCCCTAATAATGTCTCCAAACTGGTCAACATGTAATTATGACACCAATTCGTGTCAGGAAAGGAATGAAAGGAGGGGTTTGTGTGTCTGTGCAAGTAAAACAAAGGAAGGATGACACAAGAGGGGATTCTCTGATACTGACACGTGAAGGAAAGGGCAGCAATTAGGCTTACAGTAAGTATGGACCACGTAGGAGACAAATGGAAGCTGAGAAAGTCAAACATTTTCCTGTCAGGATTTGTTGATTATGTGAAAAGAGAGAGCTATACGAGCAACTGCGGGAAATGGTGAGTGGGAGATGAGACTTGAAAACAAAGGAAGATTTGAGAACAAAGAAAGGTTACTATCGGTCATTCTCCTAGTAAGTAAACCACTGCAGGCTCCACAAGTGGAGCGTCATTGTCCTGACATTTCTCAGTGCGCACACACTCAGCGACATAAAACACACACAAAACACTTACGGGCAGGATGATACCTAAACATACTGCTGATCACGGCTGTTTCATAACAGGTCACGCTGTTTTCTTTTTAGCCTTTTGTGTAGCTTCAAAGCTAAAGCTGTCCATTTTACAGAGTCCAGTTTTTATTTGGTCCTATTAACGTCAACACTCATTTCAAACAAAGAAAGTGAGACTAAAAGTCTGGATCGAGGAACATTGTAAACAGTTACCTTGCAGCTGAGCCTTCAGCTACAGTGGTGTCACTTTGCTTCCTGTACTTTCATGTGCACAGATCTGAGCGAGATACTGAAACTCGTGTGCGTGTGTGTGTTTACAATAAAAGTGTTCTGTATTTGGTTTATGTGACTGACAGTGTAACGAAAAGGCCCCAAGCTGTGCTGATGTATGTGTAAATACAGTGTTTCTTATCTTCAGAGGAAACTTTATTATCCTGACAATTTATTGGTGTTAAATGCTCAAACGTACAGAGAGCCCTGTTTTAACTACTGTTGATGAAAACACTATGTGTGTACAAGTGTTTCCACTTGTCAAAATACTCTTTGTAGGTCTGAGCGAAGAAGTATGAGTCTGAGGGAATGATTCATTCCCTCATGAGCTAATGCCTCAGTAAAACTGGTAATGTGACTGGGTGAATAAAACATAATTGCGTGCTTGTAGATGCACGGACTCACGCACCTGCTCCCACACATTTAGAATATTCCAGGGACACGGATAGGCAAGCAGAGGAACAGGATTGTCCTCTAGTAACCTCACACAGGCTTGGCTGCGAGGTTACTATAGTTCAAACCTCTGATCAAACCCTCAGCTATTTAGATCAAAGGAGCTCAGGAGCTGATCATACACTTCTTATTGTGAACATATAAGAATATATACTGTACATGTCTTCTACATTAATGGAAATTTATTTAAAAAGTATATACCACATGTTGCTCAGAGCAGGAGACAAAAGCCTTCATGAGCATCAGAAATGTTAAGGAGAATGTACCGTATTTTCTGCCGTACACGTCGCACCGCCCTGTAAGTTACATCAGTCCAAATATGTCTAATAAAGTGGAAAATCCATAAATATGTTGCTTGCCATATAAGTCACATCTATTATGTGTCACTGCTGATGCGTCGCGTTTGTTACGCGTCACCGCTGACAACCTGGAAATATGGGTCAAAAATCGATTGGCTGCCAAATGGCGGCTGCGGGAGCGTGCACGGGAGGACTTTAACAAGATTAACACTTAAAGACAATTATTTGTTTGCTCAAAATTATAGCTAAGTTGTGTCTCAGTTTAACTTTTCCTTAATAAATGCACTTTGACAGTCAACAGTTGCATTTCAAAAGCAGATACGCGGAAGTAGAAGCGTGCACGTGAGGACTCGCTGTGCATTTCTTTGAAATTTAACAATATAACCACGTAAAAACAATTATTTATTTGCTTGGTTTTATAGCAAAGGTGTGTCTCAGTTGAACTTTTACTTAATAAATGCACCTCAATGGTCAAATTAACTGCATTTCTTTGGGGCGGCGCAGCAAAAACGAAGCTGATTTGCCGGTTGCTCCAGGTGAGCTGGCAGTCTGTGGCAAGCCGACTGTGTCATTAATAGCCACTTTTACCTATTACATGATACAATGGCATGCCATACTACTCGACTGCCATCTAGTGGCTGAAAATGGTAGTGTTCAATATTTTCAGTCAGAATTAATGAAAACGGTCATATCTCAGCCAAAAATCGGTTTATAAATATGGAGAAAAATCCATAAATAAGTCACTTTGGCGTATAAGTTGCAGGGCATGCAAATTATGCAAAAAAACACGACTTATAGGGCGAAAAATACGGTATTGAGAATTTCTGTAATTGGGGTTCTTTCTAATCCACAGTAAGAAATTTTCATTTGGCGATGCACTCACTGAGTTAAAAACATGGAAAAGTGGGTGCAGGGACCTTACAGGAAGTATCTTACTGGGATGTGACCAATTAGCAAATGTCATTAATGAGGGAATTCCTCGAATGTCTCCAAAATATCTTGAGACTTTTGCGTAGATCTTAAATTTCTCATATGAGTCGCAGGCACTCAGTCCCATTGCTTGAGTTCCCAAGATGTGTGCACTAAATTTTTCTTTTAAATAGTCAGTCTTTACAGGCATCTCCAATTTTGACATCTACACTGACATAACATCTAAGGCAAATGTGCACGTCTCAAAATGATGCAGGTAATAAAAAATTATTACTGAAAAACTGCCCAAATCTGTTTATCTTCATTTCAAATGTAGACTCAAGCAGATTTGATGTTGTTCATGAGGTGGCTGCCAAGGTGGGTATGATTTTAGCAGAGTGGACAACAAAATAATGTTTCACGACCAAGAATGCAGTTTTGCCAGCTACTCACTATTTTTGAACTAATACACATCAAATATTAAAATAAAAACAATTTAGATGTGCAAGAATGACCCAAACATACATTAAATGTTTCCATTTATTATGTTCTTCACGTTTGGTAATGCTTGACCTCTCACACACATCGCCGGTATGTGAAGGAAAAACATGAAGCTCGGAGTTGCAACATTTCTGGTTGGGAAAATAATAAAAAACTGTTTAGGTCAGGTTTTATATCTGCTTAGACGGGAAACTCAAACACGCATACACATACACGCATGCACGCACATGCACACTTTTTTTTGTTTTGCCACATCAGCAGAACTTGAGCCTGAGAGAAAGGGAGTTGTGTTGTGTTTTGCGATTATGCACAACCTAACACTGCTTCTTTCCTTTCTCAGTGCATTCCAACAGCTCCGACTGTTACATTAGCTTAGGTCAGCCATGTGTGTGTGTGCATGTGATAGCATGCTGTTTGTGTAAAACAAAGAGGACAGTACACCTGGTGGATCACTGAGTCAGGGCTTTTTGCAAACGGCTACACGAGCATTCTACCCAAAATGCCAACCTTTAATTAAGGTTGGCAAAACATTAATCTACAACTAAATATATATCATTTTAAACAAAACAGGTATTTTCTCCATAGTAAAAAAGCACGCCCAATGACAAAAAAGGTCACATGGTGCAAAATAAAGATTGAAGGCTTTCATTAAAAGGGCTGAATGTTAAAAGATTTTATAGAAACCTACGACCTGTCCTGAGAGCAAACCTTTGGATCACCAAAACTTTCTACTTTTTAAAATCCAACAAATGTCACAAATCAGTTTTTACAACTGTATACAGTACATTTATGCGGTAATCTGGTAAATATCGCTTTGTCCTGTTTAGAGGCATCTCTACATGTTCTTATGTACTTGATGAATGAGTGTGAGCTATTTACCTCCACAGCCAACGCTCCAAGGCTCTCCAGAAGGTTGCCGGTTGCAGCAGAGACTTCCTGAACAACTTTGGGATCTGACCTCACATCTCTCTGTCAAATGAAATGGTTCCATTAATACAACACAGAGTATTTTCAGAAAAGAAAACGTAAAGATATTTATTTTAGTGTTTACTTTCTGGTAGCCCAGGGTGTGTTTGTGGGTGTCTGAGTGTTTTCATGCCTGACATAAGATCTAGCAAAGGTGTCACTGAAAAGCAAGCAGCCCTCTGGGAAATAAGAAATACTTTAATAACTTCTGTCTCTTGACTCTTCTATGCTCACTTTTTTCTTGTCCAAATATTTGATCACTCTCCCCCTGTTCTACATGTTGAGAAGGATGAGAGTTGTGCAACAGTTCCTGGTCTCACGATTTATGCTATTTTGTCAACGATGAAAAAATGTCCACTATTGCATTATGTTTTTGCAACATTTGGACTCATTTTAGGGATAATGTGTATTTTAGGTGAATCCCCAACAGAGCCAGAGCTTATTCTCAGTTCTGTAAAATGATCAAAAAAAGACATTATTTTCTGTGAGGTAGCGAAAAAACTAAACAAACAAAATACGTAAAACAAATATAATATAGAGTAATTTTCTCCCAATCTTCAAACGTTCAGAACATTTTGTTCACCTCTAGCCTTCTTTCCCTGTCCTGTCTCACATCTAGGTCAGAGGGTTCTGGGAAGTGGGAGGGCTGTCTGGGAGCATGCATGCACAGGAGAGGCAATGCTAATTATAGATGAAAGAAAAGCTGATAAGGAAACACGTGCAAGAAAATAAGCAATAACATAATGCGTCGTTGAGAGAGAAGAAACAAAAAGAATGGATTTACTTTAAATCAACAACTTTAGGTCGATTTTTCTAAATGATATTCTGCCGATGAGACAAAAAAAAATGACTGTCTTTCATCGCAAACTGACAGTATCACAGCTAATGGCTCATTTATTTTTGGAAAAAAAATGGGAAGTTATAATAGCAAAGTCAAAAATCTGACAGATTGTATGTAACACTACAACTCAGACTCACCTGAATTGGTTTTAGGAAGTCCAAATTGGAGAGAAAGTGGATTTGAGCTTTGTTCAGCCAGTCAATGGACGACTTGCAAATGATTTCTTGGGTTAAACGGGACACATTGTGGTCAGCGATGTGGACAAACTCTTCCAGGGGGGTCACGTTGCAAAGGTCTTTAAGATGAAATCCAAAACCTTTGGTGAGCACCTAAATAAAAAAAGATACAATAAATAAATATTTAGAATTTTATAAAATGCACACTTGTGCTGTTTTGATTTTAAAAAGTCATGCTACCACACTGTTGTAATTGCAGAACATTCTGCAACTAGAAAGTTCCTGGAGAAACTATTGACGGGGACTGCCACATGGCGGCCATTTAAAATTTTTGATTTTAACAGTATTATGTGTTGGGGTTCGCGCTCAGCTACCATCATATTAAATTTCAACTTAAAATGGCAAAAAAAAATTAATTGATTTATAGTCAATATTTTTCTTTTAAGCTTTGGTGGCCATCTTGAATGTTTTTTAAATTCATTATTTATTGGGCATTGCTCTCAGCTACCAACACACCAAATTCCAGCTTAATCTCTCTAAAAATCGCTGATTTACAGTATTTTTCCTTTTTAGCTCAGACGGCCATCTTGGATATTTGATTTGCAACTAGAGTCTATGAAAAATGACTGATAAAAATGGCATTTTTGTTTGCAAATTACGTCGCCGTGGGAACTTGAAGCGCCAATAAAAGTAATAGCACACATCATGGTGCCGAGCTGGTCGTTTTGATATTACATTTGTGGGGGTACACTTTGCGGTTCGGGCTGCATTAAAGTTAATGGAAGAGTAAGATATAAAGTTAAGAAACCCGAAGTCAGGTGGATAATAACATGTGGCTGCCTAACTAAGCAGTCCCCAACTAGAATAAATAAATAAATGGTTTTATGTTTCAGATATAGCGTTATAATTAGTTTGACTAATGGTGCCTACATAAAAACACAAAACATACCTCCCTTAAAATTTGTTCTTGGCTCACTTAAAAAACTGTTAAGCTTCAGCCAAAAACCAAAAATTCCTTACATGAGAATGAGAGAAGAAAAAAATGCAATGATATCAGAGAACAACAGTGAAGTAAGAAAAGTCAATACTGTGATGTGTCTTTGGCATATTAAAAAGCCTGTTTGGACAATGTTCTCAAACTTCTAAGAAAATGGTAATAAATGACAAACTACTGTACATGACTCATGATCTGAGATGCAATACTGGACGCAAGAAGTGCAGCTGCACCTAAAGAGACAACAAGATGTTCTTTTCTGAAACGTGAGTGAGAGAGTTCAAGGACTGGACAGAGGCTCCTTTTCCCTGTGACGGAGTCTAGACGTTTGCCAGAAATAGGCTTTCACTCACTCGTCTCTAAATGTTTCAAAATGTCCTTGACCATTCTATGGTATGCCGTCATGTCTATTAGACAACATAATGCACACACTCGCAAACACATACATCTGATAATCTTTTCACTAGAAAAACACCAGGGCTTACAGTCAGCTTGGAGGATTAGGACTCATACTAATCATCAGATGGAAAATTCAAACACGTTTCTCTTTCAGAGGTTTTTCTAATGTAATGCCAGTGTTGTGTTTGCTACAACATAAAGCAACATCGCTTTTATGTTTCTACAGCAATAAGTGTATCAATGATTGGATGATAGCTTTTGCTCCTCTGTTTAAATGATGCGTCTGAATGTATGGTTTGTATTCAATCGATGTCTGGGTGAAGAGAGTGAGTCGGACGCTGTAATGTGTTTTTGACTTCGAGCTTCTGCCTCGGCACGTGAGGGGAATCGTGGGGGAGGGGTGTAGAAGATAAGTCATGTGATTCCAGCATCAGACAGCGATGCAGGGATGACGCGACTATCTGGGGTTGGAAGTTGTTGCTGAAGTAGAACAAGGAAACAGACTCGGTTCATGTATTCAATATGAGTTATGTAGATATACCTGATTTGAATGGAATAAGACAGGTCGTGTGTGTTTTGTATCCTTTTAAGTAGTAACGTGCAGGGAGCTGCTGGGAAACAGATTACCTTGTCAGCTGAGGGAAACTGATACACTGGAATAGAAGGATGAAATTAGCCAAGTTGAAAGCAAAATAGAAAACTCTTATCCACCAAAAAAAAAATACAGAAAACCAGATGAGAGGTGTTATTGCCTAGATACACCCACCCCTCCACTCACTGAGATTGTTCTCTTTAATAAAGGCTTAACTGTACTTTTGCTGAATCCTGTGGTCCAGCTGACTAAAGCAAAGGTCATTAGATTCATGCGCAGGCGCTGCGGTCAGGGAAGTCAAGTTATCTCGTGAGTGATGAAGGGGAATTTTTTGTTGTTCATTTCTCACCTTCTCCAAGTTGACTTCAGCCTCTAGGATTTGTCTCAGGGCGTGGCGAGGAAGTGATGCATTGTGGTGTAGAAATTCAGAAAGGGTCTCATTGTCTCTCAAAAAGTCCTTCAGCTTAAAGCCTGGAAATATACATAAACCCCTTCAGTTAATAAATTATTATACTCACCTTAAAAAAGACAGTTAATGTGTAGCAAATGTAAGCTTGCTTTAAGATAAACTCAATTAAACAATCAAACTTAAAATGATACATACAATTCAACTAATTCTAATGTTCTCACATACAGCTCAGTGGTCCTGTTTATTTTCAGGCTGCACCATATTCAAAGTAATACATCAGTAATTAATAACATAATAGCCCCAAACCATCAGATCTGACTGGGTCATGCTTGGTTTTATGACCATCTCACATTGGGTTGACTTAAAAAAAGTAATCAGTTATAGATGGATATTTTGAGTTTCAATAAAATCTATGACATTTATCAATGTTTTGCTAACAGACAGGTAAATAAACTGCATGCGTACACACACACACAGGCAATGATTACCACGAGAGGTGGGCGATATTGACCAATTTCAAGCCACATCAAAATTTTGAATACTGTTTACAGACAATCCGTCTTCTCTGCACTCCGAAGGCTCATTTGCACTTTCAGCAACTGGCTCCGTTCAGCGGCGCCGTTTTAGACTCTTGTGCACACGCACACTCAAAGACACACAGTTCCCACTTCTCAACTCTTCGTTTTACGGTCAGCAGAGGTTACTATAGGACAATAAACTTTGGTCCAAATACTCCCAACCCAAACTTCCTTCCTCCTTAAAATTTTTCCTCGGCCTGAGGCATACTTTTCTCACCCCATTTGCTGGCTGCAGAGATCTAAAGGTTGTATTTTAAGTTAGCAAAGCTTGATGCCAAGTGATCTTACTCCCCCAGATTATACACACATTCCTTCACTGCCTTTTAATCATAAACATCAATCATCCTTTACAAAGGATACATGATTACTCGTATCTCCTCCATCATATTCTGCTTCACTTTGTTGGTTTCTCAAATACATCACTTAGATTATCTGCTGCTAATTCTCTATCATCACATACTTTTTGACATGGTTGTTTTAACCATCGTATGACATTGCACACACAGGAAACACTTTGCCTGAAGTGAACACTCCTTGGGAGGAAGTGAAAGAGAACAGCGTGTTCCTTTCCTGTCTGTTTGGAGACACGTTTTGCCCCCCCTTTCTACCCCGCATAGCTCTGCACAAGAGTGTGTGAGCCTTTAGCTCATTTTGAGATGAGATGGTGCATCAAACATAATCTGTTTTCATTCTTCTCTCTCTCTTATGTACCTGTGCAGCCTCTGCCAGCTGTCTCTGAGTGTTTATGGTTTTAATTCTCAATGGTTACCAACCAGGGAGTCCTAATAGGGTCTAATCAGTGTCCCTGTAGGAAGTCACATCTCCCACTGAACTACAAACAAGGGTCCCTGAGGTTCTACAAGTCTCTATGGAGCAACATTGAATTTAAAAGATTAAACTGTAATTTGATAAGCTTTATCTAGGTGTTATTATCAGTATGTGGTCAACGTTAAATTCTTAGAAACAAACTAATTTCAGAAGACAACATACATGTCTATGCATGCTCCCCGTGCTGCTCATCTTCTTCAATATTCAAACAAAATGACATCACACACCTTGAAAACCCGTGTTATCACTCGTCAGACTTGTCTTTGAGAATACATGATCTCAAATTAGTCCCAACCGTAACAACTCAAGACGCTTAAACCAACAACAAAACAAAGAAAGCAAACTGCAATTTATAAAAATTCATCAACTCACATAATGGGTTCAATAAATAAGATGTTGAACTTTATTAGGAAATTCTGTTTTAGTTTATTAAAACCAAAGTTTTAATAAATAGTGCACATACAGGACCACCACTAAGTATAACAACATGAAAGTAGACTTTTAGATGTGCATATATTTTGCAAATACTCATATCAGTTCCTCAAATATTCACATATCTACTAAATTCCTGAGTTTCATATATTCACTGTCATGTTTTTGTCAAATGCTAAATGCTGTTCTACATATCAGAGATCCATTACACCCGATAAATAAAATTAAATCCACGGAAATATTCCAAAACATAAGAGTTAAAGGGTTTTCTAGCACAGTAATACTTCATAAGCCCCTTTTCATGTTAGCCTAAATCTAAATTGCTGACTCGATCTATTACTGAATTATTAACCAACATGTGAGCAGCTCCACTTTCTGCACTTTAATCCTGGCTTTTTTTTTTTTTTTGGTAAGTCTTTATCTTGCAGCAGCAGCAGATCTGTTTGCTCAACGTTGCATCATATATGATACCCTATTACTGTATATCAGAGCATTCCCTCTTGTGGATTAAATATATAGAAAGGCTAATGAGACTGAGTACTATTAAACTGTCAATTTAGAAAAAAAAAATTGTGATAACACGTACAGATGCACAAAAGTTGCTTTACACCAAATATACGTGGCCCAGCTTGAGGTTTTCTGTGGCCACCAATGGTTTTGTGCAAACATGTATTTTTCATACAACCTTAAGATGAACATAATATTTCATGTGTGGAGGTACACAGAAACATACACTTAATTCTGTCTATTATTTTAAAATACACTTAATAAATAATATACAAAAGAGAATTCTCTTAAAAAAAAACAACTAAACTGTGGGCAACAGTAAGCTGGTTGTAGCAGTCGCTGCCACGTCTTCCAATTTCCTGCTGTGTAATTAATTATGTACAGTGATGGACAATTTTTTTCAAGTGGCTAAAAATCAACCGACCAATCGGTCTACTTCTAGAACAAAAAAAAACAAAACAAAAAAAAAAAACCCCAGACAGAATAAAACAATTACTGCTCAGTTCATTCTAATGAAATTTCCCCTGAAGACTGTAGATGAGATGAAGATGAACTACTACTGGAATCCAGTTAACTGGAAAAAGACAAAGAGAATATCCCACAACATAAAACAGAAAATAAAAGACTTAAAAGTTCCTGGAGAAACTTATATAGGGACTGCAGCATGGCGGCCATTTTAGAGTTCTGTCAGGCGTCTTGAATGAAATAAATGGCATCTTTGTGAACTGTCGCCATGATAACTTGAAACGACAATAAAAGTAATAGCACACATCACGGGGCCGATCCGGTCGTTTTCATATAAAATTTGCGGGGGTACACATTGCGGTTCAGTCCACATTAAAGTAGACGGAAAAATAAGATATAAAGTGGATAATGATAGGAAGAACAAATTTTGCTGCTTTTATCCATTAAGGTACAGTGTATGTGCAAATCTTGTTTGGCTTTAAGGAGCTCATTACACAACAGAATGAACGAACTCTGGACGAACTGAACAGACAATAAAGAAGAACTTTGTTGTGCTTTGTTGCATAACTACAAATAGAGGCCCTATTATACTCAATGTACAATTATAACTGTATCAAAAAATAGCTAATGCTCTCCTATTATGAGAAACTAAAAGGAAAGCTAATGGAACAAACAAAAAAACAGGTGGCTTAATTAGACTCATTTCTTTTTAGCAGCCTTTGAGCGTTAAAGATAAATATAATGGAGTTAAAACAAACTGTAAAAATGGTGGAGAGCATTTCAGAACAAACTCAAACAGTATCAATCATTAGAAGTACAATTCTTTTAATAGTTCCATTATGTTTATCTTTTGTACTGGTTGTCTTTTTTCTGGTTAGACCAAAATGACTCATTACTTTTATCACCTCAGTAAATGACAGAAGCTGAACACATTGCATTTGTGTTAGCTTAGACACAGAGCTCCACACAGCTCCCTTTCCTAATTTATTTATTTAATCAGAATGACGTCATTGACAAGAAGTTCATTTGGAAAAACAAGATTTTGGTGCTATACAGAAACCTTAATCACGATCACAAATCTAAAACCGCCTTTTGAATGTTGCTATAAAAACTACAACAAACTCTCTGGGATGAGGACAGGAAGCAGCAAAACTCCAGTGACGACAAACTACACACTTTATGCTTGGATTAAACTGTGATTGTCAGGGCGGAGCACAAATTTCCCGTCTTTCATCCCCACCAGCAGCACGTACTTGTGAAGAAATGCGGCATCCGTTGTTTGCTGGGATACTGGGCCACCCTGGTTGGTAAACTGGTAGTAAAAACAACCGCCGCTGCCTTTCATGTAAAATGACTTTTTCCCTGCAATTACTAACGCTACATCTACGCTATAATAATTATTAGCTGTGCCTACTACACTGGAAATCTCATTGTGTGCTCCATTAAGTGCAGATTAGTGCATCAAATGAATGATTATTAGGAATAAGATTATTTAAGTCACAATAAGGTTATTAGTCCACACATTAAAAAGGACCCAACACGCAGAAAAGTAAAGGCATATCCTTACGAGGAGTGTTCTTCTGAAGCTTCCTGAGGGCTCTCAGCAGACCTTTGTAGCCTTCGTAGCTCTTATCATTCTGAGTGTACAGTAGCATCTTCTTGGCATCATTAATCAAACGAGAGATTCTGTTGATAATGGAAAAATGAAAGACGAAAGACAAAAATCATAATCAGACGTAATGTTTACAACGCTTGAAGAGACAGGAAGATATCTGATTTGTATATGCACATGCTCCTGTTAATGTCCAAAATATATTGTTGATAAGGAATTATCAAGACTGCTCAGGGCACTCATTAAACAGATTTTGAATGTCAGAAAGTTTTCACTTTCTGGATAAAGAAAAGATAAACATACAAGTAATGCAAAAGTACAAAAGTACATGAATATCACTTTAAGGATCTTACTCACATGGAGTCATTAAAATTTCCCACAATGCCCGGACTCTCTCCTGGGGTAGGATTACGAAAGCAGGGGTTGTTGGCGTTACAGATAATGCCCTGTACCCAGGGAAGTGTACCCGCTGAGGGCATTGCCTTGTTAGGGAAGTGACCTAGAGAAATAAGCAAACAATTTCCATAATGAGCTTCAAGTTAAGTTTCAGTAAAGTAAAAAAAAAAGAAGCTATTTCAAGTACTAACTAGAATAACTGGGAGTCCTTTATAACTGAGTTATTGCTCAAATGTTAGGTTTATTTAATAAAATATTAATCCACATTACTACATAAACTGTATTTATATCATTTATTGGTCGTGCTGAACCAATATTTGATCTGTTTTCTTGTTTTTACACCTCCTGTTGCATTTAATTTAGAATATTATAAATAGTTTTTGCTGTTTGCTGCTGTTAATTCAAATAAAGAGAACAGTTTTGCTACGCTCAGTCACTGACAAGGCAAAAGTTGTGAAACCAGCTGCACCGTTTAACGATTCTCTACCCGTATAGCTGAAGGTCTTATCATGAATTCATAGTGCAAACAAATATTGACAAATCCCACAAATACTTGGATGTCAATAGCAAGGACCTCAGATAAACTCACATGTCAATCTTTCCTTGAAACAAGAAGAATGTGCTTTTCCTAAAACATGACTAAGAATTATTGAAAAAAAAAAAAGATAAAAGAATTACAGAGGCTAGTAATATTGTATGGATATCGTAAAAAATATAAAATCAAGACAAAACACTAAAACCAACTGCCTTAAAAAAAGCAAGAAATTTGTAGTTTTATGGTTAAAGCTTTAGAACGGCCACACTTCATGCTTGTAAAGATTTTGTGATAAATACTGACTCACATTGATGTTGTTCGTAGGGTGGATAATGTATTCGAACCGAAATCAGGATGAAAAAGATGAACAAAGGCCAGATGATCTCAATCAGCAGCTGGATCTAAGGCAAAAAGGATAATAAAAAGGCATTTTTTTCAATATTCTTGTGCACAAAACTCATAAGTTCATTAGCCTCTACTAGTAAAAAACAATTGATGTTTCCAATATTTTAGAAATACACAAAATTATTGTTTTAGGCACAAAAAAGCAGGTAAATGTTTGCTCATCATCATGAATGTGTGTAAAGTATGGGGGTTAATAAGGCAAGACACAAAGTAAGTTAATTGAATACAGCTTTTTCCATCTGGACCATATGCCTGCAGAGCTTCAGCTGCCTGATTGAAAGAGCACAGCAGACGTGCAGCGCGGTGGATAAAGAATAAAGCTGATGTCCTTAAAAACAGACTGTATCCCTTTAATGGAAGAGACTGGGCTGAAAGTCACACAACCACAGCTGTCACTGTGAGCTCTGCCTGATGGAGAAACGGCTTAATTGTCTGCAGATGAGCCTCTCCACGTATAAAGAAGCACTGCGCTAAAGTTGTAGCTTGAATCAAATTAGCATAGCAGTGAGTGTGTGGGCATCAATTAACAGAAGATGGTAAAAATGGGTCATCTTTACAACTTTGGCTTAAAGTGTTACACATTTTAACAAAAGTGAAGAAGACTAATTCGTCAGAGCTACCCACTCGAAAGACCATTTCCTCTTTAAGTATGAGCTGCTTTTGAAAGGTAGTGTAGAGATTATTATTATTTTTTTTTTATCAAGTCACAGGAAATCAGCAGTCTTGTGAAATCATCCAAGAGGACAAACACCCCTCTTTATTTTCTGTGGCTTTATCTAAACTGGCCTGACTGTCATCATCGTTGACTCTTAATTTAAGACAGCATGGCAAAAGAAAATTAAAAGTTGAATGAAGTTACAAAGCAATTTATTAAAAAAAAAAAAAACAGCAGCGAGAAAATGATACACCATTATCAATTCACACATTTGAAGGGCCCCCTGTTATCATTGTTCCTCTAAATCAGGGACTAACCCCCCCCCAAAAAAAAAACTTACAGTCTGTCTCCGTCGGTAGGTGAAGTTCTTCCACAGCAGCAGCCCCAGCTGAGTGGAGACTGCCATGTTGCCGTCTTCCCAGCCTCACAGAGCAAACTCCAGCTCCTCACTGAAACGCCACAAAGAACAAGGTCAAAAACTGCACGACTCAAAACTGGCAGTTACCAAACCGCACTTTTTTATTGTGATACGACAGATTTTAACATCATTTTAAAAACAAAGAAGTCATATTAAGATAGTATTTCTCACGAAAGTTGACGCAAAAGATCATTTTGAAAGCAGAACAGAAATTTGTCACATCAACAAAACCCAAGGATACAAGGCAGTTTCATCCAGTTGATTCAATGTAGAGTCAAATAACTTTTTTTTTTTTATAAAACAAAATGCGGAAAAAAACACAAACTGCTGCACAACAACCAACAAACCAGGCCACTTGTAGAAGTCCTAAAATACAGCATGAGGAACAAAATACATTCAAATGCTTTGAGAAAATAACGACGCGTCACCGACTGAAACGAACAAAACATTCACCCGGTAAAAAAACAGCAAGAAGAAGCGAATGAAGTCGAGCTCTGACTGGGGAAGGCTGGCAACTCCGGCAAATTCTGGTCAACTTAGTGTAAGCTCACCAGTCCAAAGTTCAAGCCCTTCATGGGGGAGAATGAGTGGGTGGGGGGCAGTTAGTTTTCCCAGTATCACGGCAGAATTAACTCAGTAACACATTTGAATTAGGCACAATAAAACATTTTATGTAAATGTTGGAATAACTTATGGAGCAAACTCCTTACTTTCCCTTTGTTTACTCCGGATCAATCAGTTTTATCCACAAACTTTTGCTGATGTTGTGTGGCTCGCCCATGTTTTCTACCCTTTTTTGTTAATTCAATTTGTGGACAAAAGTCTTTCATGAAAGTTTTATCAAGTTGAGGACCAAGTTCTTATGCAAATTGTTCTCAGTACACAACCTAAATCTTAGTTCTTCCAACATTTTAAAACAAGCTTTAATTGTGATGATTAGTTTAAGGGTAAAACCTGATTTTTGTCCACTGAAAGAATAAAGGTCATCCTGTTTTTCATGCTGAATGTCCTTACAGAATAAAGCTGATTGGCTTTCGGGGACGGTCAAACCAGATCAGTCAAGGACAGAGTGATGTCCAAACATAATGTGCTCTACTGATTATTTAACCTGTTGCAAAACCTTCTAAATCAAGACGTTTGTAAAATCGTCTCATAAATTAATGAGAAAAACACATGTCACCATTTCTGGGTGAAGACTTGCAGTCAGATGACAGCTTCTTCTTCTTCTGTTATGAATTAATTGCAACAGAGTGGTAAGATTCACACACACACACAAAAAAAAAGAAAAAAGTTTGTGTAAATATTAAACCAGTTAGCTCTTTGCACACATTCTGGACTGTTGAAAGTTTTGCAACAAAAAAACTAACAGGAACTTTGGGCTCAAGGAACATCACAGTGACCCACCACATTATCTGCTGTCCTGATGCGTGTTTTTTTTTATCGCGTTTTTTTTTTATCGAGTCATGAAAGCCATTTCACAGAAAACATCCCACAATCTAGAAAACATCTGTTTATTTTACAAAAACAAACAAGAGCTCTAACCCCCTTTACTCAAACATTATATAACAGATGTACAGTTTTGTAGAATAACGAGGAAAAATATATTGCCATATCTTAGATCAGTGTATATGACTAAAAAAAATGAACAAAAACATGCAGTGTGCTCATTCAGATCATGTTGTTTTGATATTTTTGTGCAGCAAATGAGCCAATCTGTATCTCCCACTAATTCCAGCAATGTTTACAAGCAGTCCATTTTGAGAGCTGCTTTTCTTTTTGATGGTTTTATTGATAGAAGATGTGGCAGACATTCTAAACGTGGTTTGCATTGAAATGATTATTTTTTTGCTCAATGGGCAGCTGTTTGAATTGGTGCAGCGCTAGTGCGCCCCTAGTGGTAACACACAGGAATAAAAAATCACATTAAATCTTGTTTACCATCATTTCTTGCTCACGTGCTCAGAGGCACATTTCACCCCCCACTCAACTTCATTGTCTTCATAAAACACACGATGGTTCATTCAAAGTGACACCTTTCAACGTGAACGCAAACCTTTTTTATTTAATTAGACATAATTAAGATGAGACATTTTAGTTTTTTGTGTAAAAGCCTTTTTTAACCACAGCTAAAAAAAAAAGAGACGCGTGCATTTCGATGACGTAGCTGCATCGCAACAGCCATGTGTTAATGAAAACACCACAAACAATAAATAAATAAAAACGACTTTATTCTAGACCGTTTTTATCGAAGGGGAAAAAAAAAAGGTAAAGAAATGAAACCTAGAAGAGTTCGCTGCCTTTGAAGATAATCTTTAACAATTAGACCACATGCCATTAAAACTATCAAAAAAAAATCAACTCATGACAAATGACTTTCGTTCTAGTCTTTTCATTGTTCCGTTGAACTGGGGTTACTGTCGTTCATTCGGGTAAAGATGAACCACACAATCAAGTCAGACAAGTTGAAGCGACGTGCCACATGACCAGCCCTTCAAAATAAAACTACTAAGATCAATACTTGCCATTTGCCAAGATCATTTAACTAAAAATGATAAATTTCCACGGGACTAAGGTAGCTAGACACACATTAAAACGCAATTACAGCGCACAAATATATTTATAAATGCGTCCAACTTCACGGTAAATAAGTAGGAAGCAACATTGCAACAAGTCGACTTTTATTTTTTTAGGTGCATTAAACCGGAAGCGTTGCGTTATGCTAACTTGATGCTAGTCCCATCTAACTCCAGCCAACGATGGACAAAAAAAAAAAAAAAAAAAAACGCTTAAAGAAAATTAAAGTTCACTTGTCATTATTTGAGAAGTACTCTTTATCTATTATAATAAGTCGTTTTTTAAGTATGCGACGTCAAAATGAAGAAAAATTAACGATAATTAATTACATTTACAAAGCGCAGATTTCCAGACGAAAAAAAAAAAAAAAAAAAACGTTAGTCCCCCGCAACAATTTTTCTACAATGAAACTAATAAAGCACCATTAAACCGTAACAATAATATGTTCGTGATGCTAAACTCGCATTCTTCCCACACAAAAAAATTAACCGACCTTAATCTTGTGTGAATATTCCCTTCTTCTCCTCTCATAAACTGCAGTCTCTTGTTCCAGACGGTTGAAAAAGTGTCAATAAATTACGTTCCTCGGAGGTTGCGGTGCCTCTCCGTGCTCTGCCAGTGTCTTACCAAGAGTGTTTTTTCTTCCCCGCCAGGCTTTTATAGCTCAGCTCGATGCGGAGCAGAGAAGCAGCATAGAGAGGTAACTAACGGTCACCGTTTGTTGCTGCTCCCATATAAGGCAAGCACGTGCTGAGGCAAAACATCTCTTAAAGGGCCAGCGACACTTTCCCGCGTCACCCGTGCACCGTGCTACTTTAGCAAAGTTGTTCAAAATTGTGTTTAAAGTTCGTGTTTTTACTGTGTGAGTGTTGTTTCGGCATTCACGCCATTGTTTTCAACACCTAAATACCTCACAACACAATCTACGTTTTCAACATCTGACTAATTTAGCCTGTTTTCAAGAATTTTAACCATTCAAACATAATTCAGCCCATTCAAGAGAAAATTCGGCATGTGTAATATCCTGATGCGTGCTCAATAATCCAGGCAGTAAATATAACAACGTTAAGTCAGGTCCTCTGGATGGATCCTTTTTGCTGAAACATTTTGTCTTTCATGCAAAAGACTTGTCAGTCTGAGGAGCTGCAATAAACTCGGTCTCATAAATAACTCATTTTCATAGTGGATCAACCAGTTTGCTGGTGACAGCCAAAACTAGCTGTTCACATGATAAAGGAGGATCATCAGCCTAACAATGGATTGTTAGTGCTCTGATGGCTGTTTCCTATTCACGGGGAGCTGAGTGATGCATTAACAGCATTGTAAGAGGGGGACAGTTGAACACGGAGGCCTCCACCCCTGTTTAATGATGGACGGTTTCTTTTCACAAAGATGGCCTCCTTCACTCCTCTTTCAAACCATCATTCCTCTCTATCAAGGATGTGAACATCTTCATCCCTGAAATAGTGACTGCTGGCCTGGAGATTAAACCACACAGTCTTGGCCTGATGATGTTGCTCTTCTGTGCTGGACCATCCTTTTGGCCAGTGGCTGTTTGGTTTCCCTGATGTAAGACTGATCACCCTCCTGACACTGAACAGCATACACAACATTATTCTGTTTGTGCCGGGGGACTGGATCTTTGGGATGAACCAGTCTTTGCCGTAATGTATTTTGGGGTTTAAAAGCCACTGGGACGTTATGTTTAGAAAATAAATGTCTCAGTTTCTCTGATACTCCCTCAACATACGGAATGACCACTGGTCTGGGTCTGGGTTCCTCCTTTTCACCTGTTGGCTTACTGGAGTCCTGTTTGGGGTTTTTCTCTGCTTTCAGGAAGGCCCAGTTAGGATATCCACATTGCTCTAGTACCTGTCTTGTGTGGGATTTCTCCTTCTGCCTGGCTCCTGAGTTAGTGGGGTCGCTGTCTGCTCTGTGGTACAGAGTCCTGACGTCTCCTAACTTGTGCTCCAAAGGGTGATGGGAGTCGAACCACAAACTGGTCTGTGTGGGTGGGTTTGCGGCACACGGTTTGCATCCATCAGAAACTGAGACCTCACAGTCCAAGAAAGCCAACTTGCCATTTTTACATCTTCTCATGTGAACTTGATATATTTATCCACAGAGTTGATGTGATCAGTGAAATGTTGGACTTCCTGAAATTTAATTTTAACCCAGGTGTCATCAACATACCTGAACCAATGACTTGGTGGTGTCCCTGAAAAGGACGTCAAGGCTCTTTTTTCTACCTCCTCCACAGGTTGGCAGCAATAGGAGAAAAGAATAGCTTTGTAAGCATTATCTTTCACTTTAATCAACAGGACCTACAGTCTCCGGTCTCAAGACTTTTTAAATTTTAGTGTTCCATGTGTAGGAGCAGAAAGGCTGAAGAAAGCCTTCTGCTTTTCTGCTCCAACCTCATGGAACAATTTGCAATTGAACCTTAAACTTAGAACTCTAGTATCTCTGAATGTATTTAATTCCATGATATGTCCCATTATGTTCAAGTTGCAGAAGTGCAATTGTTTTAATTGAGTCATTTGTTGTATTGTAAGTCTATCCAACAAATTTCAGTCAAATCATCTGGACTGTTTCTTTTTTTTTTTTGTCCAGATGTCCTGACTGAAAATTGTTGGATTGTATATCTGTATTATTGAGCATAGACTTTATTGTAAGTCTATGTTTATTGTGACTATGTGTTGTAACTGAGTGTTTTTTTTTTTTTTTGCTTTACTGAGTGTTTTTTTTCTCCTTCTACAGTTTTGCCATTTTAGGTTTTAGCTATCATTTTTGTAATTTTAGATTGAGGAAATTTTAGCTTGTATCTACTATTTTATTGGTACCATTTAAAAAAATCCTTTAGCTATTGTTGTACTAGTTTTTGGTGTTAGCTATTGTTGCTACTGTTAGTTTAAGATTTTAGCTAGTCTTTTGCTATTTTTAGCCTTTGTTTAGCTAATGTGCTAGTTTTAGGTTTAAGTTATGTTGCGCTCATTTTAGCTTTTAACTACAGTTTTGGCATTTTAGGTTTTAGCTATCATTTAGTAATTTTATTTTTAGTATAGATTTTTGCTCATATCAGCTTTTAGATATTGTTATACTAGTTTTACATTTAGCTACTGTTTGCTGGAATAGGTTTTATCTATGGTATTATTGATTTCATGTTTTAGCTTTTGTTTAGGTTCTGGTTATGCTTTTTCTATTTAGCTAAGCTTAGCATTTAATTACAACATTATTATTTTAAGCTATAGGAAAAGTTTTGCTTAATTTAATTTTTAGCTATGTTTTTCTGTATTTTAGTTTCTTTTCAGCTCGTTTTAACTTAGTCAGTTTTAGCTTCTTCAGCATATTTCAGCAGTCAGTCAGCACTCTGCGTTTACACTACATTTTTGCAGCGTGAACACAGAGTGCTAAAAGGCAGGAAATTTAAATATTTCCATAACTTAGTGTAAAACTGACAGAAAATGAAATAGTTTATAAAAGAACGTAACAAGGTTAAATCAGGTCATCTGGATGGATTCTTCTTTGATTCTTCTTTGTCAGATGACCTGACTTAACCTTGTTACAGTTTTCCACCTGGATAATTGAGCATGCATCAGGACATTTATAAAATAACATTTTGTTTGCATGAACAGCTAAAAAATCTTGAGTTTGGGGTTGTTTTAAACAGTTGCCGTCATTTTGGTCTTACGCCTGCTTGGACTAGCGTCATCAGACTGATCAGAATGAAACTGCTGAGGCTGTTTTTTTTTTTTTTTAAACCATTACAACAATTTTTTTTCTAAATTAAAAACTAAAATGCAACAAACCCTTTGGTTTTTATGGCTTGTTTGCTGTCCTGCATAAGTTGTTGCCTAACCAAATGACATCAACATTTCTACTATATGGCAGTTTTACAGTGACAAATAGTTTTTTCTGCCTAACTGGACCACTCACTTCCTGTCCTCATGTAGCAACACTTGTCTTCGTCACAATGCACTTTTGTCACGAGTGGCTCTCTGGCCAGTTGTCACAGAGCAAACCTGGTGTGGAGAAGAAGAACACTGTCAGCAAAAATGCAGGAGACATTTTGGGCTCATACAAAAATGGGGCCAAGTGAGGAAAGCAGTGGACGGTTTTAGAAATGTTGAACATTAATTACATTCTTAAACAATTCAATGGGATAAGACTGGACTGAGACAAGCATTAATAGTTATGCTCAGATAAAAAAAGAAGCATATTGTTAGATATTTCTATCTAAATGTAAATAACAGAACCTCCCAACTATATTAATGTGTCAGAATCCGTTTGGGCTGAATAAAAGAAGAACAATCATCCTTCATTCATGAGCAACTTCAAATGGTTTGGACAATAAGAAAACTTGACACCTTCTTTAAAACTCCTTTCAGCGCATTGAGATCTAAGCGGTGCTGAAAGCCGAGGGACAAAATGTGGGCCAGGTCAGTGTGGGAAGGTCCGGGTCTGTTCCCCCGGTGAGGAAGTTCAACCAGCAGGGGCTTAAATTCAAAACACAATCCTCAGTCAGACAGATTAGTCAATTAATCCATCAGAGAACATCCAAATCTGCCAGCATCAACAAGAAGGATGATAATTATCCAACTTGAAAGCATTTTGTTTCTTCTTTCTTTCTCTTCAAAGAATTTGGCCTAAATGAGTCAGAGTTTAGTCTCCTCAGGTGAGCGTTGATACAGGCTCACAATCAGGAAGTACAATACGTACAGTGGCTTTTAATGTTAGGGGGAGAACATGTTTGATTTTTAACTGTTGTCTGTACTTTATATGTTGTCTGTCTAAAACAGGTCTCTCTTGTAAATGAGTTCTCGTGACTCAGTGAGAATAACCTGTATAAATAAATGTTGAATGAATGTCTTCTTGAAGAGAAGTTTTATTATTAATAAAATAACTTTGGTAAAAACGCCAATTGATAAAGGCTACAATGTTTGCTTTGATGGATGACTCTCATATAGTTTATTTTTTCACTCAAATTTAACATACCAAGATTGTAAAAAAAAAAGAGTTCTTATATTGACTACTTTTTCTTTTTCTTCTTCTTTCGGCTGCTCCCTTCTTCAGGGGTTGCCACAGTGAACTAACTCATACAAGGACTTGGCAACTGTTTTGACGCCGGATGTCCTTCCTGACGCAACCACAGACCACCGAGCTACCACAGCCCTCTGTGTGGAGCAGGAAGGTGTCATCTAGGGCACCTGGGGGAGCAGGTGGTGGGGCTAGAGCTTTGCCCAAGGGCCCAGAGTGAAGCAAATGAGGGTGGAGGCAGGTATAGGTGCTTCACCTTTCATGAGCACATTTGATGTTGTCAGTCTGGGGAGGTGAACCGGCGACCTTCCGATCACAGGCTCGCCTTCTGTAGCCTCTGCACCACAACTCCCCTATTTTTTTATGTTGACTCAATATTCTGAAATTACAATAAAAATAAGATTTTAATTTTAAAAAATGCATATAAAAAGTTAAAGTAGAATTATAAAATTAAATGACAGTAGTCCCTCGTGTATCGCAGGGGATCTGTACCCTGAAGCCCTGCGATACGTGAAAAACCGCAAAGTAGGGATAGTAGTACAAGTAGTAAGTAGTAGTTTCTTTGTGTATATATACATAAAGGTGTTTAAAGCTCTTCCCACTCTTGCAATATTCCAAAAAATGTTTCTAAACTCTAAACGCTCTAAAAGAACACAATTTTACAATTTCTGCTCTCTGTCAACTGCAAGCGCTCTCGGCCACGTCCACTTCTCTGTTCTGAGATCAGCTGATCAGCTGCAGGAGGAAGCTTATCTTGCAGTGCGGGCTGCACAAATGTGCAGCAAGTGCTAAATAATTTAAAATAATTTATTTTAAATAAAAATTCCATGCCGATCGTGCGGCTCATCCATCAATCAGCCAACTGTGTGTCATCTTACTTTGAATAGAGCGAGTCTGAAAAAAAATAAACCTGCGAAGTAGCAAGGGACTATTGTCTTGTAGGGCTCATTTTTATGAGGTCAGAAGCCACTTTTATTTCGGTCTTCTAAAAAATGCACCCCTACTTGTTCTATCCTAGCACCTGCACGTCTAGCCATGGATCCTGCAGCAGGCTAACCTTTTATTTCTCTTAAAACCATTTATATCTGTTTCCTCTTGTCAGAGAATTTTGGTCAAAGGCTAGGGATGTTTTTATTACTATGAATGAGAACAAGAAGCCCAAGACATAATTGAAACCATCTCCCAAGACACCATCTCATCTCTGTCCATGAACCATATGTTTGGGTTAACGGAGAGCGTTTGGTAAGGCTACAGCCAAGGACCTCCTGGGCTCTGTGAACTCATCTGAACTGATAAGGATATAAAAGTGGGCGGAGAACGCAGCTCAAGGCAGATTCTTGTGACTGGTATTCATGTGTGTACATTTTATGTATATTTATGTGGACCGTCTGGAAAATCTGACCTTACAAGTAAAATACCTGTTGAAATTCCTCCTGCAAACGAGTGTGGTTCTTTGGGATTTTCTCTAACACCTCAGCACAACATGCGTCAGTTTATTTAATTTAATCATTCAAACACAGATCAATGACATAGAGCTATAACGAGTCTTATATAAGCGTTAACTTTTCATGTGATAACTAACTAAAACTCTGCTGCTCCATCACTGCGCACACCTTTGCCCGTAAATTTAACTCCAAAAAAAAAACATTTTAGTCCATCGAACAATCTTCATACAATATGAACATCATGACAATAAAAGTTTTTGTTATATAGCATCTTTTCCTGGACTCTTTCTGTGGAAAGGACTAACAAAATGGACACACGAAGATTTGTCGCATCAAATATGGAGGACGGAATGTGACAAAATGAAATAAATAAAAACACAGTAATGAAATGTAGCATTTAATTATTAAATACATCATTAAATAAATAATTAAATATATCAATAAATATACAATTAAATTATTTAATGATTTAATCAATTGTTTAATTTTGTTACATTCCACCCTCGTGTCACCATGAAATTATGTTAACTGTCAGTCTCATTCATCAAACTCAGTGGGCGGGACTAACGCTGATCATGTGAAATCCTTAATAGTTAGATAAGCCATAAGTGTTTCACGAGCATTACCCCAAGTTAATATATTTCTTATCTTGCACACAGGCAGGGGTTTGCGATCCACACTTCTGCATCGGCTGTAGGTTTGACTCTGTGTTGCCTCAGAGAGTTTTTTCGTTTAAATTTGCTGCTTCTCGTAAACGCGCGTCTTCTTCTTTACATTCATGGTATGAAAAAAAAAGTTTCATCCAAATACACGTAAACACAAATGACCACTTCCTAAAGTTTCGGGATATATTTTTCTGGCCTGTGGATCAATTGATTATCTGTGGTTGATTTGTCTTTGCATGCTGTGAGGAGCAGCCAATCAGGCGTCAGGGTTAGGGTTAGTCCCGCCCACTGAGTTTGACAAGTGAGGCTGACAGTTAATATAATTTCATGGTGTCACTGGAGGGTGGAAGGTGACAAAATTAAATAAATAAATCATGAAATAAATAATTTAAAAGGCACATTTCATTATTTAAGGGTGTATTTAATTGAATTGTATATTTAACAATTTAATGATGTATTTAATAACTAAATGATACATTTAATAGTTATGTATGTATTATGTATTTATTTATCTCATTTTGTCACATTCTGTCCTCCATAATCAAATGTCCATACATGTCCTGCTAGAGTGTCAATACAAAGGGTCTTGTTCGCTGATGTTTCAGGTCAGAATGAATGAACAAAGTCCAGTTAAAATCACACAACAAATTCCAAATAATGCGCAATTTTGGATTATCTGTTCCACAGAAGAAAGACAGAATGCTGGGCATCAACAGCTGTTAGTTACTGAAAGTTAAGGTTGCAAAGTTGGTTATGCAAGAGAAAAAATATAATAAAAGTTCAACCGATCAGGTCTTTAAGTTGGTAATGTGCATGAAGTTGTCAGGGGCCATTATTCCAACTGGCTGAAGAACAATGGTTTGTTACGACTGGCACAGCGTGAGGTAGATTATAAGGGATGGTGGGATTATTCAGATTAAGCCTTTTAGGATATTGAAACTTTTCTAATTACAGCAAACAGAGCACAGCCACTTTAGGGATGACTCTCAACTATCATTTCAAATCTTACTTTGCTTATCAAGTTATTTTTGTGAAGACTTTATGCCTTTTTAAAGAAATAGATTACAGCTCAGTTTGGGCAACCAACAAGACACTTGGTTTTATTAACTCTAAGCACCAGCTCAGATATATTTACAAAAAACTCCTCCTAAATGATTATATTCTGTTTACACAAAGAGCTGCGTGTATGGAAAACAAACAAAGATGGAGGACAGGACTTCCTTGAAAGAGGATGAAGAAGAAAAACCTGTAATAGATCCTTGCTTATATACGGGTAAAGTTCATGCAAGAGGTTTTTATTTGACATTTTAAACTTCACATTGAAATAACAAAGCTGGTAAATTCACTTAATGTGTGCTTCTGTGTTTCACTCCTAAAAATGCAAAGATGTGGGCTTCCATTCTCCTCATTTTCCCTTTGACCGACAGTAACCCCAGCACAGAGAGGTAACACACACCAGCTTCAGATTAATTAATCTCAGGCTGCAGCAACTTTCAAATCCTCACTTTCAGGACCATAAAACTACACGTTGCAGCTATTTATCGACAAATTGCAGACGTATTAAATAAAAGCAGGTGCATACTAGCTGGACTCTAGAAAGGATGTAAAGGAGGATGGAATGATTTGTCCGATAGTAACCCCGGCTCAGAGACTGAAGGGGGAGGGGAGGTTTGTCCGATAGTAACCTCAGCACGGAGTATTGATGGAGGCAACCAGAGCAGGAGGGGGATGGAGGATAGATCACCTAAATTCATCTTCAGGCTGCAACAATGTGTCACTTCTGTCTCACTGAAGGCAAATTAACTGTGAAGCTGCGCCAAGTTGGTGAAACTCACAAAGCGAGGAGGAAAAAAAAAACCCACTAAGTGTCGTCTTTATTTTCATTATCTGTGATTTCTGGGGACACATGACCCAGTAACCAACAAATGCACCGAAAAAATGTAAACATGTCTTGCCCAATTAACACACAAAAGGCGCAGGATGCTGCAAATGCTGTCCAGTTTCCTCCTGCTGCAGCGTGGGGATGTGGCGTTCAGGTGCTGCTGGAAATTTTGCGAATAAAATCCAGCCAACAAACGATTTGAAGTTAATTTTATTGTAATTATCCTGGATATTTACATAGAACAACAAACACCACTGGGTTTTTTTTTTTTCAGCTACAGTGCAATGCCAAATTTGTGTTTAAAGCCAAAGCAGTAGATGCTAAAGCAATGCACATTCATTCAAAAGGAAAATAATACATGTCATTTGTTCACTTTTAGTGGATACTGGCACATTTTGTGCATTATTCTGACAACTTTCTTTGAAGGAACGGTTTAACAATTAGCTGGATCTGCAGCAGATACCTTTTTTCACAGATCAGAAGGGGAACCAGTTCCTAAGACCCAAACTCTTGGATGGCATGCATTATTAATTTCTATAATGTCCACATATGGATGCCAGATCCTAGGAGATATGGCTCTGAAGATGCATTAAGAGTTAAAAATCTTCCTTAGGAAGGGTAAAGGGGCAACAAATACTTGGTGGGTTTTACCGTCCAAACTAAGATGTGAGGTCAAAGATCAAGACAAAACAGTCACAAAAGCCCCAAGTTGTAACTCAAGGCTCGTTACGCAAAATTACCACACAGACCAGTCCGTCTTTCTCCTCCCTCTGGTTGTTCATGAATCACATATGCAGCCGGCCACTTCTTGCTCATTCAGAAATGATGACCACACACCGGGACTAAAAGAGGCGTGGAGCAGAACTCAGCTGGGTTGAAGTGGAGCACGACGTGTGTTGGATGTCTCCCTCATGTCATTTATCAAACTTAATGGATTAACTCATTTTAGAGATTATCTTTGTGGTTAACTAATGTTTTGAAACTAACTACAAAGTTGTTGTGTGTCATCATCAGTGTTTCCCTCAGTAATAAATCTGTTGTTGTTTAAGTGGACGGTCACTCACCAACTTCGTCAGGTCATCAAATTACTGAGCCATGTTTATTATTATTTTTTAAATTAAATTTATTGCCCAGTTCTGTTGTTACCTCACTCAGAGGCACAGAGGTGCATCGGAGGCGGGCTGTCTCCGACCCACCCTTGCCGCTGCTGTGTGGCCTCTGAATGGATCAAGGCGGCCAGAACACGTCTCAGTCCTGGACTGAGGCAACTTGTGAATGAGTGAGGGGGGTTGAAGTCAATGCACATAAATGCATCTGAGTTCTGTTCTATGGTTTTTTGGTTCTGCAACACTCAATTCATTTTTTACATTTCCAGTCTGTGCAGGATGTGGCTGGCTTCATCTGTGATTTGTGAATAGTCAGAGGCAGAATTAAGACAAACTGGGCTTTGCATCCATTTAGCGAACTGTTTCATAAAAGTGCCTAAATATTCAATAGGTCCCCTGTAGAAGTTTTTTGAAAGACTGAAATAAAATAATACAACTGAGAATCACTTTTGATTGCTATAGTTTACTTATATATTTAGGCATTAACTGTTTAACATAACTGTCACAAAAAAGTAGCCCATATAAATACCTATGAAGGAAAGCTATAATATAAAAATCTTGAAAAGCAAATACGATGCAGTTTATTTGTAATAAAAGACAAATAACATAGGGTATAAGTAGAATAGAAAATAAGATGAAATAAGTACAGTTGTAAACGTGAACCTGCACAAAAGAACAACATTTCAAGATGCTAAAACAAGTAAAATCAACCTGTATGCATTGCATAAAATGAATAACAGAGACTACAGTATAAGATCTATCCTCATAGGTCACACATAGCTGTTGTACAAGAATAAAATGCAACAAAATGTTTTTTTATTCAACAGATAGACTATTTCTCTTACAGCTCAGCAGGGATTCGTCTCCTGTATAAATAAATATATATAATTATTATTTTTTCAAATCCTATTAGTAAGCTTAGGAAGGTTTATTTTACTCTTTTATGATTGATCGTTTGGTTTCCTGGAGTTCGGAGGAGGACTTGAACGCATCGTGGTTTGACCGCGAGTTACCTCGAGCTGCAGCCTCCGTGGAAGTGGGTGAAAGGGGAATGACGTCACAGGCTGGCTGAGCGCAATAAAGACGCTGAAGCAACTAGAAAGCGTTACTGGGCAGAAATGTGTTCGCGCGGAAGAAAGTACGGTGTCCAAGAGGGTACATTTTAACAAAACAAAACAAAAAAATTAATTCGTTCTTACAGTTCTGATTCAATAACAACAAAGGTTGAATTGTTGCCAACAGTACACATAAAGCTCCCCGAGATAATAATAAGATTAAAACTGTGTCTAATAAACAATGATGACTTGGCTGTTTTTGTTTGTTTGTGGTTAAAGATTTGTCAAAAAGACACCTTGAAAATAAATCTTTAAACTGCCGACCCCGTTTTTTAAAGTCATGCGTCACGAAGTCTGATCAGACCAATAAAATAACTCATAAATAACCAAGACTGGTGAATCTTAAATTTCAAGGCTGGATGGTGCTTCGAAGACAAATAAATATCTGCAAAATTCTAAAAGCCAACAATGTTCAGTCAGGTCTTCTGGACAGTTTCTTTCTTTCTTTCTTTTTTAGCGCTGTTTCGCCCTTCACCCGAAGGGCTTCATCAGTCAGAGGAGTCACAAACAAACTGTTTTCCCCACTAAGCAGTAGACTCCTTTAGTGGACCAACCAGTTTGCTGGTAATAAGATGGTTTCTGGGGGCCGTCCTCTCCTCTGTCGACTCCTCCCAGGCAGGCAGCCACAGCCAAAGTGGTTCAAGTCAACAAAGTTCATGCTCAATAATCCAGGTAAAAAAATCCAACAATGGTAAATCAGGTAATCTGGACAAATTCTAAAACACATAATTCTAAAAAAACAAAAAAACAAAAAACAAAAACTAAAGCACATGCACGCACACAAATTAATATTTCTATCATTATCAAGACCGTGTATTGACTTCCACTCATTTCCAGTTATTTCTGTAGTCTAACCATGACCTTTACCAGTACATACATGACCATAACAGAAACTCAGTTTACACCTTAGGCCTAAACTTAACCCATAACCCAAAAATGGCATTCAAAATTCAAAATGGCGTATTCGATCTTCGGTCCCCAAAAGAACAACTGGCCATGACTAGAATGCACTCAATTGTTTGTAAGCTAACACTGGTCAAATTAACAGGTCCAGTGTAGAATCAGTATAGATAAATAAAATTATATATATATATATATATATATATATATATATATATATATATATATATATATATATATATATAAAAGGTGCTGGTTATTTTGGTATTAATTGTAAACATATTCACATTATGTAATAGGACTGTCCAAAGTTTCTTGATTTCAAAACACTAATAAACAAGATAAAAAGTACAATGAAATAACTGAAAGATGCAACTATAAATGGTACATTATGCACAAAAAAAGACAATTTGTTTAGTGGGGAGCAGTGGAGCAGAGGCTAGAGAAAGTGGGTCACAGGTTCAACTCCCCGGACAAACAACTTAAAAATGTTGGTGGGAAAGGTGGAAGGTGACGTCCAGGTGCCTCCACCCTCATTTGCCTCACTCTGGCCCCTTGAGCAAGGTCCTTAACTCCCACATCTGCTCACCAGAGCGTCCTAGATAGCAGTTCTCTGCTCCACACACAGGGCTGTGGTAGCTCTGTGGTTGCGTCAGGAAGGGCATCTGACGTAAAAACAACTGCCAAGTTTTCATGCGAGTTAGTCTGCAACCCCTGAAGAAGGGAGCAGCTGAAAGAAAAAAAGTATATATATATATATATATATATATATCCATACACCTAATTCCTAACTGCTCCCCAAGACTTACAGAGCTGCCCACTGCTCCACCTGGGTGTATCTCACATGTGATGGTTTATATACAGAGCACAAATTTCGTCATTGTATAGAAACATACACTGACGACAACACATAGCACTTCTCTGTATTGTTCTGCTTTTTCTACTTAAATTCTTCAAACGGCATTGAAAAAAAATCAACACATGTATAAAATTTGTCTTTTTTAATTCCACAACTGCTTTGGATGCTATATGCCATGCAGCGTTTCATAACTTCTCAAAGAAATAAAAAGCTCAACATGTTGTTTGGCCAACAGTCGGACTGTACACATACATGTTTTGCAAACAGCCTCAGTGGAGGCACTAACTGTGTGGGCACCAGCTCAGACTGCATAACGATTTGCCACGCAGCGCCGGTAATGAATCTCTTTTCCCTCTTGAATTGACCTACATAGGCACAGTTGTTGAATGAGGACATTGTTGTTGCAGAGAGCTGGCTTTCAGTTATTTTTCCTCTTCAGAAACCACCTTAAAAGAAGTGATTCTTCCGAGTTATGACCCTGTTAAATACGCGTGCTGTACACTATGTCCTCATCCATTTTTGATCCCTAAGCAGGACAGCTGAAGAACAAGAATCTCTGCAACAATGCCAATAGCTATTTGGAGCATTGCATATCTAATTTAAATGGACAAATAACATTTTCTGTGAAAATGCAGAGTGAATTCTGTATGATTCTGTAGATGTTTGCTGAAGAAGCTAAAACTGACATGTTAAAGTTAAAATAAATAGGACATTACCTAAATGTTCAAAGTTACAAAGGAATAGCTAAAGTGGCAAAAGCAAAAAGTGGATAAAGGCAAGCTGGAAGCAATGGATAGCAACAGCTAAAAGCATCAAAAGTTTATTAGAAGCTAAGAGTAAAGATGTCTAAAAGTAGCAACATGCTAGTTAAAAGCTAAAAGTTGCAAAAGGCTGGCTACACATACCAAAGTTTGGTTAGAAGCTAAAAGTAGCAAAATATTGGCTAACAACTTAAAATTGAAAAAGCTTGATAAAGGTATCACAGGTTAATTAGATGGTAAAATTAGCAAAAGGCTAGCAGCTAAAAGTTGCAAAAGGCTGTTAGATGCTAAAGATCGCAAAAGGCTTGATAAATGTACCAAATCGTTGTAACAAAAGAAACAATTTAAAACTGAAAGTATTAAAAGGCTACCATGAATTTAAAAGTATCAAAAAGCTGGCTCAAAGATAAAACTAGAAAAATTCAAGATAAAAGTATCAGAGATCAGTCAGAAGCTAAAAAAACGAAAAAAGGCTAGCTCAAAGCTAAAAGTTGCAAAAGACTAGCTAAATGTTTCAAAGGTTAGTTATAAGCAACATCTATAACATCAGCATCTATAACATCAGCATCTATAACAACTCTTGAATGAAACCAGGACGATGAGCTATAACAACACTTAATTTCCCTTAGGGATTATTAAAGTATATTTTGAATTGAATTGAACAAGTAGCACAAGGCTAGCTAAAAGCTAAAAGTTCCAACAAACATAGCTAAGGTATGTCAAAGGTTAGTTAGAAGTTAAAAGTAGCAAAAAGCTAGCTAGAAGCTAAAAGTTGCAAAAGACTGCTAGAGGCGAATAGCTGCAAAAGGCTTGCTCAGCAAAAACAAACAAACAAATAAAAAATGTAGGTGAACCTATTCAACGGCTACCTAGAAGCCAAACATTTCAAAAAGCTGTCTAAAAACTACAAGTAATAAAAGCTTATCTAAAAGTATCAAAATACTAGCTAAAATCTAAAAGCTAGATGTGGCAAAAGGATAGCAGGAAGCTACAACCAAAATGTAGCATAAGAAGATAAAATTAGAGCAATTTCTATCTCAGTATGTTTCTATGGGGGAAAATAATTGTAAATAAAGATAAATGTTTTGCAAAGTTTAGTTAACAAAACTCCAAAATCATAGCAGCCATCACCTGAATGAGCTAAATGTTTTGATACATGAATTAGATAGCAAAAACACAGAGAAGAAACTAAAACAATGTCGTGCTGATTCAGAAATTAAAGGAACAATTTATAGAATTTTCCATCCATCCATCCATCCATCCATCCATCCATCCATCCATCCATCCATCCATCCATCCACCCATCCACCCATCCATCCATCCACCCATCCACCCATCCATCCACCCATCCACCCA
>NC_056513.1:17972806-17984994 GCF_014905685.2 Nematolebias whitei
GGGAAATAAAGTTTTATTTAGACAGCTTCTAATTGTGTAGTTGTTGATTTTTTTTGTCACTAAATAATATTCCATTAATAGATAGAGTGGGTAAGTGTGTGGTTATGCTATTATATTTTGAATCTGATTAATAAAATGTTTTTTTAATGCTTTAAGTAATCTGGTAAATTCAACTTTAGGGGGATATAATTTATACTTATACCGACCTCCATCGTAACGAAGATCAGCAGTAACATTATCACCCTCATTTACAAGCTTCCTCACCTCTTTGCTCCTCAGGGGTTCCAGTCCCCTCCCTGGTTTATTGCATTATTTATCACTGGTAAATAAACACTGTAAATTCATTCTGAATCTTGTTCTCTGTTCTCATTGGTCCTTATATCTGGTTATAGCCACAATCGTTACAATTGCGATATCGCATGGGAATGAACACGATGGCATTTCCCAGGTTTGACCAGAACAGCGTTAACTCTATTTCTCAACATCAGAAGGGCTTACTTTACCTTTAACATCCTTGAAACCTAATGCAGTGGAACTGATTTCACCTAACATAATTAATTTTGAGACGATCACCAAACTGCATTTGATACGTTGTCTTTGCAAATATTTAAATTCAAAAGCATAGTACTTGTAGCTGTGATGCTGTACTGATTGTTGAAGGAAACAAAGGCTGAATTTAAAAGCAGCGACATATGAGTCAGCAGATTTTAGTCACTTGAAAACAGTATTTTGTCTTTCTAAGGTTTGTGTGTGTGAGTGCTTCTGAGTGTTGACCAGCCATCTGCTGCTCTGGTCAATATAATAGTCTATTCATCTCAAACAGCTGGCGGTCACGCTGACCCCTGTTTATTCTGCCTCCGACTGTCTGTCTGCTGCTTTTCTCATCCCCCATTATTCAGCCGACTCGCTGCCTGAGTAGCCTCAGAAGCATTTTCAGAAAACATTTACTAGCCCTTTATTCTGACTTGTTATGTCCAGTTGAAACACTTAAAAATAAAACTAAACGAATTTAGCACAATATTAGACATTCTTCCATCCTTCTTGCAGTCAGTTAGCATGACGTGATAATAATGGTGTCAGTCATTTCCTCTTGTGTCTAACAGCAAATATTCTCTTACAATTTATTAGAACATCAGCATATTACAGATGTTTCGGTCAAACCTAATAATGTCAACATGCAATGTTGCAAGGTCTGTTAGTGCTTGAGTTCAGTGATGAAGATAACTCTCAGCTACTACCACACCAAATATCTGCGCAAATAACGGAGTTATAGCCATTTTTGTTTGGCCAAGATAGATTGGCTTTGGTGGCCATTTTGATTTGTGTTGACTTCGAAAGTTAATCAGTTGTAGCTGTGCACCCGATTCCTTTCTAAGAGTTTCATTAACGCCTATTCAATGGTTCACAATATATTTTGCTAACACTACAGACAAACGTATACAGACAAAAGCATTGTTGTGGGTGATAAACATGCATGCATGTGTCAGTAGCTGTTTTAAAGCAAGAGGAGGCTGCATTAGTCCAGATTAAATTCATGGCTATTTGCAACATCAGCAGTTATTTTGATGTATCAGAGAGTTTGTATGTATAAAATTTACACGGTCTGAAAATGTAACCGCCAGTGTCCAGAGTGTCTGTTTAATAGACCATCTCACTATCTCATAAAACTTATGATGAGGAAGTTAAATGATTAATAATTTCCCCTCCATGTTTAATTCTGTACTAAAAACATGTCATTTTAAACATTTTGTAACAGTAACTTTAATCCTTAAACAATACTCTCAGTGTAATCGTTTCCCTATCTGCCAGCTTTCAGTCTGTAATTCAGCGGAGGTGACACTTTGTTACACGGTTGGTTATATTTGTCTGTTTTCGCCTCTCCAACACCTCACCGTCTGGAACCGTTGTCCCATTTTTTATTTTTTCTGTTGTTGTGGTGATTTCCTCCTGTCATGACCTCAGTTCATCTCTGCTGATTAAGCAACATTTTACATCACATGCAAGTTATTCATGCTCACACACACCACGAGGACACTGGGATTCTCATTAACTTGCCAAGAAATCAGCCACTAAAAATGACCCATCTATCTGTTTTTTTCTTCCTTTTTTTTTTACCTTCTTCTCCTTTTGGGGTCATGATGTTTATCTCCAGCAATAACTGTGCAAGAGGTGGGATACAACTTGGACAAGTCTAACGTCCATTGCAGGGACACATAAAGTCCATCAACCATTCACATTTTCACACGACAATTCAGAGTTACCAATTAACCTAAAATACATGTTTTTTTTCTTTTCTTTTTCCCCCCCCTTTTTTTGTCCACTTTTTTTTTTTTTTTACAAACACCACCCAAAATGGTCCAAGGCCAGGAGGCAATCCTGCAACCTTCTCCCCGAGAGGTGACAGCTCCAACCATCGCATAAAAAAAATACTTAATACATAAAAATGAATACAACACCAGTTGTTTCATAACATTTTATGATTGCAACTCTGTCTGACATATTTTCTGTTCTGTTGCTGAAACACTGCTGAGAACTGATTCTCGTGTAACCCTTAAAACAAGACAAATCAGTGAATTTATCTTCAAATGTCCGGCAACTGGGCCCTTATACAACAACGAGTCTTGATTTTAAAATTTGATGTTGCGTTAAAGCATTTACAGCAGCTTTGACAGTCGGAAACTCTGCAGATGAAAAGTTTTTTTTCAAAAGCATCCCGACATGCACACAGTTTATTACAGCGTGGCTCGGTTGTAGCTCCCAAAGGAGAACCTGGTGTCTATTTTGGGAAGTGTGGAAGACTGAACGCTGGATGAGAGCGAACGAGGGATTGAATAACCCCTGAGATCCCTTTTAGGCATCAAGAGAGACACAACAGTTGAACTGGCCAAATAAGTATTGGATTTTTATTTTAAAATTAGATTTGAAAAGGGGAAAGAATGGCAAATATTTTAAAATCCTTTTATTCATTGATATCTGCCGGATCAAAAGAGAAGTGAATGAGATGAAAACTATAAAACAAAAGTGAACATGTTTAACAAGAACATTCACAGGCAGAAAGACAGACAGATTGAAAGTTGCCAAAGAAAAGATGAAAAATTATGAAGAAAAGACAAAACTGCCCAGCAATGTGGATTAAAAAAAGAAACCATATGAAGAAATAAATATGACAAAGGATGATAAATAAGGAAGACTAAAGAGGGCAGAGTGTTCAGAGGAGACAAGAAGAAAAAAAGACAGAGCAAACCAGCACAGCTGTCCTAGAAAAGAAGTGATGAAACCTCCTTTATGTTCCCCCTCATGCTGCTCCTGCTGCATCCACGTGAGCACAGAGGGCGGAGGCAGGAAGCTGGGCAGAGGAAAAGGACACAGAAACACTGCTTCGTGGCAAATCTGCTCTTTGATTTGCCCCCAAAATACAAGCTCTTCGGCTGATTGGGTGAAGAGTCACTTGTTAAATGTTTGGCTCGACATTTAAACGCCTAAATGTCCACACTCCAAAGATAGAAGACAATTAAAAAAAAATATATATATATATATCACTGTAAAATCACTGCAATGCCATTTTAATTGGTGCTATGTGACTTATACATGCTGCTGATCTTACGCTGCTGATCTCTTGCCTTTATGCTGCCATATTCATACCCATCTGATCCCAACAGACTCATGTTCAGGCTGCTGTTTAATACACAGTATTATTTTACATTATTAGTGTTTAGCATACCGTATATCTTACATCCTTACATACTGGTGATCAGCTGGTTTTGGTTGTCAGCAGCAAACTGGTTGATCCACTCTGAGAAGGTGCTATTTAAGAGACTGAGCTGAAAACAGCACCTCAGACTGAGGAAGTCTCTTGGATGAGAGACGAAACGTTTCTAGATTTTTTTGCTTTGTTTTGTTTTTTGTTTTTTTGAATGTCCAGAGGACCAGATTGAACTTTTTTGGACTTTTCTACCTGGATTATTGAGCATGCATCAGGATATCCTTACATACTGTTAATTTTTATACTTTATACTTTTGCTATTTGTGGGATGTAACTGGGACCTTGAGTACACAATTTCATTCCACCTCATGTACCACATGAGTGATGTGAATGACAATGAACAACTTTGAACCTTGAACCCTGAACAATATATTGTATATATTTATTTGGTGGAAGGACAAAAGCATACTAGTTTTGATGGTGAAGGATTTCTAAATTGTTATAGATTCAATATAAACTACCGTATTTTTCTGACTATAAGGTGCACTGGATTATAAGGCGCATTAAGCAAAACAAAACAATTAAATAAGTCAAATTTTATTCAACTCATTCACAATAACCACATAACATGGGTTTGAGGTCAGTAAGCACAATCAGAATTAACACATAAGGCACACCAGATTATAAGTCTCACTGTCGATTTTAAAGAAAATTTAAGGGTTTTATTGTGCCTTATAATCCGAAAAATACGGTAATCTAATAAAAAATATAATTAAATTCTTTTGATTTGTTGGATTTATTTTTTGTTTTCTCGTGCTTGTTAGAGATTTTGGTTTATTCTTAGAAACAAAAGTGTAAAACGAGTCCAATGATTTTATCAATTGCACTTGTTTTATCTAAAAAATAAAAAAAAGTTTTATTTTTAGCCAAGATTTATGAATGATGCAACTTTTAGGTAAAAGTCAGTAAAAGTTTGTAGTGCTTTGTACCATGGAATAAAAAAAAAAAAAAACTACAATAAAATAACACTTTATAACCAAAGGTTTTTATTGTATCTAATATTTCACATTTTGAAAATATTTTTTTTGATCTGTTTTTCTGTTAAAGCTAAAAACTTCTATCATCCATCCATCTATCCAACTGTTCTTCTGTGCATGCGTCCGTATAAAGCATCACCAATAAATATGCAGATGGTGTACATCTGTTTCACCTTCTTAAGCCTGAGGGCAGAATTATTTATATCATTGTTAAATTGTGGTTGTGAACAGCACAAAAAGCACTCAAAGCTCTGGAAGCTGTTGGGACACCCCTGGTCTAAATGCACAGACGTGCTTAAAGTTTTTCCTCAGTGGCTCTGGTCCACTTCTCTGATCTGAATAAAAATGATCATAACTGTTAGTTCAACCTCCACAACATATAATCATTTGTGCACATCATATAAGCAGTTTCTCATTCCTTCCAACACATTGCACGTGCTTTTGGACATGCATCAGTTGCTTCCATACAATTCTCTGCTGTTTTATATTATTTGTTTATGCCATGTCAGTCAAAATGAACTACACTTATGAATGCTGAATTCCCTATAAAACTTATAGTCCTTGTTTCATTGCTTGAGTCGTTACATACAAACATGTTGAGCTACTGTCAAAATCTGTCAACCAAATTATATACATTTATTTATGTTTTCCTGAAAAAAGCCTCCCAAGTTGGACAGTTTCTTTCAGGTGAACCTCAGCTTTCACTGATGAAGAGGACTGTGTGAAGCTTTGAACAACAAATATGTTGTTGTATGGGATAATGTGTGTTTTCACCGCTCAGATCTGCTCAGACAGTGGTTTGCAGGTTGCTTGTGGAATATCTCCCATATTGCTTAATCCAATTGAAGAGTTTTTCTCTGCCTGGAGGTGGAAGGTATTTGACTGGCATCCACACACCCTAATGGCCCTGCTAGCGGCCATGGATGCAGCATGTGATGACATCATATAGCCCTGCAGAGGGTGGATCTGCCACTCGAGGAGATACTTTTTTTGCTGCATTGTCAGAGATGTTGATGAAAATATGTGGCCAGACAAACAGGAAGAACGATTTGCAGTATTGTGCATGTTGTATGGTCCAGTTCAGTTCCAACACGTACAGCACTATTGTTTAAAGTTGTGCACAGCTCTACCCGAAGGGTGTTTCTTATGTTTGGTATAAATAATTTTGTTACTTTGCTTTTGCACAATGCTGTGAACAAATTAAAATTGCAAAGCGCAAATGCTGCAAAAATGTGAAACCTGCGTGTTCATCGTCTTGTTCTCATTTATCTCACTAAATTCAGGAATGAGCATTTTCAGGCAGTGTCACCAAGGTCTGACCATTTGGTGTTATTAAACTCTTACAGAGTGAACTGTCATAAAGAAAACATGATCATTTGATTGTCTCGATCATTAACAGCGGTGCCAGGACGTTCATTTTGATCACACTGACACTTTCATGGACATGACTTTTTGCTTTTGAGGAAAGAACTATTCATTTTGAGCAAGTGACACTTTTATAGGTTATCAACTAAGTTTTGCAGTTTGTACTAATTGTTTAAAGAAATGCACTAACTGTTGTGCAGATGTTAATAGTGACGTGAGAAATGCATCAAAGCAACAGAGGCAAACTTTAACTGATGACAGAAGGTTTCTGGTGTTTTGGTAAATGTCATATATAATTAATATATTACTATTTTATCAAGAATACACTTTAAAATACAGACATCATTATTATTGAGAGCAAATCAATAATATTTTAACAATGCAAAAACTGTGATACATTTAAAAACAAGCACACGTGCTTACACACGCGTCAGAAAATCCTGAAAACTCATCCAGACACACGTGCGTGGACTCAGGGGTTTGTTGAGATCCAGCACGAGCTGGTTTGGTGATTTTCAGATTTAATGACATGGGGACAGAAATAAATCTCTTATCTGGCGGCCCCCGCCTGAGGAATTCAACCACAGCGACCCAACGTGATTTAGTCAGTTGATCTCTATAAAACTGGAAAAAAAGTTTACTATAGTAGTTTCTACTGAAAATCACAAACTAAAGTAAAAAAAAAAATAAAAAAATCATTTGAACGCAGATAAAACTTGAAAAAAAAAACACATAAATTCAAGTCTAATCTAGAATAAAATGTTTTGTTGATTCATTGTTTAAAGATAAAAATTCAAATGAAAGCCATAGTTGATACGTCAAATATGACCAGGGTTTTTTAGATAATGGGCAAAACCTATATTATTTTTTCCTTCTTTACAAAGAATCTCGTCTTTTATTTTGTCTTAACATGTAAAAATAAATGTTAAAAATAATTAGATATTTTTAGTTTTATAAAATCACCCCCACTGTCCAGAAAAGTGCCCTGCATACCATTTTGTAATGGTATGCAGGGCACTTTTATGGAAAAGCATCGTCTTCTTGTCATTGTTGCTCTTGTAACATTTCTCAGAAGTGTTTCTGCACGGTCTGTGCACGTTTCATTCTCAGAGGGACGTTTCAGTTTCACTCTGTGAAGGTCAGGCTCAGTTTAACAAAGCACATCTTGTAGAAGTTTAGTTCTAATTTAAATTCTGAATCTCTTTTCTTTGTTTATTGTTGGTTCTGCACAACAATGCCAAAATAGTATGCAGTCCTCCATCTATCCATGTTCTTAACCCCCCCCCCCCCACCACCTTTTTTTTTTAGAGTCATGGGGTCACTGGTCCTAGTTTCCAGTGGTCATTGTGTGAAAGGTGGGGGACACCGTGGACTGGTCTCAAATCCATCGCAGGGACACATAGAGACAAAGAGACAAATACACCCACCCCCACACCTATACAGTCATGATGTTCCAAAACCTCCATGGTCTCTGTGTTTACTATAACCAGCTTTGTGCTCTTCTGCAGCTTGAATAATTTGGTCTCTTACACCACCTAACGTTGTACTAAAGGAAAAGCATGTCTGAAAGTCGTATTGCATTTGTATTTATTTTTAATTTACAAACTTGGTGATATACAAATTTGGCTATTTTTCACAAGTTATTGATGTTTATTCCCCTTCAGATTTTTTTTTCTCCTGTAAACAAATATACATGTCAGTAATTAGCTCTTATTTGTTGGCTATTGTTTTGAATGCAGTGAAATTTTACATACAGTGCCTTTAAAAAGTAATCACTCTCTTGGATGTTTTATGCTTTTAATGATGTCATAAATCAGTATGGCATCAAAGTGAAATCAATTATTTTCAAAGTAATGACAATTTAACAAAACTGTTATGTGAAATAAGTGATTGCACAAATATTAATCCCTTTAAAACACCCATCTTAATTCAACTTAGGCAAAAGATTTTTGAAATGTAAAAATCAGTGGATGGATGTAAACGCTTAAACTGGCGAAGAATTCGGCAACAGTTGTATGCACAGTCTCTCCCTTCAGAATGCTCACAGGTGTCATGGTGGCCTCTATCTATTCTCCTTCTTGTGCAATCACTCAGTTTGTGAGTGTGACCTGCTCTTGGTAGATGACACATTTCCCACATTGCTTTAGTTTCTTGATGATGGATTTAACAGAACTCCTGGGGATGTTTAGGGCCTTGGAAATTGTTTTGATTCCATCTGCAAAAAAACAGGTTGTGTATAGAAAATCAATTAATAAATTTCATGACTGGCAAGAAAAAAATATGAGCTTTGACATTTACGGCACTGTCCTTCCACTGATCTCACTTTTCACTTAAAGCAGGATGTGTTCCTAGTGGTCATAAGTCGTATATTGTAAATATACTTTCATTTTGAGCAGAAGATACACTATTTATTTAGATTTGTTGCTTCTCATTTGCCAAACATGCAGTTCAAATATACAGTTTCAGTACATGAACCAAGGGTTACCTGTTCAGAGATAAGTGGACACAGTAAGTGGAATAAACAAAACAAAACAAAACAAAACAAAACAAAAAAAACAGAAGAAATTCCTCTGTACATTGGAAATATTTTTAACATTTTGCATAGCCTTTCATGAAAGTACAATTCCCTAAGTTTTACCAGAGTAAGTCCTGGAATTTCAAGTGATATTTTTAGTCACATGAAACACACTTTACTCCCTTTGGGCTTTTTAGTTTCTGGGAATCAGAGTCACAGACATACCATACACCATACACCATACCATACCATGCCATGCCATGCCATGCCATGCCATACCATACCACACCACACCACACCACACCATACACCATACACCATATACCATACACCATACACCATACACCATGCCATGCCATACCAGTTTATTTATAAAGCACTTAAAAACAGCATCAAGGTCAACCAAAGCACTGTACAGTACAGCTAAAACAAAACAAGCAAAGGACATAAGATAAAATACATAGATCCAAATAGGTAAAGATAAGACCTAAATGACTAACATTATAGAATACAGACAAGTTAAAATTAACTTACACAATGTCGAAAGCCATGGAATAAAAGTGTGTTTTTAAACGAGACTTAAAAACGGTGAGAAGGAGCCTGTCTGACATGTAGTGGTAAGTCATTCCACAGTTTTGGACCTGCAGCAGAGACCTCTGAACTTAAAAACAAGTGCCTGGAATCAATGAAAGCATCTGGTCTGCTGACCTCAGAGAGCGCTGTGGGACATATGGCTGCAGCAGATCAGCGAGCTAGGAGAGTCAGAACTGTTTAGAGATTTAAAAACATACAGAAGGATTTTAAAATGAATTCGAAAGTGGACCGGGAGTCAGTGCAGGGAGGCCAGAACTGGAGTAATGTGCTCTGTTTTGCCTGTACCAGTTAAAAATGGGGCTGCAGTATTTTGAACCAGTTGTAAACGTGCAAAGGAGGTCTGACTGATTCCAAAAAGATTTGCACTGCAGTAATCAAGCCTGGATGAAATGAAAGCATGTATTACTGTCTCAAGATTACTTTTGGACATCATGATAATAGTAAAAATACTATGACAGTATCCAACAAGATTAAAAGCAAAATCAACTGGACTTTATTTGTAACTGAAGACTGAAGACAGAAAGATCCAAAAAGGTAAAAACAAGAACTAAATGATTAACATTATAGAATACAGACAAGTTAAAAACAACTCACATTGTCAAAAGCCAGGGAATAAAAGTGAATTTCTTTGTTAAAGCAGGCCTCTCTTGTAAATGAGTCCTCAAGGCTCAATGAGACTAACCTGTATAAATAAAGGTTGAATGGAAAAAAAAGAAAACTATAAGAGTATGTCAAAGTAGAGATGACAGCAAGTATGCTGTAGCTTATGTTACATGTATTCCTAATAATTGATTGTAAAACATCAGATGCTAAAAGGTAACCACAGCCAATCAGTAAGTTTACAGGTTTTATGGACACCGTAGAAGCAGGACATGGACTGGATGATATGAGCATTAATACATGTACACAACAAAATCTCAGATCATCTTTTAATCAGTAGATCAGAGTTCAAATTCCCTGAGTTTTCCCTGTCAATGTTGCTCTGCAAACCATGCAAATATAGACCTGAAAGTTCTAATTTAACTCTGCCTGAAGAGGAAGATAAAATATTTACTACTCAAGTACCCTTGACTGGAGATGCGCTGTTCACTACCTCTAGAGTTTCAGTACTTGTATTTAATTGCTTGTTTTCCACATTTTGTATTTGTGACCTCAAATGGGATTAAATCCAGGAGTGAGATTCCTGTGTGTAACAACCATCCACAGGTAAAGGATTCCAATAACTACTGTCCATCCGCAGTCTCTATAGGCAGGTCAAGACAGAATACATAGAGAATATTAAACAACTATAAACACCAGGTGGATTAAGGGTTTTAAAATATAAATATAAATTAAAAATAATATAGAAAGTTTGTCATGATGTAATTATATAAAAAAAGATGTTGCACGAACTCTTAAAAAATGGACACCTATAAGAAAGGTATAGACGTCACATCAGAGATCATCACTTTTATTTTGAAGCAGTTAAGACGTAATGACAAAGATTTTATGCTTAATGTTTTCTTTTTTATTTTTTAGCAGATTTTTTTTCATGTTTCTTAAGTGTTTAACAGTGGATCCAGCAGGTGATGCAGTGATGTACAATAAAATCAATTTAAGTAATCGAAAAATGGTTTATACTTTATTTGATGTGTTGTCGGTAAAATAGGGAGTGGTGGCGCAGGGGTTAGAGAAGGTGGGCCTGTGATTGGAAGGTCGCCGGTTCAATTCCCAGGACCGACAACATCACAAATGCAGGTGGGAAAGGTGAAACAATCACACCTGCCTCCACCCTTATTTGCCCCAGTCTGGGCCCTTGAGCAATGCCCTTTACCCCCACCATCTGCTCCCCTGAGCACCCTATGGTAGCTCTCTGCTCCACACAGAGGGCTGTGGTAGCTCAGTGGTCTCTGGTTGTGTCAGGAAGGGCATCCAGCATAAAAACAATTACCAAGTCTTCATGTGAGTTAGTTCACTGTGGCGACCCCTGAAGAAGGGAGCAGCTGAAAGAAGAAGAAGAAAAAAAATTGATGTCGAGTTAACCAGCGACCTTCTGATAACATGCTCATTTTCTCTAACATCTGCGCCACCACTACCAATTAAATATATATATTTTTAAAAAGAACGAGACAGGATTAATTACAAGCTGTAAATAAATAAACTAACCTGTTTTCTTGCAGCTCACAATAGAAAAAAAAAAAGATTTGTCATATGACCAGCAGAGTTTACATAAATTCACCTTTTTTTATTTGCACAAAGAACAGTTTGTACAGCTTATTTTTTTCCAAGTAAACAGCAAAATAATTATGGCATAAATTGTATATTAAAAACAATTGAGAAAAATAATTTATCATTATCATTATTAACAAGAAAGGGAGCATTATTATTTGAGAAAAATATGTTACTGCAGGTAAACTCACACCACCAGGTGTCACCTAACAGCAAACTAGCCATTAAGGTCTGGAGCATGCACAGGTTTCCTCCCAAAGTCCAAAACTATGTATGCTGTCAATATTTGACAACTTGAAGCTATTTAATTTAATAGACAGATGAGGAACAATTGCAAGCAGTCAAAAAAATAAAGCATCTGTTTTATTCCAGCTCTTAAAAGAAAACAATCTATTTTATAGCTGGTAGGTTTTTTTATACACTCCATGAGATTTCAAAGTCTTTGTCCAAAGTAATTTTTACTGCAGGAATCATCCATAAAACAGATAGGAAAAATTCTAAACCAAAAAAAGGGGGATGATACAGCAATAAATACATTTTCCACAACACATTTGCTTTTATTGCAGATTAACAGTCATCAAGTGTCACCTCACAGATCTCTCAGGTTTAAATCTCAGATGTTCACGTCTCTGTGAGCAGCTTGAACTTTCTCCTGAAACCTGCTTGAGTTTTCTCCAGTTTGTAACACTCCAAAAACATGTATGTAAAAAATAATTAGAGAATATTTAATAACATTGTGTAAATTGGTGTGTGTGCAAATTATATA
>NC_056513.1:17985394-17995881 GCF_014905685.2 Nematolebias whitei
CACCGAGATCTTGGTGTATCTCTAGTGATGGAATTGATCCAGTCAGAGTTTCTCCCTGTTTCTTGTCTGTTGTTGCTGGAAAATCAAACCTGTTTTGCTTGAATGTTTGACCTCTGCAGAGATTAATGTTGGCCTGATGTGACACGTGTGACTCAGTTTAGTTTAAGCAGATAAAAACCAGACTTAGAAAAAAAAAAGAATCCTTTCCTGTAAACAGCTTCTCAACACAACACGTCAGTTTTGTTTCAAACATGCAAGATACTTGAATAAATAACAGGCTGAGTTCTGCTGTGATGATCCTATTGACAGATAAATTATTGTTAGTTCTGTTTTCTGTAAATGCAAATGAAAAAAGTGTAGCAAAGTAATTAAAATGTCAAGGGAGACGTACTGTATCTAGGATATAGAAAAGCAATGCATGACTACAAGAAGAATACACCTATAGCTGAAGCTAGTTTGCACAAATTGTAGCATAATTTGAAATCCTCTGCTGTTAATTCAAGATGGCAGAATAAATTATAAACATCATACTGAGCTAAAATTAAAAAGCACAATTTTTTACGTGCTAGCTGTTGCCGTCCACATACCTGACCAAACTGAATTAATTGAAAATAGCTACAGATGATGCTGAAAGGATAGTTTACTCACATTTAACTAAACAACACAAATATGTCCTTGTATATATGCTTTCATTAAGATGGGGGGAAAAAAATGACAAAAATGCACAAATAGTAATGCATTAAAACAAAGTACAATAAAACGTTTTTTTGTATGGACTCATGGCTTCTCTTTATGAAATACTAAGAAACAGTTTAGTTTTCTTTGAGAAATAAGAATTTGTGAACAGAAGGTTGTTCAAAAATGCACAATATGGGTATTGTTTGTAGTAAAAATTAATGCAAAATTACATTTTAGTTTCTAATTCCTCCATATAAAACTACTGTATGTATACTGTATGAATAATATAAACTGAGCCAAATGATGTCTAGTGACAAGTGACATTAGGACAAAAAGTCTGTTTCAGGAAGAAAAAAAATCTGTTGACATCATCAAATCGTGACATTTGTTTGCATTTCTAAATAATTTAGTTTACTTCAAAAAAATTTAATCTATAAAACATTAAATTAAAGGAGGTAAAGGTGTCAAATTGTCACTGATGCTTCAACAGCTACTGCATTTTCCTTTTCCCTAAAGTTCCTCTTTTTGTGAGCTCTATCTACCATTAAATAATTATAGTTTGTTTGATCTTGGATTACTGGTTTTCAAGACCAGTCAAATTTCGGTTTTAAGGATTCAGGCTTAAAATATAGTTTGATGCAGTATCCTTCTCTCTCAGCAGAGGTCTCTGTGAACAAACCCAGAGGGAGAGGACACAGGCCAGCATAAACACAACAACCTCTCCATGTCAAATTAATTAATTACACTGTAACAGAACCCCAACTCTGTTGATTTTAAGTACATAAGTAGGCAGGATGCTGGATGGTTTCACCTTCATGAAATGAGCCAAAAAGTCAAAGCTGTGGAAGGAAGGGGCCCTAAAACAGTCTTTGACAACTGAGTTATCCATGGTGACACGAGGAGATTCACCTCAGTGCAAAGTAAGCCCTGATGATTTATTAGTGACTTGTTTTCTTGAAATGAAGGTGATTCAGTGCCACACATTATTACAAAGGGACAAAAGATGCAAGAAGAAAGTTTCCAAATATTTTATATAGTGAATATGGACTATTTAGAAATTATTATTGGTGCACAGATACTTTACATAATTAGTCTGGAAATGAACACAATGTCTGCATAAATCCTTTTAGAAATTAAAGCTGGGTAAGTTCTTCCATTTTTATGGGAGGTGTGTTGTTAGAGTTGCGATTTATGACCAGAGCTTGTGCTTGATGGGCGGGCTGGGTCGGTCTCGGGCTTTTGATGCGGTTTTATGAATCATACGGCACAAAGAAAACTAAATAAGAATGCACAATATAAAATTGTGTTATTCTATTTGTTGAGGAGGAGGCAGTAAGTTTATATGTTGAGGATGAGAAAGAAATAAAATAGAGTGCAGCAGTTAATCAGACTGTGAAAAGAGAGAGTAGCGCTGGCTCACTGCGCAACAATTGCACATGTGGCCCCGCCCGCCCTGCTTTGCTTATCACAGAATTATCTGAGAATTTGCAATTGACCCACACCAAGCGACATATTGGAGCTGGAAAGTATTAAACAAAACCTAAAAAACGGGAGAACTCACTCTACAAAGACAGCACAATGAAACCTGCTGATGTGTGTCGGGTGCAGACTCAGGTCTGACCGGCCGGTTGAAAGAGGTTTTAAAAAAGTCCTGTTAAGGTTCAGATGGATAACTGGATCATCAGCCGCGTGCATCCGCTGACTGGCCAGTTGAAAAATGTAAAAACAAAGTCCCGTTAAACTTCAGATGGACAACTGGATCATCAGCCGTGTGCATCTGCTGACCAGCCAATTGAAAAATGTTTTAAAAAAAATGTCCAGTTAAGCTTCAGATGGACAACTGGCTCATCAGCCGCGTGCATCCGCTGACCGGCCAGTTAAAAGACGTAAAAAAAAAAAAAATTCCCGCTAAGCTTCAGATGGACAACTAGATCATCAGCCACATTAGCCACACGCGTCTGCTGACCAGCCGATTGAAAGAGTAAAAAATAAATAAACCCTGTTAAGTTTCAGATGGACAACTAGATCATCAGCTGTGTGCATCCGCTGACTGGCCAGTTGAAAGATGTAAAAAAAAAAGTCCTGTTAAGCTTCAGATGGACAACTGGATCATCAGCCGTGCGCGTCTGCTGACCGGCCAGTTGAAAGAGGTAAAAAAAAAAAAAAAAGACCTGTTAATCTTCAGATGGACAACGGGATCATCAACTCCACGCATCTGCTGACCAGCCAGTTGAAAAAGATGAAAAAATGGTAAGTTTCAGATGGACAACCGGATCATCAGCCGCGCGCATCCACTGACCGTTAATAACTATAATAACTATAATAACTTTAATATTATATTAACTATAATAATCTGCTGGCTTTTGTTAATAAACAAGAAATCTTATATCTTCCTTTCTTTGAAATATGTTTTTAAAACTTTCAAACTGATTTGTTTACAAAAATTGTAAAAGGTTAATTAAAAAAAAAAAGTTTTTTTTTGTTTTTTGGGTTCGGGCCTCTAATTACAGTTAAATAGTCAGGTCTGGTCAGGCTCAGACAAAATGCCTACGGGCTCAGATCGAGCTGTGTTGGATTTTTTAGTCCCAAATGCAACTCTAGTTGTAATCAAGAGCTGCAGCGATATGAGTGGCTCATTTTGTGGATGTAGTTAAGGGTTTTAGAAACTCTGAATTTTGGTCCTAATCACCGTCCAGCTCATGACTGAGCCAAACCGCGAAGCTAAATCATGCAGTTTGGAAAATGTCAGCCATCAGTTTGAATTCACATTATCGCAGCCCAAAGTTGAACGGAGTTAGCTTGAATGACAGTGTCAGCGCTATAATGGTGTCCCCGAATTGCTCAAGCACCACCAGTGCTGCTCGTTATAGTCACATGTGGAAGAAAATGATTTTCTAGCCATGTGAATCTGTAGACTCCTTTATAGGATGAGATTTTTAAAACCAGGAAAATTAAAACCTCTTGAGATTTCAAATCGTTTGCAAAAGTGTCCCTTTTTAAAGAGGACAACATTATCTTAAGTTACAACACAAACAGACATGTGATTGAAGAAGGGTGGGGGTTGGTTTAGCACATTTAGCACATAAAATCGAGTCTTGTATCTGCGGTTCTGACTTTGCCAAATAGCGTTTTTTTGTCAGTGAACTGATTTTTTTTCAGCTCTACATTATGCATCAGCATCTGTCACCAGAAAAACTTTCATATCACTAAAACATTTGTTAAAATAAAGCACTATCAAGGTAATTTAAGGAACTCAGGTCACCACCTTTATGCCAGTTTTGAACTATCCTTAATTTTTGTAATGGATATTACAGAGCGATTCATTCAGGAAACCTGAGCTTGAAATACCTTAAACAAATAACATAATGTCCTGTTCGTTTTAAAACAAGCTATGGCTAAATGCTAATATGAAACTTATGTAAAAACTTTGGTCCAAGTTTTGCTTAGACATCTGTTCAGCCTACAAATGCTCATGTGGAGTCTATCACACCTCCCTGTGAGCACAGATTTTAAATTAAGAGCATCAATGAATTAATTTTTTTTGCACTTTTTGTAATAAGTTATTTTATGCTCCAGCATGATATCACTCAAAATGTATACTTTATTTGGTCAGAGTTGTAGTCAGAAGAAGATGTAGCATTGTTTAAAAAATAAAAATAAAAATTAAGCTCGACAACTAAATTCAGTTCAATTCAGTTCAGTTCAGTTTATTTATATAGCACCAAATCAAAACAAATTTGTCTCAGGGCACTTTACAGGAACATTCATGTACATAGAAAAGCCAATTAGTAAAGTTCTCTATCTAAGGAAGCCAGCAGCCAAGTTGAATCTTCACTTCGTCACAGGCTCCCATCCTGAGCAAGCACAATGGCAACAGTGGAAAGGAAAAAACTCCCTTTTAAATGGAATGTGACAATTCATTTAAGAATATTTTGTTGGTTTGAAACTAAGAAAGTAAAGTTAGAATCAATCAACATTACCTGTTTTTATCTTATTGCTGGACAAGTTAAAAAGTTGTTTTTAAGCCTGAAAATGGGGGAACACCTGCTCCACTTGCTCTATTGATCAGTCACCCATGCTGGGGATGATTCAGCTACAGCAACACCGAATTTTGTATTTGTAACTTAGTAAAACATGAACATCTGGGTGGTACGGTGGTGCAGTAGGTAGCACTGTTGCCTCTCAGTAAGCAGGTTGCTGGTTCGAATGCTGATTGGGGGGCCTTTCTGGATGGAGTTTGCATGTTCTCTCCGTGCATGCGTGGGTTTTCTCCGGGTACTCCTGTTTCCTCCCACAGACCAAAAACATGCATGTTAGACTGATTGCTAACTCTATATTGCCCCTAGGTGTGAGTGAGAGAGTGAATGGTTGTTTGTCTCGTTTGTCTCTATATGTGTCCCTGTGATGGACTGGAGACCTGTCCAGGGTGTCCACCTCTCACACAGTGACTGCTGGATATGGGTACCAGTGTTTCCCGTGACCCATAAAATAAGAAGTGAATAAAGTAAATGGATGGATGGACATGCACATTTAATGATTACTTTCTGAGAGTTTCATTAATGTCTGTCCACTGGTTCATGAGATATTTTGCTTACACAACAGCTAAACAGATGCACACACATTATGGCAACAATAAAACCCACAGAACAGAGGAAGGAAAATAAGGGGTGCACGGGTGCTTGTTCTCTGACTTGATGCGTCGTGTCTCTAAAAGTTTTTCAAGATGAGATTTGCTATGCGTGCGTGAGCCTGATGTTGGTCTAATAATAAAAGCAATGATTTGTTAGCGGTGCCCTAGTTGTCTCTGTGAACATCCACAACCATGTATAATTAGACCTTTGCAATAACGTGCAATACTTTTGTCAACCTTCGTTGCTTTCCGTGTGCTTTAGAATAAGAGGCGTTTGAATAATACCTTTGGATTGGTAGATTCAGCAGCAGCGTGTGGCTCTTGGGAGGCAGGTGGAGAGCTCTGCTCCCACTGATGCAGCCTCAGAGTCCAATTATACAAAGCAGATTTGTGTCAGAGCTCTGTTTCTCCGTTGTCCCACTGGAGCCACAGCGCTGTAGTGTGCAGTGACCCAACATGCTGCAGAGTGCTGCTCGCTCAAGACTCAGTTCTTGTGTGGGCTGCTTGAGATGCTAAATATTGAAAATTATGCTGAAGGGAGTCAAAGGTCATGTAGCTGAAGCTTACAAACATAAAAAAAAAACTTCTGCAAATTCATTTTTCATGATTTTTAACTTGAACTTCTGGTTTTGATATCAATGTACAATGAAGGTAAAATAACACAAATTCAAATAGTTTAATTAAAAATAAATAAACATTATGAGGGTCTACTGGTGACAAACAGTAAACAGACCCTTAAATTTTAAATGATAAATGGATTGATGTATAAATGAGTTTTAGTCGTTCTTAAACCTTTAAAATAATGTTACGTAAAATTAAGAGATAATACCCTAAGAGCATATGTTGTAAATTACTCTCAGCTGCACATCACATTTGAACACATCTGTGCACATGATGGCATAAAATATTTTTTGTGTCAGCTATTGTTGATTATCTGTGGGGAGGTCCATTCAGATTGACTCCAAAATTTAGCTCATCTTAGAAGTATGCCCTGTCATTATTTTCTGAAAGTTTCATAAAAATTCACCCACTGGTTAATGAGATATTTTGCCAACAGACAAACAGGGCTGACACCAACAGATAATGCCAAAGGTTTGTAGCAAAGATCTTGCAAAGTGAGTACCTGGAGAAGGATGTGTGAATAAGTTTCAGCTAAAATCAAATTTTAATTGGATATCCACAAAATTGCCAGAAATGGACCCATTTTTGTGTTTTGTGTAAGAGCCGTTGAAAATGGTGGCCATCTTGAAATGAGATGACTCCAATAGTATTTTAATGAATGTTATCTAAACGTTTTGTTAAAATCTGTCCAGTGGTTCTTGAGGCATTTTATGTTACCAGGCAGGCTCACAAACGCCCCCACCATTGTCCCTTCGGCTTTCAGTGGTGGGTAATATCGAAAAATTTGAGCTCTCGTACATGTATTAAAAATAACTTTTGTGAAGAAGCAAACTTTGGTCTGCAGATATAACTTACTAATATTTGCCACTCCACCAACTCAGAGCCAACTCTTTGAGTTTTGGAGAAAGTTGGAAAAATAGAGCAGAAGTTTTATTTAATGTGTGTTATAATGAGGGAACCCAGAGCGTTCGGACTGAGAGGAAAACAAAATAAAACTCAGCAGATAATAGAAAAGGTTTATTTACAGTGGAGATCAGGTAAATGTTTACAGGCAGGATCTGGGGCTGTGGATAGAGGAATGGATTAGTTCCTGGTAGGCGACGTTAGGCAGCTGTATCTGAATCTTGGTTCCTTACTGTTGTGATGTTAAATGCAGCAGGAGGAGAAGGCTGAAGGTTCTTCCAAACATGAAGGTCCAGGTAAGTAGAAGGTGAGCAATGGATGATGGGAGCACAGATGAGGAAGGAGCGTCGCAGGTGAGTACCATATAGGAGGCTCTTAATTCATCAGGTAGGTGATCCAAAAAGGTTAGGCTCAGGACAGCAATACAGTAGTCCCTCACTACTTCGTGGTTCGACTTTTGTGTACTCGCTCTTTCGTGTTTTATTTAAGTACAGTACCGTACATAATATCCCCCCCACCCAAAAAAAGTGCTGCCTTTTTGTAGTTTTCTTTCATCAAGCCTTCACTGTTTTGCCAGTCTACAGAACTATGTTACCCAGAAGCCATCAGTTCACTTCCCAGAAGTCAACACTGCTTCCAACTGCTGCTTGCTGCAAAAACAGAGGGAAACTTTTGCAACTAAAGTCAGAAGTAACAATGATAAGCTCACAGAACTGGCAGGAAAGTATCAAGTAATTCTGAAGCTGAACTCATCCTTCAAGTTGTATCTTCACTGCTGAGCAACTGGGCTGCAGCAGATCTGGACTCTGTGTGACCCAGATCCTGGGAGCTGCAGGGAACAGATGGCTGCAGGTTTCAGCCTGGTTCTGGTTGTGCGGTGCTGGTCCGGACCGGGCCATAGGTCGTGGACTAAATCTCGGGCAGCCTTGCTTCTCGAGCAGCAGTGGGCTTCAGTCATGCTGCACTGGGACTGTTTTCATCTATCGAGTCGGATGGAACCGAGCCGCTCCTGTTCTGCAGAGCCCTTGTAAGTAAAATTTTGTAGCTAATTTACATATAAGTATTGTATGTTGTTAAAATTATTAGTTGTAAAATTTAGGAGACTGATTTATGGGCTTCATTGATGCAGGATAGGTCTGCAAAAATGAAGAGTCGAAATAGAACAGAGTTAGACCGGAACCAGAGCTGTTGCTGTTCTGCAGAGCTTGTAAGTAAAATTTAGTAACATATGTTGTTAAAAAGATGTAGGTTTAAGAGTTTAGAACATTACAAGTGTGGGAATGGTCTCTAGTACTGTACATGAACTTAAACTTGAACTTGGATTAATGTATCCCTACTTCACGGTTTTTCACTTATCGTGGGGCTTCAGGGTACGGATCCCCTGCGATAAACAAGGGACTACTGTACTCTGGAAACACGAAAGCAAAACACAAGGTAAGTACTTTAGCATATAAGTACATTAAAAGTCTGGAAGCACATGTACCAGTAGGTAGTGACGTGTCCTTCTGTGTCGAGGCTTCGTAGTGTGTATCGAGTAATCCAGGAGGATTTATGTGGAGTGTGTATCGAGGCGTGTATTGATGACGCATGTAGTGACTTTTGAGGCCTCGCTATAGCGGGCCGTACCACGTGACTGATTCAAGAACTGGCTTGTTTGCTTGCGTGGGATTCGAAATACAAGGAGCAGACAGAAAAATCCACCATTTGCAGATCAAATTGAGACTTTATTTGAGGTCCTCACAAACATGATTTATTTTTTCTTTTATTCAACTTAAAGCGTCACAAACCAGTTATTATAATCCATCTACCTGTTTTACTTTTATAGTCCACTTGATGGCGCAGTGGAGCAAATGAAGCACCATGACTTGTCGGATCATGAGTTGAGCTATTTGATGGAAAGCCTCAGTGCTTCATGAAGCTTCATCTCGCCATCACTACCGGTAGGTAGGATAATGCCCCAGCAAGGAATGGAGCTCATCTGAAGCCAATCACCTCCAGCTGCAGCGGCTCACTAGCACCACCCTTAATCTCAGGAACCTGGAGGAAAGAGACTTATAAACACTACAATGTGATCTAGACCTCGCCAGATGGTTTCAAGCAGTTACAGGAGTGTCAATCAATCAGTCAATCAATCAATCAACCAATCAATCAACCAATCAATCAATCAATCAATCAATCAATCAATAGAGCCTTTTCCAACAGCCAAAAGGTGCACAAAGTGCTTCACAATCCCAAGTTAAAAACAAACAATACAAAACTACAAAAATGCCCGAGTAACACAGGTATTAAAAGGCAAGGTGCATAGAAGTGAGTATATAGCTTAAAATATTAAGTTTAAAGTTTTTTGGTAATAAATAGTACAGCCACATTAGAGGGAATTTGTTTCTTACTAAGTAAAGTAAAAAAAAAAATCCTCAGGACATAATTTCATTAGTAAAGTCTGGCTGAGTCAGGCAGCAGAAAGTAATCTTGGCTCGCTTTCAAAGTGTTTAATAAATTAAACAAGATAATTGTGAACCTACAGGCACCCAGGATCTTCTAGGCAAAGAGGTAACATAGTGGTGTTGGTTACTTGTTGCATCACAGCAAGAAGATGTCTGGTTCTTATCTTGACTTTGCAGACCTTTCTGTGTGGGGTTTACATTTTTGTCAATGCCCCGGTTAGATTATTCAGGAACTCTGGCTTTCTCCCAAATCCCCAAAGCAGGATATTAGTTTAGATAACACTAAATGAAGAAAATAATTTTATGCATGCATTGTTGTTTGTTCCACTTGTCTCTGTAAGTAGCTCTCAGATGAACAGGGGACCTCGTGCATCACTGTTATGACTCCCACTCAAAAGGTAAAGTGGACATGGAAAATCAAAGAACAACTGTAGTCGATTCAGCTAGACTTTGGCAATAAAATAAAACAACAAATCAACATGAATAAATAAACCTAAACTAACTAAAAAATAAACACAAAGTGATATTGTTAGAAAATATAGAACTAGTTGGTTGTCCTCTTGACTCATTTCACCCTTGTGTTCCAGTCATATTAGACAGTTTAAGACTTTTTTTTTCAATGAAGGAAGTTTTCTGATCAGACAAAATCTGTTTTGCTGAATTTCACAACATAAATATGAATTTGTCCAACGTTTATACATTTGGTGTTATCAGAAAGGAACGTGTAAGACATTAAATGTACTTTGTATAAACCTGACTTCAGAAATACAGTGTGCATGTATGGTGAATGACACCATCCTCTGTTTCAGCAGTCTCATGCACAGAAGAAAAATCAAAACCCAACTCGGTAATAAACTACAAAATAAGTCTACATAAGTTCAGTCAGGTCATCTGGATGTTTTTTTTTTTTTTCCTAATGAGACGTTTCGTCCTTCATCCAAAGGACTCCATCAGTCCGAGGAGCCATAAACAGAGTCCCACAAACAGCACACTCCGATTGTGGAATAAAACAGTTTGCTGGAGATAAGATGGTTTCTGGGGCCGGCCCTCTCCCCCGTCAACTCCTCTGAGAATTATTGAGCATGAACTTTGAAACTGTCCAGATGACCTGACTGAACAGTGGTGGATTTTTTCCTGGACTATTGAGCATGAACTTTAAGCTGTATTTTTAAGAACAAAGTCCAGGCCTAGGAGTGCAATTGGACTTTATT
>NC_056513.1:17996281-18014341 GCF_014905685.2 Nematolebias whitei
TTGCAAATTAAACTATAAAAGGTTATCCTGACCTTTATTAAATGGTGCAGTTTGAAATCTTACACCAATAGTTTTCCATACTGATATGCTATTATGGAATACAGGTATACATTCATTGTAAGCAAATACATTTTATCTGAAGCAAATCTGATCAAACATAGATCAAAATGATCAAACCTCTCTTTATATCAAATGGCTCTTTCATCAATATTCCCATTGTTGACCTATGGTCTATCACTTAAGCTGCTTTTGTAGAAAAACAAGTGGTATGCCAATGTTCCCCATTGCTGAAGGACTCTGACAATTACTCTGACAATTTTATATGGAATTTAAATTGATTTTGAGTGATTCGTTGCCAGTTGTTTACTTATTTACTGTATGGGGCGGTACCATTCAGCGACCCGTGTTCGAAATATGTTGCCAGTGATCTGAACAGCCAACTCCAATAGTGTTTCATCTGGGGCGTCCAATTATCTGCCCTGTGGACATATTTGTTGGGTTTTAGCACATTGATTCCCAGTCGGGATTACCACTGTGGAAAAAAAAGGAATCACTGTGGTGCTGCTTGGTTGTTGATGTGTGCTGCTGACTATTCATGCTGCTCCTCTCTTGCTGCTGATTTATTTCATGCTGCTGTGTTCATTTGTGCTCTTCTTCTCACACAGACTTGTGTTCGTGCTGCTGTTGTTCGGCGTATTGTTTCTGTACTATTAGTGTTTGGTGTATTCTTGGTTTCGAGTGTTTCTTGGTTCATGTCTTAGATCTGGTTTTCTTTACATTTTATACTTTTGTTGGATGTAACTGCGACCCTGTGTACACAGTTTCGTTCCACCAGGTGTACCACATATGCTGTTAATAACAATAAAGAAACCTTGACCTTGATACGATCACTAACAGCAGACCGGACGAGAGTTCAAACGCAGGAATAGCTGCATCGAAACGTGCTCTGTCCAACAGTGGAGACGTTTTGTTTAAATCCCTTTGGAGCAGACTGAAGGGATCCAAACAGAAAACTGAGGAGGAGAAAGAAAATCTGGATATTTTCCATCAACATGGTAAAATTTTATTTAAGCGGTTTTGTGGTGAACACGTTTGTGTGGAAGTGATAGGTCAGTGGTTAAAACTTAGAAAAAACTTTTACAGAATTAAACTATTTTGAGTGTAAGTGTCACTCATGTGTCAGACAGTCACGTGTTGTGTTAATTAATTTAGTCATTCATTGAAATGGTCAAATTTTCCCAGTTTGTGGTGGGGGGTGGATGTGGGAGGCATCCGTTTATCTAATTTATTAGACCGGATTGTTTTTCACAAGACACAACTTCGACCCATGGGAAGAAAAAGTGACAGGTTTGTGCGCAAAAACTTAACAACAAATTAAATATTAAACAACATGTATCCTTTTTTTAAAAAACAGAAAATATATTACAAAGTGTAAAATTTGTGTGGCTAGTGATTCAGGAAATCACTGTCCGCCCTGTTGACATTTTTTGCTCAGGAGCTGCCACTGGGAGTGAACAATTTTTTCCACCACCTGGTGCAATGGTGGAGCCAGGGTGGTGGCAACCAAAATCATTTGATGAAAGCTATAGAAGGGCTCATAGATTAGTCTCTGCAATTACTTTAGAAAACAATCATTTTAAGCATCACCCCCCCCACCCCACCCCCCCAAAAAAAGCATAGCTTCCTCAAATGATGGGGCGGCTGGTTTATATGTTGGTGGTCATCCTGCAGATGTTGGATGCTGTCTATCATGGTGCACTAAGATTCATAACTGGCTGTGATTATCGTACCCACCACTGTTCCCTGTATTCACTGGTTAACTGGTCATCATTAACTTCACGCAGACTCTCTCACTGGTACATTTTCATCTTTAAATCACTTCTTGGTCTGCTGCCTTCATACATCTCCTCCTTCATGTCTCTGCGTGAGTGCAGCTACAGCGTGCGCTCTCAGGACATTATTACCTGCAGTGTTCCCTCAATGAGGACTGAACTAGGCAAAAGGGCCTTCTCCTACTCCGCTCCTGTTTCCTGGAATATCTTACAAAAAGATTTGAAGCTCTCGACCTTGACCTCTCTAAGTGGCTTTAAGAATCTGTTGGACTCCTGGCAGGGACCAATGCAGACATGTTCCTGTTTTTAGTTTTCTACATTTGCCTGTTTTTTAGCTGTTTTTTTGTTACTTTTTTAGCCATCCTATTTGTTAAAATAACAAAAAAAAAAACTATTGTATGACTTTTTATAACTGTTTGTTGTTGTTACTGTTGTCCATTGTTGTCATCATTCTTTGTTGAAATCAGGTCTCTCTTTTAAATGAGTCCTTGAGGCTCAATGGGATTTACCTGTCTAAATAAAGGTTGAATGAATCTTGGATTTTGATGTGGCAACTCAGTTTTCAAAAAGAACCTTTCTTATGCTTATATGCAGTTACACACCAATAATAAAGTTGACCCGTGGCTAATTTTTAAGCTATCCAGCTCACAAGGTTATATATATATATATATATATATATATATATTTCCAACTCAGTTAAAATTCAACTCAATTAAATTCAATTCAGAAATAGTTTATTAATCCCAAAGGGAATTTAAATGTTGTAACTCATCATCCTGGTTTCATTAAAGAGTTGTTATAGATGCTGATGGCTGTGGGCAGGAAGGATCTCTTGTAGCGGATCTGAAGAAGCCAGTTGCAGATTTTGAGATTATTGTTTATATATGTATATTTATATATACACACAGTATATGTATGACAGAGTTAGTGAGATTTATTTGTCATTCGCATCTCATGTGGTACATGTGGTGGAACAAGATTATGAATGCAGGGTCCCAGTTACATCCAACAATAAAATGTAAAAGAAAAACAGCAGTAAGATCTAAAATATGAACTAAGAAAAACATTAACTAAATAATACACTAATCACTACTAGCATAAAAACATTACGTCGAACAGCAGCATGAACATGAGTCTGTGTGAGCAGATGAGTACGAATGACCACAGCGACATGAAGCAGATCAGCAGCAACATGAAACAGATCTGGTTAGAGATTCAAGAGTCTAATAGCCTCAGGGTAGAAGCTGTTCCTCAGTCTAGTGGTTCTACACTTAATGCTCCTTAACCTCCTTCCTGAGGGGAGCGAGGCAAAAAGTATGTGTGCTGGGTGTGTGGGGTCCTTCATGATGCAGGTGGCCCTCTTCCTTCATCTTGAGGTGTAAATGTCTGATGGTGGGGAGACTGACTTCAACAGACTTCCGTGCAGCCTGTGCATTATACTGTACATGATATATATGGCAGCTGCCATCTTGGATATTGACCTATCAACCCAATTTTTAAAATTAAACGTTCTCATGCCTAAATGTTGCCACACACCAAAATGGAACTTGGTACCTCACTAATTTTTCAAGTTATTGTGCTCACACCATGCAGCGGCAGACAGACCCATGGCATTTCCAATTATCTCTTTTCGCTTCTCGATGGGAGACAACAAACCACGTTAGTTGGCAGCTGTTCACAACCTTTGCTTACAAATGATAAATATTAGGACATATTATTTTTAAAATAAAAAAAGGGTTATAGTTTTTTTCTTCACAAAATGCTTGACTGGTCTTCATTACATTTTATTAACTACCTACAAAGAAAAAGCTGCAAGGACTGTTGACACCAAAGACAGCTTCAAGTGAGTTATATAATGTCACGTTGTTTTCTGTCTGCATAAAAGAGTCAGACAACATAACACATAAACACTGAATAAATTTGCAGTTGTTTCATACGTATATGTTGCATGTGCTTCTTTATATGATAGCAGCACTGCAACAGGGCTGAGCAGACGACTTTGGGGAGTTTATGAGAGAACAGCAAATAGAAGAGGTGTGATAAACTTATCTTTGGATGAATGCAGAAATCTCAGCCCCACTAGGCAAGGCAACACTGAATGATTGAGTCTTCTACTTACTAACCAAACAACAAGTCTAGTTATAAATAGTATGAAAATGAAAAATCATAAGCGTGGCTATAATATTATCTTCAGCTCTGAGCAGAATTATTCATGAAGTGCTCATTCTATACAGTTGGGGGATGTGTGTGTGTGTGGTGTAATATTATGTATTATTTTTATATCCTCTCAGTTTTCTCATTAAGCAGATACAAAATATAATTACACTGTTAAAGAGTGTCAACGTTCTAGTCCTGCTCATTTTTTCCTTCCTTCCAGTTTGTTCTCTGTAAAGCAGGATTATGTCATTTAGGGGTGGCAAAACAAACAGCTTGTTTTTGGTTGAAGGCACAGCACTCATCATGACACTACACGGCCCAGTGTTTACTCATATTGCAAATGGAAAACCCACTACGATGTTGCAGAGGATTTAGAAGTTAGACAACCATGTCCAAACACACACTCATCTGTACAGAGAAATAATGCTGTCTGACTAAAATCCTTCTTTATGCTGTCTCTTTTTCTGTCGTTCTCCTTTATCATTTCACCTCTCTTGTTCTTCCTATCTCCTTCTTATAGACTTTACACAACTCTCTGGTTGTCCTGCTTTTAAAGCTTAATGCTCATCTTGAGACAAAGGATGAGTATTCAAAGCACTGAGACAAGGACAATGTTGTTATAATTTGAAATTAGGACAAAACTTGCTCCCTTCTGTCTGATGTTGGCATTTGGTAATGATAATGTATTCTTAGGTCAGCACACTGTGGGCAAATTTACTTTTATGGTCAAAACATTTACAGTATATAAAAAAACACATTATCAGAGTCAGAGTCAGAGTCAGAGTTTCTTTATTGTCATTCGCACCTCATGTGGTACATGTGGTGGAGCGAAATTATGTACACGGGGTCCCAGTTACATCCAACAATAAAATGTATAAGAAAAACAGTAATACCATCTAAGATATGAACTAAGAAAAACATCAACTAAATATACACTAAGCACTCATAACATAAAACATTGAACATCAGCACAAACATGAACATGAGTCTGTGAGCAGAAGTGCACGCATGAACACATCAACATTGAAACAGATCAGCAGCAACATGAAACAGATCAGCAGCAACATGATATGGTTTTTCACAGTGATTATTCTAGTTAGAGATTCATGAGTCTAACAGCCTCAGGGTAGAAGCTGTTCCTCAGTCAAGTGGTTCTACACTTAATGCTCCTTAACCTCCTTCCTGAGGGGAGTGGGGCAAAAAGTGTGTGTGCTGGGTGAGTGGGGTCCTTCATGATGCAGGTGGCCCTCTTCCTGCATCTGGAGGTGTAGATGTCTGTGATGGTGGGGGGCTGATTCCGACAGATTTCTGTGCAGCCTTCACCACTCTCTGCAAAGCTTTTCTCTCTGCAGCTGTGCAGCCTCCATGCCACACATTGATGCTCGAGCACAGGATGCTCTCCACTGCACACCTGTAGAAGGAGGTGAGGACTGAGCTTCCCAGACCAGCTCGCCTCAGCCGTCTGAGGAAGTAGAGTCTTTGATGAGCTTTCTTGATCAGGCTGGTGGTGTTGTTGCTCCAGCTGAGGTTGTCATTCATGTGTACACCCAAGTACTTGTAGCTGGAGACCACTTCCACCACAGATCCTCTTATGTTCAGGGGGGTGTAGATGTTTTTGTTCCTTCTGAAGTCCACAATCATCTCCTTTGTCTTCTTCACATTGATGTGAAGGTTATTCTCTTTGCACCAGCTCTCCAGGTGTTCCACCTCTTGCCTGTAGCTGGACTCATCATTGTTTGTGATGCATCCCACCACCACTGTATCATCTGCAAACTTTACAATGTGACAGCCTGGATGGGTAGCTGCACAATCATACGTGAGCAGAGTAAACAGGAGGGGGCTCAACACACATCCCTGAGGAGAGCCAGTGCTGAGGGTTATGGTGGAGGAGGAGAGGTTGTGGATCCTCACTAACTGTGGTCTGTTTGTTAAAAAGTCTAGTACCCAGTTGCAAATGGAGGGGCTTAGTCCTAGTGTGGATAGTTTGTCTATCAGGGTAAGGGGGATCATGGTGTTGAAGGCGGATGTGAAGTCCACAAAAAGCATACGGACGTAAGAGTTTTTCTGCTCCAGGTGGTTGAGCGCAGTGTGGACCACAGAGGAGATGGCATCCTCTGTTGATCGGTTCTCACGGTATGCATACTGATGAGGGTCCTCGTTGATGTTGATGGTTGCTTTGATGCGAGTCATGACCAGTTTTTCAAAGCATTTAGCGACTATCGGGGTGAGGGCCACTGGCCGATAGTCATTCAGACCAGTCACTGTAGAGCTTTTTGGGACTGGGATGATGGTGGCAGTCTTCAGGCAGGTGGGAACTGTCTCCAGGGTAAGTGAGGTGTTAAAGATGTCTGCCAGCACCTCACAGAGCTGATCGGCACATTCTTTCAACACTCTTCCGGGGATGTTGTCTGGGCCAGTTGCCTTGTGCGGATTAATCCTCCTGAAGGTACCTAGGTATCTTTACTTAATAAAAATCTTTCATCTGCTATTTTTTGCACGGGTCCCATCTGTGAAGGAACTTAGATGAAAAAATCTGGCAATTATTTTATGCTGGATGTCCTTCCTGATGCAACCTGGACTCAAACAGCCTCAGAATTACAAGACTGTGACGCAGACCACTGAGCTACCTCAGCCCCAAAAGTAACTTATCCTTAATATGTCATTCTTAACTTGCATATATTTTGGTTGCAATTTGATCACATCTAAAACTTTTAATCCCAATTTAATTGCAGCGTGAAGAAGGGGAATTGGAAATATCCTTTGTCCGTCCATCCCTCTGTCTGTCTCACCATGTTTTGAGCATGATAACTTGCAAAATAAGTGAGGTACTGACTTCCATTTTGGTGTGTGGCTGCAAAGGCATAAGAATGGTCACCACTAAAAATGGGGTTGCCACATCAAAACCACACCTGCTTTGAATGTTATCAGCCATTAAATTGCCGTTATAAGTTGTTATCATCCCCATATGTAGCGATCAGACTGCCCCTCCTAGTGGGTTTAAAGGTACGTTGTTAGCGATGCTAATAGGCTACGTTATTATTATTTTCTTTAATAGGCTACGTTGTTAGCGTTATTAACGCTCATAATAGGCTTACCTGGTTAGATTCAGAGTGAAGGGTCTGGCGGTTAGGTTTAGGGTCTTGGTTAGGTTTAGGCACAAGGGTAAGGGGGTTAAGTTTAGGGTTGGTCTTCTGGGTCAGGTGTATGGTTAGGTTTAGGAAAAGGGTTACATAAGATGTTAAACAACCTTAAAACACTTCCTGGTTCACCCCCTGCCTATTATTAGTGATAATAACGATAAAAATGCACCTTTAAACAGTCTCACCGCTAGATATGGGGATGATAACAACTAATAACGGCAATTTAATGGGCTGATAAGATTCAAAGCCCCTCTCCAAACTGAAGATGGCTGCCACCATAGTGTTAATGTTAATCTTATGAGCTGCATAACATGGAATAAAAAAAGCAATATCTCGACTTCCATTTTGATGTCTAGCTGCAGCTAGGCAAAAGAATGCTCACCACCAAACATGGGGTTGTCTCGTCACAATTAAAGATGGCTGCCACCAAATATATATGTAAACCAGCAATACCAATAAGTTATGGAAATTATGTTTAATTTCTTTTTTCAACTGCTTAAAAGTATAGCTTCCTCAAATTATTTGGTCAAAAATATGCAACTTGCTGACTTTCATTTTGGTGTGTGGCGATCATGTTCTGAGCTGTTCGCTGAAGCCAGGGTGCAGACATACTCGATGAACTCCAGGGTAAAAATAAAGAGCATTTATTTATTAACAAATAATCAAAACAAAAGCTGACAAGGCTGTAAAACTTAAAAAAAGGACCAACAGAACAGGGCAACACGAAGGAAACAGAGCATGAAGGCTGGGAAGCACAATCCACTGATAACGAAGTGACAAAATGACGGGGTTTTAAAGAGACACTAACATTGGACAATGACATACACTTACATACACACATACACACTACACACACACATATTTATACATATATATTAGGGCATTAACAGAGTACTCGAGTAATCTACACATCGATTGCTAGGACATCTATCGATGTTAAAAATGTAAAGTCGGGTATCCGTAGTGACGTCATATTATGTGACCACGTATGACCGTAGGGGGCGGTGTTGCACTGTTGCAGGTCACAGAGTATGGTGCATCACCGGGTCCTATCCACCGAACCAGTTTCGGTTTAAGTTTCATTTTTGACGTGCTGCGTTTCTTCACGTTTGCAGTTTAATAAAAATAACTAATGGTTTAGTTTTTCCTGTGACTTATTTGCAGTATGATAAATGGTAGGAGCATAATATACGCTCCCAATGTTTTGTTGGTCTTTTTTTTGTTGTAAATAATTACCGTTTTTTGCGGTTTTATTTATTAATTTATTTTTGTATCTTGAGATCTATGACGTCATCAAATACTCGAGTTCTACTCAGGTTTTATTATGTTAATGTCGAGTTTAAAAATTATATACTCGTTCAACCCCTAATATATATACATATGTATACATATATACACACATATATTTATATATATACATACCTTTGTATATATATAAATACATCTTTACATATACAGTATACATGCATGCATACATACATACATATACATATGTAAACATACATACATATTTATACACATACGCAAATAATTTATATATTAATTAACATAACAGATTAATATATAGATCAACATATATATTTACAAGTTAACATATTTGAAAATAATGATTCACTTAATTGAGCACAAAAGGAACTTGGCAAAGTGTTCTAAATAAATATTTTGCAACGCTACACAAATATTACATGAAAGTCCATGCATGTTGTATTGTCTATTCCGTTTGCATGTGAACAGCTAGTTTTGGCTGTCACCAGCAAACTGGTTGATCTACTAGGAAAAGGTGCTGTTTATAAAACTGACTTTGTTGCAGCTTCTTAGACTGAAAAAGTCTTTTGGATAAAAGTTGAAACATTTCAACAAAGAAAAACCCGTCCAGAGGACCTCATTCAACCTTGTTAGCTTTATCTCAAACATGCACGTTCGGTTAGATAATTGGTAACTCAAAATTTATGCTAGGTGTGGATGGTTGTGTGTCTCCATGTGTCCCTGTGATGGACTTGCGACCTGTCCAGGGTGTCCCCCGTCTCTCACACAGTGACTGCTGGATATGGGCACCAGTGACCCCCTTAACTCAAAAAGGAAGAAGCGAGTAAAGATAATGGATGGATGGATTATTGAGCATCAGGATATTTAAAAATGATATTTCAGAATGAAAATGCTGAGTTTTGGACATAAGACAAACTTTCGAATATCTAATTAAAAAAAAAGTGTATGCATGAAACCTGCCAGCTTCATAGTGCAAGGTTTTCTTCTATTTTTTCACTTTGTCGCTTAGTCATGGTTAGGCCTAATACTCTAACAATAAATTAATCCTGAGTGTTGGTGGTAGAAAAGCTGGAGCTTAAGTTTGATTAAGTTCCTTGAGATTTATTTTTTCAAAATTTAATGAACGTTTAGGTAAAGCCAATGGACTGAAATTGGGAAATTTGTGTTTTAACGATGTATGCCTACCTCCTGTGGATGTGTCTGCGTGGTGGTATGCAATTAAATACATTTCATTAGTAGTACCAGCACATAGTCTGAAAAGAACTCGGCTTAACCCATTCGTTTAGAAGTAGCTAATTAGAGGAGCTGTCTGGGGAAAAGTGCCTCTCGGGGCCATTTGTATAGTATATATGTGTCTGTGGGTGGGTGTGTAGCAAGTTTTTCATAAGATAAATGAATGCGGCTTAACGGAGCAGTAAATACGGAGGGCTCACAAGGGTATTACCACTCCTGCTCTCTTGATTTCTTGTGTAACTCTCTGTAACACACTTTCACTCTAATTAATCCTTTAAATCGGGCTGCCTGACTTATTTCAGTTTATCAGATGGCCTCAGTGAGTTGAATTCAAGATTTTAAATAATTTTAAAAAGTAAAGAGGATTTTCTAAAAAAAACCTTTTTTTTTGGTCCCCCATCGCAGAGGAGGAATTGGAAATACCCTCCATCCATCCGAGCATGTTCTGAGCATGATAACTTGAAAAATAAAGTGAGGTACCAACTTTCATTTTGGTGTGTGGCTGCTTAAGCGATAAAAAAAAAGTCCCTGTCAAAAATTGAGTTTCCACATAAAAAATCCAAGATGGCTGCCACCACAGGTGTTACTCTTGTGAGCTGGATAACCAAATGAAGCAATGTGCCAATTTCCATTTTGGTGTGTGGCTGCATCTAGATGTAAAAAAAAAAATAGTTTGCCAAGTCAAAATCTGCGATGGCTGCAGCCATATATGTATATATAAAAACCCTGTGAGCTGAATAATTAGATAAAAAGGTCACTATAATGTGACCTTTGTTTCTTTTGATGCTTGTAATTAATTTTCAGTTCTATCATTATTTTTATTGTTACTTTTTTCATGAAATGACTCCCATTGATTTTACTCTTAAGCACTTTGGTAACAGCTGCTGTTTTAAATGTGTTTATAAATAAAGCTGACTTGACTTGATTATCAACAATTTTTATTATTTTTTAATTTTTTTAATTTTATTTAGCCTTTATTTATACAGGTAGTCTCATTAAGCCACGAGAACTCATTTTCAAGAGAGACCTGTTTAGGGAACAGATGGGGATTAAGGGCCTTGCTCATGGGCCCAGAGTGTCGTCAAGTGCTTAAGTTGTCAAGTCAAAATCCAAAATGGCTACTGCCATAAATACATACTGTATGTAAACCGACGAGGAGACTATGCTTTCTAGTTTTTACATTTCTCAAAAGTAGTTTCCTCAAATGCTTGTGGTGGCCCTTGAGGTGTCCGATGATTAATCTATGGTGGCCAAAGCCACCATTGAGCACCCCCTGGCACTGTCATTGTGACTGATGGTGGATGAAATCACTCCTTCCACTTGTCAGAATCTGTCACTCTTTGCTGCCTTGGACAAGCAAAAATAAACAAACAAATAAATAAATAAAAGCCTTCCTTTGTGCTTATACACAGTGCAAGTCCTACTCTCTTGAATTTCTTGCACCAAGAAGATTAAAGTTTACTTGTATTCAGAAAAACACTCATCTTGAAAACTACAAACATTCACTATTCAAATACCTCAGTCAGGGGGGGGGGGGGTTGGTGGCGAACAGCTCGTTTTATTCAGTTTTGACAGTAGAACAGAGCAAAGTACAAACAGAACAATAGGGAACAAATTATTAGAAGATGTGAAGTTAAGAGCTCATTTCTGCAAACTGTTTTTATTGCTATAAACATTTTTTATTATATTGTTGGGTAATGTATTAAAAAAACATAAATGAAATTTTAAAAGTGCAGACTGTAATTTTTTTTAATCTACTTTTGGTTAATACTCATTGCGTTTTCTGTGTTTATTTATTCTCCAAAACTATTCAGAATTGATTTACTTCCCGTCAGTTTGTCTTCTTCTGTCACACACACCATTATTTATCCAACCACACTGCATTATCATCACCCAACCCTGTAGGTAAGCATGGCAACTGGAGTGTGATGAACACAGAAAATAAAGTGAAGTCATAAAACAATTTCAACCTTTGTAGATGATGAAAACTTGTATCTTTATAGTGCAAGCCTGTATTAACAAACATCATGAATAAATAATCACTGAAAATTGTTAAGTGCTTGCATTCATTTTAGTCCTTCATGCCAAAAGCTACTGGGGTTGACAAATAACCGTGTGAATTAAAAAAAAAAAAAACAAGTCAAGATGGGATCAGTTTGGAAAACAGGTGAAGTGAAAACTAAATGGGGTGAAAATGTGCAATGGAAAAAAAAAATTCAAAGTGAAACGCAGGTTGTTCTTTTATCATAGGAGAAAATATTGACTCAATTTAGAATTCTATTAAAAATGTGACACCAGGTGAGAAGGTGACTCGAATCAAAACTTCAAAATCAAAACTAAAATTAAATGAAGGAAATTAAAGCCTGAGAAAGAATTTTAGATCCATTTTGTGAGATTATTATTGAACCTATTCTATGACCCCAATTTAGGTTTTCCAATTTAATTTGTGAACACTTTCTACAATCATCAGTGCCATTACTGTAATGGCACATGACCCACTTTTAGCTCAAATCACATGTTCTTCTGCAGCCAAACTGACTGAACTAAAAAAAGAAAAGCAATCTTCTTAACGTAGAATTTGTGAAGCACAATCATTTTTTCCTGAGCTTGTTAAAAGTTAGAGTTTGCTTTACGCGACACCTGGGAATTAAAATGACTATGGCTTGCAGTTTGTTGCAATCAACACAGCAGAAGATGTTCTGGAGAAAAAGGTGTTCAATCCAAAGGTGCAATTTGTGTTGCGTTACATTTGTGTGCTCTGACTAATTCAGCAGAGTGTTGCTGTTCAAGACTGTTTCTGTTAGTGGCTGCTGAGATTTTCAAACAATTAAGTTTTATGAAGTAGGGTTCTTTAGGAAACGTGATGAATCATCAATATCTTACCTGTTATGGATAATTCAGTAACTGACATCTGTTTGGTGAAATAAAGTTAAGATTTGACTAGAATGCCAAGCTAACAGCTCGGCAGGGCCAAAACCGAATTAGATTGCCGCTGTCCTAAAGCATCTTTAGGCTTAACAGTTTCATTCATTCAAGCTTTATTTATACAGATTAATCACATGGAGCCTCGGAGACTCATTTACAAGTGAGACCTGTTTTAGTCAGACAAACAGACGAGTAAGGGAAAGAGAAAACACGAGGGGGAGGGGAGGTAAAAAATAATAATATCTCGCACTATGTCATGGACGGGGCACATTGTGAGAGTTGGGGAAAAAAAAGACCTTGCACATAAACAGCAAATATAATGACATCATAATATATTTATGCATGAGGAGGGCGACAAGGGCAGTGAGTTGTCCGTAGACTGCCAGAAAGTTCCATAGTCCTGTTAAGATGGTACAGTGTCTATCAGCCGGCTCAACTCTGACACAGATCCACAGCTGTCCTTGGGAGGGGAGCGATGGGGGGGTGGGGTAGAGTTTCTCATTCACATAAACAACCAGGAGAGTTTGAGATAGCTGGCCAAATGGTGCAGGCAGCCTGTGCTTGAATTTTCATGTCTGCCTTCAAAGTTCTGCTGGTATGTCTCAGTGGCGATTCCAAACAGCCAAATTTTGTGGACTGAGCTTGTAGACGTCTCCAAGGTTGAATCCTTCCCACCAGCGAGTCACAGGAGCTGCAAGTGGCCTGCGATTCTCAGAAATCATGTCCAGCTTACGGCTCAGCTCATACAGCATCTTCATAGCAGCTCATATGAACACCAGTGTTTCCGCTAGCATTATACAAGCAGGGCACCCCGCCTCGTCATCAAAACCGAACGCCCTGCCTAATGAATTAAACAGTGTGCACACCCCCCCCCCCCCCCACCTCCCTGAGTTGGGTGGGGGGCGCTGTTAACGTTTGCGCTACCAACTTAGCACAAAGCTAGTAACGCACAATACAGGCGTGCTAGCTAAAAAGCTAAAAGGCAACACTCACACTGCTTCTTTCCTGATGCATAACTCTCACACTGAGATTTTTCTTTAGTTCATTTAACTTTTTAACTAATAATTAGACCTTACGATTGTAAGACGTAAAAAAAAAGAAACCAACACAATAAATTCCTTGGCAGGCTAATTGTTTCACATTAAAACTTTGTTGCAATGAAATTATTTAACATGTGGGGCTAATGCAACCCTGTATAAACTTATACTGACCCTAATAATGATGTGTTAATGAGGATTTTGATTGTATGTAACAGGAATTTATAAAATAATATGTGGATAGAGGTAGATCAAAACTAAGGATGCATGATATTATTGGCATGGTATCGGCCGATATTAGCATTAAAGTTCAATATTGGACATCGGCCATTCCATCAAAACAACTCACCAATATAAAAGACGCCGTTTTATGTAACAACCCAGTGACAAGGATGCCTGCAGCGGCAGCACAACATGATGACGTCACGCACGCCTACCTGATCTCATGGCAGAGAAGAAAATTCAAAATGTCGGCAGTGTGAAAGTTTTTTTTTCATTGAGGATGTCAGATTTTTGGACTACGTTGAGCCTTACTACATCGTCCCTATCGGAGATATTTTGTTTTTTTCACAGTTCATTCTGACTTGAAAGTGATTTATGTTTATCTTTTGTATTTTAATCCACTAAGGTAAGTTCTCATTATTGGTTACAACAATTTTATAAAAATAAATTTTAACAAATTTTCTCTACCTTTTCCATTTTTGTGGTTCAGTTGGGTTTGCACTGGTATGTTTTTCTTTTCTTACAAAACAAACAAAAAAAAAAAAAAAAGAAAAAGAAATTGAACATGTTTTCTAGCACATACTGTGACTTGAGGTTATGACCTACCAATCACTAGGTGGTTTTTCCAATATTTGGAGAAAAAAACAACCCAGCTTGCTCCTCTCTGACTCGAAGAAACTGTAGATAAATGTTGAGATACAACAAGTCCCAGTGTGTGCAAGTCAATTGCTTGTAACAATAGAAGGCAACTCGTGGTGGATTGGAACTCACAGGCCAAAGGGAAAAGAATTGGACAACAGTTGCATCAAACACACCTCAAATTTGATTTTGAAAATACCAGGGACTCTTATCCTCAGTTGAAATCATCTTAATTTCTGCTCTTTTGCTTTCAAAATAATGTTAAGACACAAAAAAAACATTCATCTATCCATTTTCTTTGCACGTTTTTTTCTTTCCATGTCATGGAGCAGCTTGCACAGAGCACACCCTAAACAAGTTGCAAATCTATTTTACTTTCACTCTCACACAGGGACAATTTTTAGAGGTACCAGTAAACGCAACATGTATGTTTTTTGGTCTGTGGGAGGAAACCAGAGTACCAGGGGAAAACCCACACATGCACAGAGAGAACAATCAAACTCAAAAGATCCCAGGCTGGGGCTTCAATCTTGCAAACTTATCGCTGTGAGGCGTGATACCACCCAGCCAATATATATATATATATATATATATATATATATATATATACATACATACATACATTAGAGTGAAAGAGTGAATTTTATATTATATTTAACTCTTAAAATTGTTCTTTTTGCACAGACAGCAGGGAGTTGTTTCAGAAGTAACTAAGTCCGACATATTTCAGAATTTTGTTTTATTATCGTTTACCGTATTTTCTGCTCTATAAGTCATATCAGTCTAAATATGTCTAACAAAGTGGAAAAATCCATAAATACCTAGTTTCACCATATACGTTGCATCTTTTATGCGTCACCGCTGACATGTCGCGTTTGTTACGCTTCATCGCTGACAACCTGGAAATGTGGGCCGATGTTGTGCCAAAAATTGATTAGCTGACAAATGGCAGCCACGGGAGCGTGTATGGGACAATTTTAACAAGAATTTCACAATATTTAAAATTTAAAAACAATTATTTGTTTGTTTGAGATTATAGTAAAGATGTGTCTCAGTTCAGCTTTTCTTTAATAAATGCACTTTAACGGTCAAATCAGCTGCATTTCAAAAGCCGATTCACAGCTGCAGGAACGCGCAGAGGGATGACTCGCTGTGCATTTCTTGGAAATTTAAAAAGATAACCACCTAAAAGCAATTTATTTGCTCGAAATTCTAGCAAAGGTGTGTCTCAGTCTAACTTTTCCTTAATAAATGCATTTTAAAAGTCAAATCAGCTGCATTTTCAAAAGCCGATACGCGGAAACAGGAAAGCGCACAGGGCATCTCGCTGTGCATTTCTTTGAAATTGAACAAGATAAAGCACCTAAAACAATTATCTGTTGGCTCAACATTATAGTAAAGTTTTGTCTCAGTCTAATTTTTCCATAATAAATGCACTTCAATTGTCAAATTAGCTGCATTTTGCCGGGGTGGCGCAGCAAAATGAAGCTGAATTGACAGTTGCTCCAGGCAAGCTGGACAAAGGTGAGAGGCTATGGCAAGCCGATTGTGTCATAATAGCCACTTTTTACCTATAACAAGACAACATGCCACAAAACTCCAGTGCCATCTAGTGGCTGAAAATAGTAGTGTACAATATATTCAGTCAGAATTAATGAAAACAGTCATATCCCAGGCAAAAATTGGTTTATAAATATGGGAAAAAATCCATAAATATGTTGCTATGGCGTATAAGTCACAAGGCATGCAATTTATGCAAAAAACTGCAACTTATAGGCCAAAAAATACGGTAATGATGAAATTTAAATGTATATTTTTGTGTCACTTGGAAAAATGGGTGCAGTGGTCTCCTGTTTGATTATATTAGTGGATGTGAGTTTAGAACCCTTAAAAAGTTAAAAGTGTGTCCAACAGGCAAAGCTGTAATGTCTTTTAACTTTCAGAATATATAATATGAGAAGCAGAGATAGGAGAGTGAGGGAAAACAAGAAAAAATAATGATAGAAGTAAGAATGAAGAGATCTCACTGATGAAGTTTTAAATCTTGACATTTGGTCATTCCTTTACCCCCACAGCTAGTGTGTGTACACACCTGTGCATCATATGCATTCATAACCAAACGCTTCTTTATTGAGGTGCTATTAATTGCCTAAATAAATAAATAAATAAATAAATATCGTGTACACTTAAAAGAAAAGTAAGTCCCAGCAGAGGGAGTTACTTTTATTGTCAATATTCTTTTCGCCTGCAATTTGGTGTTTAAACATTTGATTTGTATTCAATTGTTCAACAACCTTTGAATTTATCACTTGAATTTACTTTGTTTATCTTTATGCTAGCTAAATTGAACTTTTTTTTTGTGCTTGTGCTCCCTCCAAATATTCTAAGCACATATGCTGAGCATTTAAATATTAAGCTAACATGCTGCATCACAGACAATGCTAATGTTTATCACTACAAGTTTATATTTATTGTTACTTAACATGCAATGTATTCTCATGTGTCTAGTTGGGTTTTAAAAATCACACCCACCCACACACACAATATTCCTTAATACAATAAACTTTTGTTTTTCTGCATAACTTCCTCTTTAACAGTATTTTATAACCGGTTAATTTGTTGTGCACCATCATGAGTAATTTAGTGGTACAGTGGGATTGTAAGCAAAGAGATTGAAATTAGTGTTTTAAACCTCATTACACTTGTTTATTTGTTTTAAGCTTCTATTTTAAGTTTATGTGTAGCTTACATTAAAAACAGTTTATTATATATATGAAACATTTAGGTTTATGAACTCAGTTTGGGCCAGGAAACATCATTTAACAACAATAAAAGTAGGTTATGGAGAACTGCACCTTGTTTCTTTATGCACTTGTCTTGTGTCAGTCTACCTAAGAGTTTGAAAAATGATGCTAAATGTAGCTAAGTTCCAATATGTAGGCTTTTTGCAATGTTTGCATACGATATATAAAAAGTCAAATTGGTCATTTGTGTTTTAATTTTTTTATTTTTGTCTGAATTACTCTTTGTTTGCAGCCTCAAAGCTCTTATGTTCTCTTTATATCAAACTTTTTACAGAGAAAGTCTGCTCATATGGATGACCGTGCAGAGATATTACACTGGTTACATAATAAGCGCACTTGGCAAAAGTAGTTGAACCACGTTATTGCTTTGACTGGTTGACATTCATCTAAGCAGGGGTATATCCCCCAAGTACTGCACAGAAATATGACCTCACTCACAGAACAGGACCTGGATGAAAAGTCGATTAGAAGCAAAGTGAAGACAGAGGTTGCCTCTGGATTGAGCTGTCATATGGGACCTTTAAAGAAAAAGGCTCTGGAATATTTGGTTCAGCTTATTTAAGGACTTGTGTCTTTTTCTTTATTACAAAATTACAAGCTCTTCATTTCAGCTTATAACAATATTAATAAAATAGGGGTATTAGCAAAAAAACAACAACCCCAAAACAACAAAGAAACCATCATACTTATTGTGCCAATTGTATTTGTGAATTTATGCAACTTGACTGACTAATGAATGTTTCTTCTTGGACTTTGGCTAACTTGTGATTATTTTTTAAAATGTCTACCCACACATATATATATT
>NC_056513.1:18024341-18044012 GCF_014905685.2 Nematolebias whitei
CCATCCATCCATCCATCCATCCATCCATCCATCCATCCATCCATCCACTTCATCAGGGTCGCGGGGTAGCAGCCTAAATAGGGAGGCCCAGACTTCCCTCTCTCCAGCCACTTGGGCCAGCTCCTCCGGGGGAATCCCAAAGTGTTCCCAGGCCAGACGAGAAACATACTGTAGTCCCTCCAGTGTGTCCTGGGTCTTCCTCTGGGTCTCCTCCCAGTGGAACGTATCTGGAACACCTCACCAGGGAGGCATCCAGGAGGCATCCTAACCAGATGCCCGAGCCACCTCAACTCAGCTCTACTCTGAGTCCCTCTCAGATGACCGAGCTTCTCACCCTATCTCTAAGGGAGAGTCCAGACACCCTGCGGATAAAACTCAATTTGGCCGCTTGTATCTGTGATCTTGTTCTTTTGGTCACAACCCAAAGCTCATGACCATACATGAGGGCAGGAACTTAGATCGACTGGTAAAATGAGAGCTTCGCCTTTTGACTCAGCTCTCTCTTCAGCTTGACAGACAGCACCTGCTTCACTGCCGACGCTGCACCTATCCACCTATCGATCTCTCGCTCCATTTTTCCCTCATTCGTGAACAAGACCCCAAGATACTTAAACTCCTCCACTTGGGGCAGGACCTGCTTCCCGACCCGGAGAGGGCACTCTACCCTTTTCCAGCTCAAGACTATGGTCTCGGATTTGGAGGAACTGATCCTCATCCCGGCCACTTCACACTCAGCTGCAAACTACTCCAGCAAAAGCTGTAGATCACGACCTGATGAAGTCATAGGACCACATCATCTGCTAAAACAGAGACGTGATCCTGAGGCCACCAAAACGGATCCCCTCAACACATTGTCTAGAAATTCTGTCCATAAAAGTTATGAACAGTATCGTGACAAAGGACAACCCCGAGAACGAGCCCGAGGTATTGCCCTCAATGCGGACCAAGCTCTGGCTCTGACACCGGTCATAGAAGAACCTAACAACCTATATCAAAGAGCCTGGCTGGGCTCTATGGGTAAAAGTCCGGCCACCAGGCGCTTTGTGGTTCTTTATGACAATAATGAAGCAAAAAAAGATAATGAATACATGCAAAGGCTTCGCAACTTCTGACGTTTTCCAATATATATATTCAAGTTTCAAACTGCCATTACCAACTCAGTCCAAGATCATAAAGGAGCAGGGCTTGAAGGTGTTAAATATTTCATCACACACGGCTAACACGGATCAAACTAAAGTGACGTGCACATGAAGAGCTTGCCAGCCAACTACCAACCTTTTTAAGTGTGTGGGGAAAAGCAAGCCTGCCAGTCATTACAGACAAGTCACTTGATTTATTTTTTGAACATCAGTTAGCAGACTGCACATGTTTAACCCTACCTCCTTTGGGAAGAAAAGCAGACTTTCACCTTGATTGCAATTCTCAACATAAAAAGCAGATTTTCACCTTCATCGTGTGTCCCTTGTGAAAGCTGCTCACTATGGCCAAGCAGTTGTCTTTTTGCCCACAGCTTTAAATCAGTCGCTCGCTTTTCTGCTGATAGTTTTGGCTCACAGACCACGTCATGTGATATCATTTTTAAAAACTAATTTCGCAAAAATATTCCCTTGGGATGATTGATTGCTGTGCTTTAAATGCTGCTGTCAAATATATTTAGTAGAAAACAAAAAACTTCCCCAATGCACACCAGAAAAAAGTGAACCAAATTTGAGAAATGATATAAACGTTGTTTTTTCCTCCAACACTTTTCCCACCAAGCTGCTACCTAAAGGCGACAAATACAGACATCGATAATGAGAGTCAGAGACACTCGGCAGTACATCACATACACATAAGATAATGACTTTGTGAGGTTGGTGCTCCTCTGGGGTGACAAATTGGAAGTTTATGCAATAATTAAGGACTCATAGGACATGGAAGACCCAGGAGTCTAACCCCTCTTTGATGGGCCATTTGTCCGTTTTCGTCATTATGTTTGTGCTATTCTAAAAGAGCAAAATTCTTGGCTCTTATCTGGTCCACCTCAGAGCTAAAAGGCTGCAACTATCCATTTAAAATAAATGGATCTTTAAGCTTACTTTGAAAAATAAATTAATTAAAAAAAGCAAAGTAGGAGTTTCATATCGACTGTTTGCAGGAAAGAGTTCTAGATGAAGAAGTGGGTATTTTGGGGAGCTCTCAAAATGCCTTTGAGACAAAAGATGGATATCAGTAAATATATTTGATGGCCTGTCTGTTATTTAGTCAGATAAAATGGCTATTCAGGCAGAGAGAGAGAGACATTTGCAGAACTAAAATAACGATGGGTGATGAATCAAGAAAGTTGTCAGGTCCTCTGGATGGATAAAAAAAAAAAAAAAAAAAACTTGTTGAAAAGTTTTGTCTTTAATCCAAAAGACTTGGTCATTCTGACAAGCTGCAGTAAACTCAGTCTTATAAATAACCCATGTTCATAGTGGATCAACTAGTTTGTTGTTGACATCCAAAACTAGCTGCTCAAGTGATCAACGAGGACCATGAGCCCAACGACAGATCGTTCGTGCTCTGATAGCTGCTTGCTATTCACAGGGGGCTGAGTGATACTAGCAATAACAGCATTGTAAGAGGGGGACAATTGAACCCAGAGGCCTCCACCCCTGTTTAATGATGGACGGTTTCTTTTCACAAAGATGGCCTCCTTTACTCCTCTCTCAAACCATCGTTCCTCTCTGTCCAGGATGTGAACATCTTCATCCCTGAAAGAGTGACCGCTGGCCTGGAGATGAGTGTTGACCGCAGAGTCCTGGCCTGATGATGTTGATCTTCTGTGCTGGTCCATCCTTTTGGCCAGTGGCTGTTTAGTTTCCCCGATGTAAGACTAATCACAGTTACTCTGTTTGTGCCGGGGGACTGGATCTTTTGGATGAACCAGTCTTTGCCGTAATGTATTTTGGGGTTTAAAAGCCACTGGGACGTTATGTTTAGAAAATAAACGTCTCAGTTTCTCTGATACTCCCTCAACATACGGAATGACCACTGGTCTGGGTCTGGGTTCCTCCTTTTCACCTGATGGCTGACTGGAGTTCTGTTTGGGTTTCTTCTCTGCTTTCAGGAAGGCCCAGTTAGGGTATCCACATTGCTCTAGAGCCTGTCTTGTGTGGGGTTTCTCCTTCTGCCTGGCTCCTGAGTTAGTGGGGACGCTGTCTGCTCTGTGGTACAGAGTCCTGATGACTCCTAACTTGTGCTCCAAAGGGTGATGGGAATCAAACTGCAAATAGTGGTCTGTGTGGGTGGGTTTGCAGTACACCTCCGTTTGCAAATGTCCTCTATCAGAAAATCAGAAATGGAGACCTCACAGTCCAAAAAAGCCAACCTGCCATTTTTTACATCTTCTCGTGAACTTGATGTATTTATCCACAGAGTTGATGTGGTCAGTGAAATGTTGGACTTCCTGAGATTTAATTTTAACCCAGGTGTCGTCAACATACCTGAACCAATGACTTGGTGGTGTCCCTGAAAAGGACACCAAGGCTCTCTTTTCTACCTCCTCCATGTACAGGTTGGCCACAATAGGAGAAACTGGGGACTCCATAGCATGGATGGGGTCCGTGGGTGGTGGGTGATGAAACTATGCAAATCTATGCAGTGGGTTTAAAATGGAGCTTGAGGTAAATTTATACAAACTTAAGATCAAGTGCTTCCAATAACATGAAATTTACCTCAAATATCCTTATACAACTTAAAGTAGTTTTGCCAGAAAAAAAAATAGAAAATATTTAATAAAGATCAAACTGAATCACCTCAGAATTTCCAGCACCCTTAAATAACCTTCTTTAAAATGAGCTGAACGTGTGTTAGCAGAAAGTGAAGCTGAGGCACACATGCAGTAGTTAACATCAGCCCCAGTGCTTGTTGGCCTAAGTGGGGTCAGTGTAACAAATGGCAGTTGAGTTATGAACACCCACACTTTCAGCATATACTTGTAAAAATAGTTTTAGAGGTAAAGCAGCAAGTATTAGCTGGTGTTAGAGATATACAGTAAAGCAGAACCTTGCTGTGGCTGTTTAGTGTCCACTGACAGAGGTACAGGTAATTAAATCATTTTAGCTATACTGCATTTATTTAGGTCTGATTCCAGATCAAAACTGACAAGAAAGTCATAAACTGAGGTCACTGCTTCAGAAATAGAAGGCAAGCATATCTTTATTAACCCAAATGAAGAAAGTTGTACATCAACACAATTAAATAAATCCAAATAAGTAATGATCCAAAAGCTGTTTATATATATATATATATATAAATTTATTTATTTTTTGTTAAAAAAGGCTCTTGTTGAGTTTGTGAGTGAAAAAGTTTGAGGTTTTATTTGTCCTGTGCTTTGGCAGAACATCCCTGTAACCCAACAGGAACAGCAGAGAGCAGGAAGTGGCTTGGCTCAACTTGGATTAACTGAGATTTATCATCAAAGCTTTGGATTTTGGACTAGAAGGCCATTTAAAGGTTTGCCGGCACACCTTGACACTATCCGGAAACCCATTTTGATGTTTTCAGGGTTTGCACACTGTAGCAGCTGATAAACAGATTCATTAAATTTAATGATCCTCAGTCAGAGGAATTGGATCAGGTAATGTTTACTTTTAATTTGATGGTATCATTTTGGCTTAAATGATCTTGACTAAATGCTTGACTTGTATGGCATAGAGTACTTTCCTTAAGATTCAAAACTATGGAACGAGTTTTTCTCAACATTCATTGCAGCAACATTACACCTCACAAGCATCATCTTGAATGCACACTGTACTGAAATTATATGCTTATAGTATAACTATTTTTCCAGATTAAATGCTTAGTTTATTTTTCCTTGACTACATCTAATCTGGTCTTTAGTTCTGCTTAAACTAATCCAGGAGTTGGTAACATCTATTAGTGCTCATATTTGCCACGTTCAGGCTGTCATGTAGGCAATCTTTCATCTTCAAACCAAACATGTTTCCGTAAAACATTAACGTTTTAAAGCTGCTTTAAAACTGAACTTGGCTGTGCTCCTGTGAATATCCCAATAGAAAGCTGGCATTTGTGTTTGTACAGCATGTTTGCTGTCCTTTCCAAACAATCATTTGTTCAGCAACAGTTTTTCAAAGGTTGCTTTCTTTGAGAGAGACCAGTTTTGAAGCGCCAGTATTTAGAGAATTTTCAGTGTTTGTTTCAGCTTAAACCAAGTCGAATCAAAAGATTAGACACATAATCCCCACTGGGTGCAGTTCGACCATTTCAGTTTTGTCCAACTCCAACAATGGCAGTGCCTCTGACTTTCAAAGGAATTTTGTTTGATGAGAGTGCTCGCTGCCATGTGTTCTGGGCCCATTATTTTCAGTCCCTCTTTTTAAGTCACAATAGCTCAAAGCCAAGTGACGCGTTTGCCTCGTCATGCTGCAGTACTTTTGATAACCACGAGGTGGCAACACAAACCAAAACATCAGTCACTCAGCTTGTCCGCACTGTCCTTCATTTGTGTTTTGTGTGGCCAGGCCACTCACTCTTCTTTCAGTAAAATCCAATTATCCTCGCAGGAAAAACAATTCTATTATAAGACTGGTGCATGGGAACCAATGGAAGGCATACCAATAACTGAATTCATCTTTAAAACTCAAAAATAAGGCATTAAAGTCAACCAAAGTTTTAAACTGAACTTCAGAGCACAACTTTAGACCAATTATTATTATTTTTCAATAGTTTAAACTGTAGTCATCATCGTTTTTGTGTATTTTAAAATAAGTTCCATTACAATGAAAGTAAATGAATGCTCACTTTGATTCTGATTAAAATTGGACAGGAAGAAAATACTATACCGTTTTTGACTCTTCTAGATGAAAGTCTTCCATGTTCCGTGTGATTTTCGTGTGAAAATCAAATTCTTCAGGGTCATTTTTTTCCGTTGGAGGCAGCAGCTATGATATTTTGCCAGCTCAGATGAGCAGCAGTGGAGGTGATGACACTGAAACTCTGTTAGCTGCAGTGTCAGCTTTTCATATTAGGCATTTGACAAATACTATTGACAACTGGTGCTTACCCAACCGAATCCACTACGAAAACATATAATTCACAAAAAATGCTGATGTTATTCCACAGTAACGGCCTCATTTCTTTCGTGTTCAGCACCTGAGGCTTTAATCTTCATGTGTAAATCTGAAGAAAAATGTTGATCGGCATCTCTTTAGTAAATTATGCCTGGTGATGCCCACGCATGTTCTGCAAAGAGTCATACCTGACAAACAAGATGTTATTTAGGGTCACAAAAAGGCTGAAATAAGAATTTATCAGGCAAGTTTGTATACTGATTTAAGCAATCATACTGATCTTTGAAGTGGGGTTTATACAAAAGGTTATGAACAATTAATATGTTACCTGTTGTAGACAGCTTTTTGAGCAGCCTCTGTTTGGAGGCACGTAGTTTAATTGGGACTGACTGACAAGCTAATGGCTAAATTAACTTGGACTATGGTGCATTGCTGCCTAATTTAAAATAACATGCTATAAATTTCATAACAGTTGATCTGACTGAATTTTTAAATTATAAATCTTCACATTGCTGTTAGTTTTGCATTACACTTACAGTGTTCTGTGTATTTGCAAGCACAATTAGGGGTAGTGTGCCGCTATTTGTACATAGTAGTAGCAGTAGTACAGGCTGCTGTTACGCCAAATTGTTTTGTTCAGCATATATCTTATATCTTTTAGCTTATTGTTTAGCATTCGTTTAGCGTATATCTTAGTGTATATCTTAGATCTTTATGTTTCTTTTTCTTTTATATTTCTGCTATCGTTGGATGTAACTGGGACCTTGTGTACATAAATTCATTCCACCTCATGTACCACATGTGGTGAAATGACAATAAACCCACTTGAAGTTGAACTAGCAGCTAGCTATAGCACTTCTGGTGCTATAGCTACAGTAGCTATATTTTAGTCAGAGTTCCTTGATTCAGTGTTAAAGTACGTTGTAGCCTAATGACATGAATTTAGAGACAAAATTGCTAAAATAAACAAAATGAAAACAAAGTTTAGCTGTGCATGCGTTACCAGTCAAATGGTCACCAAACATATTTCCTTTAGCGTAGATTTATTCATTAAATTATTTATCCTTTCCCAAATTATTTTCTCTATTGAGCTTTATTTGTTTATTTACTTGTTTGCTATGTTTGACTTCCTTTTGCATGTACAGTGAATTTTATACAGGACTGACATTTCCTTTATCCATTTCCTGTATTTGGGCTAAATTTGATAAGAAAGCACTGGAACAAGAAACAAACAAGTAAATTACATCTTTTATTAATGTTATTTACTGTAAAATGTTTGCTCTACTGCCACAGTAACAACATATTACTCGTAAATGGGCGAAACAATGAATTAATTTGTTTCAAGCATACATGCACAAAACAAGTAACGTGTTAACATGAAAACTTTTTAACTTTTTGTTTGTGTAATTTTATTCAGTGCATGGTTCCTAATCCCAACTATTGTTTCAGATTACAAACAAGACACTAAACAGAAACCGTTATATACTGTTTATATAAAGTAAGTTAACATTATGTATCTGAGGAGCAGACTGCTTTCAATTTAACTCCAGAACTCTCATCTTGAGCGAGCATGAAGGCGACAGTGGAAAGAAAAAACTCCCTCATGATGAAGAAACCTTTAGCAGAACCAGGCTCAGGACAAGCGGCCATCTGCTTTGACTGTCTGGGTTTGAGAGGAACAGGAAGGAGGAATAGATACACAATGGCAGGTCAAGAATCACATGTTAAAATAGAAATAGTATCAAATGAAAATTATTCAATTGTAAAAATTCAATTTAAGAAATGTGGTCAATTTGTCCTCTAGTAGTCTATAGCAGCATAACAAGCCAACCCTAACTATAGGATTTATCAAAAAGGAAGGTCTTAAGCCCAGTCTTCAAGCTGGACAATGTGTCAGCCTCACGGACAGAAACTGGAAGTTGGTTCCACAAGAAAGGAGCCTCATAACTGGAAGATCTTCCTCCCATGCTGCTTTTGGAAACTCTAGGAACTGTAAGTAAGCCTGCAGTCTGAGAGCAAAGTGCTCTGTTAGGAAAATATGGAACAATAAGATCTTGACTATAAGATGGAGCTAGGTTGTTGAGGGCTTTGTAGGTTAAAAGTACGATTTTGAATTCAATTCTGGATTTGACAGGGGAGAGAAGCTAAAACTGGAGAGATATGATCTCTCCTACTAACTCCAGTAAAAACTCTGGCAGCAGCATTTTGGATTAACTGAAGATGTTTTAAAGAAGTATTTGGACACCCAGATAACAAACCAGTGCAATAGTCCAGTCTAGATGTGACAAATGCATGAACCAGTTTTTTTTTTTCATCATTTTTAGATAAGATGTTTCTAATTTTAGTGATATTACGCAGGTGGAAGAAGCTGGTTGTAGTAACGTTTTTAATGTGAATGTTAAAAGACATGTCCGGATAAAAAAATAACACCAAGATTTTTAACATTAGAGCTGGAGGCCAGATTAATGCCATCTAAGGAGGGAGAAAGACTGAAAAAAATTATTTCTAAGATGCTCAGGTCCAAAAACGAAAACCTCAGTTTTGTCTGAGTTTAAAAGTAGAAAATTTAAACTAATAAAACAAAGGAAGAAAAAACAAAACTGGTGTATTTTTGCATACAGTTTTAACGCTCCGTTGGGATGAAATGGTTGCAGTTAACCAACAATTACACAGACTCCCTTTAAAAAGGATAACCAGTGAAACATTTATGTTTCCATCTCAGAGGACATACTGTAGTGAGGATTACATTTATTCACTCAGCTCAGTGAGGGAGGAGAACTGTTTGGATGCGCTTCAGATGAATGCACCTATGACATCTGATGTGTCCCACATTTCCTCCGATGGCCAAATACAACTCCAAGCAGTAAACGGCGCCTACACATGATACCTGAGGTGTGTGGCGCTCGCCAGTTTTTAAGCTGATTCAGAGGAGAAACAATCAGTTTGGAAAATTTTGTATCATTAGAGGACAAACTGTTGAACTTGTTGGACAAACACAGTTTTATGCCTCATGGAGTCTTCAGCTGCATGACACTTTGAAAAATATGAAATAAAAAAGCCTGTAACCAGCTATTATTCTGGAGAAGAATTAAAGATCAAGGATGTAATTTTAATGAAAAAGTAAATTAACCAGGAATATACTATTGACAAATAAGCAAGTTTTTTTTGTGTGCACATATTGGATGTTGGTGCATTGAGGGGCTCTGAGAAAAAAAAAAAAAAAAAACGTTCAGAAATCACTGTTTCAATCAATTACATGAGCAGTTCTTTCAGCTACTTTTCATGCTTTCTGGTGAACTGACTTGTGCTGTGAGGAACTAAAATATCTAAATTGACTGCTGCCTTCAGAGTTATGAACGTTTCAGTTATTAAAAATGAAAGCAAAAGGCATCATGTTATAATGTCTGAGACAAAACCAACGATGTCGGTTAAGTCACTCAGTAAATTGCATTTTCTTCAAGGTCTGCTCATGCTAAAAATGTAGAAAGAACATGTATAATTTAGCTTTTTCAGCTTTGCAACAGGTATTAAAGTAATGCATCTCAGCTTGTAATGGCAGATCAGGAGTTCGTGTGAAACATTTCATTTTTAAGGTTTTTAAAAAAATGAAAATATAGTATCCTTGAGCAGGAAGGTGACACTGCCTCATTCTTTAGCTCCCAAGGCTGCAGGCTCAGCTGTGAAACAATACACCTGTTCAAAGTAATAAATCCATCATCAACACTAAAACATCAAATCAATGAAGCTGTGTAGACTAGTAGATTGGTTTTACCTTGAAAAAAACAAACAAACAAAAAAAACCCGGACGTTTAATGATGTTAAAGACACTATTTAATAAGTGACACCCTATTGAAATTCATCGAAAGCTGAAACAAAACCAAGATTTCAATCAGCTAGTGTTTTGAGTTGGTGTTTTTGTAAAGTTCATTGTTGAATGTCACCGTTTCAGTTGGAGTAAAACCACCAGAGAAGCTCAAACACACGGCTCTGACAGAATGAAAGTAAACACCATTGTAGGACAGAATAGATTAAAACACCTGACAAAAAAAAAAAAAAAAAAAAAAAAACAGAGGAAAAGGACACAAACACAAAAGAACATACTCTGAGTAACTATTATCAGTTGCCTGGGAGCTAGAATGTCATCCAGAAGTGTAATCTGTGGCTTTTTGTTGCAGTGTTTAAAAAAAAAGAAAAAAGAAAAAAGATTAAACAATTTGAAACAAATTAGCAAAACTGTGACATTTTGCTGTCCAAGTGACAAACTATATCAAAACGGGGGTTGACCATTTTTTCCCATAATGTCTGGCTGGCATATTTAAGACCTGTGAACGAAAATGGAAAGAAAACTTAAAGCATAAAATCTATAATAAAGTTTGGTTAGTTCAGAAATCTTTTCTATTTAATCTTCTGTCACTTTAATCTGTGAGCTAACCACATTGCTCTTTTAACTGGCTTTCAGGTCTGGACTGTGTTCTTTGAACTCATCACACTTTACGACCTGATTCAAGGTTCTTTATTTGTCATACGCATCACATGTGGTACATGCAGTGGAATGAAAATGTGTACACAGGGTCCCAGTTACATCCAACAAAAGTATAAGCTGTAAAAGAAAAAAACAGTAATAAGATCTAAGATATGAACTAAGAAAAACGTGAACTAAAAATACACTAAGCACTAGTAGCATAAAAACAATACGCCGAACAGCAGCACGATCATGAGTCTGTGGGAGCAGATGAGTACGAATGAACACAGCAACATGAAACAGATCAGCAGCAACATGAAACAGATCAGCAGCAACATGATGTGATTTTTCAGTGATTATTCTGGTTATAGATTCATGAGTCTAACAGCTTCAGGGTAGAAGCTGTTCCTCAGTCTAGTGATTATACACTTAATGCTCCTCAACCTCCTGCATGAGGAGAGCGGGGAAAAAAGTGTGTGCTGGGTGAGTGGGGTCCTTCATGATGCAGATGGTCCTCTTCCTGCATCTAGAGGTGTTAATGTCTGTGATGTCTGTGATGGTGGAGAGGCTGACTCCAACATACTTCTGTGCAGCCTTCACCACTCTCTGCAGAGCTTTTCTTTCTGCAGCTGTGCAGCCTCCATGTCACATGTTGATGCTGGAGCACAGGATGCTCTCCACTGCACACCTGTAGAAGGAGGTGAGGACTGAGCTTCCAAGACCATCTCGCATCAGCCGCCTAAGGAAGTGGAGGAATCTCAACCTAACTGTAAGTAACCATCAAAATTAGCCTGGCAAAATGACTATGAAGTCAAGAGTGTGATGTGTATTTGGTTTATTGCCCATTTAATACAAAAAGCAGGGCAATTCAACCAAATTGCTCAGGGAGCCACAGTTACTGAAAGTCAAGCGCTCAGGGTACAAATATTCAGCAGTTATTGTCTTTGAGTACGTTTGTTTTATGGTTTAAAATCTAATTTTGTTTAAATATGAACACATATTCATTGGTGGGCCAAACTGAGCTCACCTGTGGGCCTGATTTGGCCCCCGGGCTGCCAGTTGAATAGTTCTGACCTATAGTTTCTCCCATCTTTTGATATAGTGATATTCTCAACAATGACTCTAAATGTTGTGCTTTCATTTTTTTATTTTTTGGGGGTTAAGCTGAGTTCTTCTCCAATGTATGTATTTTCTGCACTGCTCATGTTTAGCAATTACTAAAGATAATACTTTAATTACACTTTGTACACAGATTTTGTGGTCCTCAAGTGGTTACTTTTGTTCGCCCAGTTTGGTCTTTCTAAATCTCATCAGCTCGTCTCTTTCAGCTTCTGTTCACTAGGGAAGAAGAAAAAAAATAAAGATTGAGGAAACAAGTTTTGTCAGCGTGGAAACTGTTAAAAGTTCCCACTTGATTTTGCTTGGACTGCAGCATGCACATTCACTCCTCACATTGCATATTCCCTTTCCTGCCAAGTCATTAGTCATTAGTGTCTTGCACCGTGTTTCTCTGGCTCCTGTATGCTCGCTGGTGTCCCAGCTTCCAGAAAAGAAGGTCATGCAGACTTGTGCAAATCCAAAAAAGAACGTGACATCCTTGTTGTCACATACACACACACACACACACTTGTACATTTTTACATATCAGATAATCATACGGCGTTATGCCGGATATTTCTCCAGTTGCACTCTGTATGCTTGCTTTAGAGGAGGAATATGCACAAATATGTGAATTCACTGAAAATAATAATGCTTTTCGCAGCACACAGGAGTATCCTATTTATTTTTTCATGTTTGTGTACTCCTGTGACTGTTTATTTGCTACATTTGTGAGGAAAGGACTGGGGTTTTTTGATCTCAGGACAGTCGGTGTTATGTTTGTGGAGACTGCGCCACATCGCCAGAGCGAAGCTGTTGTCTTACTTCAAGCAGGCACATAGGGTGGTCACAAGTTTTTGTTCTTTTTCTGTCAGCTTCCCTTTTCCCATTTGTCCCATCCAATTACCACACAATGAAAACAGGGTGGTATTAAATCGTTTCACTGTTCTGTGCTCACTAACCCCCGTGTTCTGTCATTTGACCACCTCAGCTGTGTTTCTAAAATATATCTCCCTCCCTGTTTTCATATATATATATTTTTTTATACAGCAAGAAAATAATAAAGTAAAATATACACGATTTACTGTAGAAGGAAACTATTACTGTGATCCGACTAAATGGAACAGCAAAGGGAAAACATTATTTTTTTTTAAAGAAAGCGATTTAGCAGATTCCTCCAGAACTGTATGCAACTCTGATATTGTCCACACTGAGAGGAAATATGATAAATCGATAAACAAAACAACAACATCGTAAAAATTTAAATTATACAGATTATTGTCCATGCATGCAATACAAAAAAACAAACAACAAAACAAAACAAACAAAAAATTATTTGGTAGGATTTCTCTTTAAATATAAACGAGTGCTCCTGAAAATTTCTTATAGGTGATTCAAACAATGTGACCAAACTACTTAAATTTACCGTAAATACAGTGGAATGTCTAACTGCAACACAAACTACACCAAAAGTAATCCACCATCTTATTGATGTTACTTGGGCATCCTTACACCACATATATATGAGCTAAAACCCTAAATTCTGCCAATGAGCCAGATTTCTGCATAATTTTTATAAATGATCAGAACCAGCACGTCAAAGAATGTGGCTATATATATATATATATTATGCCATAATGGTCCATAAATACCAATTTATGCATTCTGTTTGTCCATTGTTCAATAGAATACCCAGATCGAAGGGAATGGATAAGTCAAACACACAAGGGTCAATTCAGTGTTGAATAAATAACCAGGCAGTATCAGGAACCCTGGGGATCAAGATACAAGGTGAGGGCACAGATTGTAGTGTAAAGTGCTTTGAGTATCTTGATCAGATAGAAAGGCGCTATATAAGTGCTGTCCATTTACCATTTACCATTTAGTTGTATGCCACCATCTAGTGACCTCAGGACAGACATGGAACTGGAACTCCCACGCTGCAACAGTTGTAATGATTAATGTATTTTCTAACAGCCATGGCCAGCAGATCCTCAGCTGCTCTCAGAGAGCAGCCACTTTACTTAAATAAACATGCCCACAAAGTTCAGACTTATTGACTTATCAAACTATTTTGTACTGGGGGCAATGCACAAAACGAGGTTTCAGCGAGTGCAAGTAGAAAAACATGTAATTCTCATCATGCATCCATGTCAGTGAAACGCAACTTTGGCCCTTTTCATGAACAATAAACCAGCCTTTAATTATTTACGGTACGGTTATTTACTAATCTGACTGGAATGATTACAGCACTTAGTAATTTTATCACGGAAGTGTGTCTGGGTTGGCATTTTGCCATAATTACTGGGCTTGGATGGGTGCCCATTATTCTTGTCCACTCTCTTCGTATTATGCATAATATGGTAATTCAAGTAAAATGAGACTATTTATGCATTTTAGGACAAATGAGAGAGCACACAGCATGCACAAGCCGTTAGTAATATGTATATCTTGGACATGAAAAGTGATACATGCAACACCTAGCAAAATGGCAGCAAAATCTTGCCTTAACGCTCTTTATTTAAAAAGTTCCATTTAGTTTGAGAAATCCAGTCAGTCATAGTTTGTAGTGATTTAATATGCAACAGCATATCACTACTACAACATCTAAAATACCTAAATTAATTTCATGCACTTGCACTTTTTCCTCTGTTGAGAAATACCAACAAATGCTGGTTATGTGGGAAGTTGATCGTTTTGGTAAATTAAATGTTATATGCCAGAAAGTTTTCAACTCAAAGCATTTCTTACAACTATTCTTTTTGTTAATCTAAACTTCATTAACACAAAACTCAACTTGAACGTCAATAAAAAAATTTTCATTTTATTTTATTTTTCATTTAGCCTTTATTTATCCAGGTTAGTCTCATTGAGCCATGAGAAATCATTTTCAAGAGAGACCTGCTTTTTTAGGGAGCACATGGTGGGGGTTAAGGGCCTTGCTCATGGGCCCAGAGTGGGGCGAATGAGGGTGGGGGCAAGGGTGGGTATTTCACCTACCCCACCCACAATTTTTGATGTTGTCAGGGCCGGGGCATGAACCGGCGATCTTCGGATCACAAGCCCACCTCTCTAACCTCTGCGCCACCACTCCCCTAAAAAATGGTAAAAACAGTTGTATTTTAGACAAAACATAAATGCAGATATTTAAATAAATGTTGAAGGCAGCAATAGTTAGAAACCAGCCCACCAATGCACACATTCTGCACCCCTCTTGTTTAAATCTTATCACATTTTGGCCCCTGACTTAGATCAGCCACTGACAATAACTCAATAACAGTGTGATCTCAAAGTCAAACACATTTATTATGAAATTACTGGATATCTCTGAAAAGTTTTCATTAGGAAATTTTCATAAAAAACAGAAGAATGTATCATCAGAGGATAAAACAGTGTGGCCTCTTTTTTTTTTTTTTTGGTTGTAATTTTGCTTGAAGCTCATTTTCATTTCTGAGATTTTTGCCATTTTCTCTCCCACCTCCCTCTGAGACATTTTATGCACAATCCCATTGCCTTTATTACAATTCTCAGCTGGAGCTGAACATCTTTTTGATCACTTTTGCAGAAAAAGTCTGTGTTTAGTGAGCGGGTTAATATCATAGCACGCATGTGTTTATGCACACCTGCATGTGAAAGATAACTCTGTTCCTGTTTCTCTGTGGGGGCGTTTTTCATTTTAAACATACTCTTTTTCCTTACTAAGCAGTGCGAGTGACAAATGAAAACTGCCTCAGTCCAGATATTAAATGTTGCTTCGTTTATTTGTGTTCAGTGGTCCCACTGCCTTCTATTTTGCACCGTGTTTGTGAATAATTGAAGTGTGCTGAGCGTGTGTTAAGTGAACACATCCCTTTCTTTGTGACATTTCCAAACAAAAGCAGAATAAAGTTGATAAGGGAGATAAATAGAAACGGGAGGCTGAGATGCTGACGCATAGAACTGACAAGTGCCAAATGTCTTCGTTAAATTCTCATTTCTGGAGGGTTTCATTCTGTCGACCTCTATAAACTTTAATCGTGTTTGTTGAGTCTCTGCGTCTTTGTCTCTGTCACCCTCCATCGTTTTCGTCATCTATAACATGAGAGTATATTTCAGACTTTCTCAAGTTTGCTTCTGTGTACTCTTCGTCTAACGCTGACAATCTTTTTTTAACGTTTAGCAGGCAATCACAAATATAAAGAAGTGTTCGTGACTGAGTGGCAGACCAAACCCCTTTAACCCATCAACTCCATAATAAGAAGAGCAGATAACACAAATAAAGCCTTCAAGAAACTGATGGTAAGTTTAATGAGGATTATCAGAACATGCTTGCCTCAATATCAATAAAATAAATGAAAGAATTTTTTTAAAGAATGGTCATCACCCACCTCCTTTCATGTCAGAGTGACCAGCTGTTACCAGAACCGCCTTCTTCCACCTGCGAAATATCACTAAAATTAGAAACAACTTGTCTAAAAATGATGCAGAGAAACTGGTTCATGCATTGGTCACATATAGACTGGACTATTGCACTGGTTTGTTATTGGGTGTCAAAATACTTCTTTAAAACGTCTTCAGTTAATCCAAAATGCTGCTGCCAGAGTCTTCACTGGAGTTAGTAGGAGAGATCACATCGCTCCAGTTTTAGCTTCTCTCCATTGGCTCCCTGTCAAATACAGAAGTGAATTCAAAATCTTACTTCTAACCTACAAAGCTCTCAACAACCTAGCTCCATTTTATATTACAGCTCTTATTGTTCCATATTTTCCTAACAGAGCACTTCGCTCTCAGACTGCAGGTTCCTAGAGTTTTCAAAAGCAGAATGGGAGGAAGATCTTTCAGTTATCAGGCTCCTCTCTTGTGGAACCAACTTCCAGTTTCTGTCCGTGAGGTTGACACATTGTCCAGTTTGAAGACTGGGCTTAAGACTTTCCTGTTTGATAAATCCTATAGTTAGGGTTGGCTTGTTATGCCGCCATATGCTTCGACTAATAGAGGACAAATTGACCTCATTTCCTTAAATGATTTGCTAAAATTGAATAATTTTCATTTGATATTATTTCTATCTTACCATGATTCTCCACCTGCCATTGTGTATCGGTTCCTCTCAAACCCACCCAGTCGAAGCAGATGACCATTTGTGCTGAGTCTGGTTCTGCTAAAGGTTTCTTCCTCATGAGGAAGTTTTTCCTTTCCACTGTCACCTTCATGCTTGCTCAAGATGAGAGTTCTGTGATGGAGTTAAATTCAAAGCAGTCTGCTCCTCAGAAAAATAATGCTAACGTATTCTTTATATACATGAATGTTTCTGTTCAGTGCCTGAAACTTGGGGCTATATAAATAAACTGAATTGAAAACTGACAGTTTTAAATGAAAAAAATGTGTTGAGAATAGGTGGGGTGTTTTAGTCAAACCCTTTTAACAACGTTATGTGAGATGTTAGCTCTCAAACAATGTGTTAGGCATAACACTCAGCCACTACAAGACCAAATATTTCTCAATATCTGTAGAAAAAAATCAGAGGACAGAGTGAGGTGGAGGAGGATGACTCGCTGTGGCGACCCCCTGAAGATCTGTAGAAAAAATCCAACTGACTACCATTTGAAATCAACTTATTTTAAAATGGCCACGTCAGGTGAACTTAACAAATACAGTACAAACGACTATACTTCAGTCAATGTTACAATTATTGAGAATCAGAGAGATTTATTTGTCATACACACCACACGTGGTACATGAGGTGGGATGAAACTATGTATGCAGGGTCCAAGTTACATCCAACAAAACCACAAATTGTAAAGAAAAATAAAAAGCAAAAGGGATAACATAAAAACAACAACAACAACTACAACAAAAAAAAAACTACATTATTGAGCTAATATTAGGTGTGGTAGTAGCTAAAAGTAATTTTGATCGCTTGCTTCCATTAGAAGCAAACATGTCATGTTAAATTTTTGATGTACAAGTCAAGTATGTTTTCTGTTAGCAAAATATGTCATGAACCACTGGGTGGATTTTAAAGAAACTTTCAGAAATTAAAATTTGATATACATTTAAAACCTATTATTTTTTAGTCAAGCCAATTCAAGATGGACATTGCAGCTCAGACTTACTTAACACTGAAATGGTTATAATTTGACCCATTTAAAAAGCATCGAGCAAAAAATAATAAATGATATAAATGAAAAATAAATGATAATAAATAAAAATAATTTAAATAAAATAATAATACATAAATTAAATAAATAAGCATCTGAGACAAATGTGATGTAATGTTTTCAGTAAATCATTCGCTTGAACTCTTTCAGTTGTTTGGAATAATGGGAATTGATCCAGTACTGATAAACTGTGAAACTCCTTTGAGAATTTTTCTGATTCTCCAAAGAAAAATCGCCCCGACTTTGGTTTAGTGCAGGTAAAATACTGATCACTTATAAATATTCAACAGGGAAAAAAATATCTTATCAGTTTAAGAAACTTGACTTTTCTTTAAATAAAACTTAAACAGGTAGAACAAATGTGTCTAATTTGTTGGAATGTAAAATAAAACACTCTCAAATGTAGCCATTTAGGATTTATAAAGTATTCATTGGACTCTTTTAAGCTTTATACATTTTTTATACTGTAACCTGTTTTCCAGTTTGTTCTGCTGCAACATTTTTCGTTTTAACAGTACACCCATGCAAAATGATGCATGCACAATAAACTGATCAAATTATTTTCACAAGGTCTTATTTTATAATTTACGTTTATTTTTGTGCATTCGATTTCTTCGTTATGCAAATACAGACGTATTAAGCACGTTCACACACGTGCTGGCTAACTGGCAGACCATCATGATACAAGCTCCCCTTTGTCAGCAATCAATAGACTAAATTAAACAGCAATCCAGGGGATTAGAAGCTAAATGCAGGAATAGATGAGAGACAAGGAGGGCACACATACACAGACAAGCAGTGTCCACACTACAGTATTCACTGTTCACACATTCTAAAACACATTCAACCTACCTCGACCTCACAACCGTCTCCATTTTAGCTGCAGCGTGCACACTCAACAGATGAAATGACATGCAAATTGTCCACACAGACTCAAGCAGTCCTGTGCATTTTTATTTTTCACCCAAACTCGTACACACTGGCTCATCCACATTAATGGCCTACTTTCAAACTGCTGAATAAAGGACTTTAGTGACTTGGAGTCTCTTTGTAATTTTAGTCAGACAGCTGAGGGAGAGCAGACAATCATCATTCTTTGCATCGTCGCAGGAGTGTTCACTCTGCTCGCTTTCTGTCTGACCCATCCCCGTCTATTAGCCAGAGATAGAAAAAGGTCTTATTATCAGCCCCAAGTGATGTCAAACAAGGCTAGCCTAATTTTATTTTACACTTATCGGCTGCTTTAAGAAAGTAAGAACACATGGCCTTTTTCACTTGGATTTCTGTGTAATTATTAAAGCTGAGCTGAGATACTGAGTATATTTACACAGGGATTTGACAGGCACCTAAAGGAGCACGCTTGATCAATGAGTCAAATATTTTAGAAGATTAGAAAGATGGTATTTTTATTAACTTTTCAAGAAGAAGAAGAAGAAAAAAAGACAGTGATGAAAATAGCAGGGTATTTCTCAGAAGAGGAAGTAAAGAATGAAAATTGGAAATGATTTCTCATCAGGCATTATCTTCTAGGTTACCTGAGGCGTTACTGCTTGCTCTGCGTGTTTTGTTCCTGTTGGCTGAGTAATGCAAACATCAATTTCTACTTTTGCGGAACAAGTGCTTTGAAATCAAAGTGTTTACGTTCAGTGAAGAAAGGGCATAATATTTAAACACATAACTGACTGAACCAGGTAGTTCAGTGGGATGCAGTCAGTTTAGCAGCTTCATTTGATCTTAATCAGTTGGTTCTGTTTTATATCCAGCAAACTCTGCTGTGTACTCTCAAACCATTTATTGTTTGAAACAAAACCCATTGTACTCTAGTGCTCATGTCATTTGAACAAAACTCCACTTTTAAAAGCATGATATGCTAGATAGATAGATAGATAGATAGATAGATAGATAGATAGATAGATAG
>NC_056513.1:18044412-18092632 GCF_014905685.2 Nematolebias whitei
ATATATATATACATACATATATATATATATATATACATACATATACATACATATACATACATATACATACATATATATATATATATATATATATACATACACATATATATATATATATACATACACATATATATATATATATATATATATATAAGTGTCCTGGTTGAGGCAAGACTCTATTTTTATTGGGCTGGGATGAGTGGAATAGTCTGATGGCTTGAGGGACAAAGGACGTCCTGAATCTGTCCGTGGAGCTGGACTGGGACAGCAGTCTACTGCTGAAGGAGCTTCTCTGCTTCACGATAGCGCCGTGCAGAGGATGCTTAGCATTGTCCGTGATGGACAATAGCTCGAGGGCCTTTTTCTCTGCCACCTATGTGAGGGACTCCAGCTCAGTTCTCAGCACAGAACCAACTTTCCTCATCAGCCTGCCGAGTCGCGCTGCATCTCTCCTCTTAATGCTACCTCCCTGACACACAACAACACAGAAGAGGGTACGGCTACCACATACTGGTAGAACATCAGCAGTAGTTTCCTACAGACACTGAAGGACCCAAGTCTCCTCAGGAAGTAGAGCCTGCTCTGATCCTTCCTGTAGAGGGAGTCCGTGTTCACTGTAATTGGCCACAGTATGTAAGGCTGCATAACACCACCTCGGACACCATACTGAGCAGCACAGGGTTTCTGTTCACCCTCTACATCTCGGACTTCAGGTATAACTCATAATCCTGCTATCTACAGAAGTTCTTGGATGACTCTGCCATTGTGGGCTGCATCACTGGTGACCAGGAAGCTGAACACAGAGGTGTGGTGGACAGCTTTGTGGAGTGGAGTGGACAGAACCACCTGCAACTCAACATTGGAAAAACTGAAGAGATGCAGGTGGACTACAGGAAGAAGATCAGCCCCACCCCCCAACCCTATCATCATCAAGGGTGGACGACACAAGATGGACACTGTGCTGCTACAAGTACCTGTGGATCCACCTAGACAATAAACTGGACTGGACAGCTAACACATACACCCTCTACAAGAAAAAGGCAGAGTTGCCTTTTTCTTCTGAGGAGACTCAGGTCCTTTAACGTCTGCAGGACCATGCTGCAGATGTTTTACCACTCAGTGTTCTGCAGTGTCTTCTTCTATGTTGTGATGTGCTGGGGCAGCAGGGTAAAGAAAGCTGATGCCAACAGACTCGATAAACTCATCAAGAGAGCTGGCTCAGTTCTGGGGGTGTACCTGCAGTCTCTGACTGAAGTGTCTGAGTAGAGGATGCTGAGGAAACTGCTCCAGATCCTGAAAAACACGTCACACCTCCTGCATCCAGCCCCTTCAATCATAGATTGAGACCACCGAGGTGCTCCACAGAACACCACAGGAAGTCCGTCCACCCTGAGGCTATCAAACTTTTCAACTCCTCCCCCTTTCTGCAAATAGAACAATACAATTAATCCTGCACCACAATAACAATTTAATGTTTTCAAATTAAAACATTAAAATATTTCACACACTAGACATTTCACACATGTGTGCATCTGATCCGTTTAGAACTTAATTGCTGGTATTTTTATATTCTCTGTTTTTTTATATCTTGTTATTCCTTGTGTATGTTCCTTTGTACTGAAACTCTGGCACAACAATTTCTTGTAGGATCATTAACGTTATCTTATCTTATTGTTGATAAAGTTGAACAAACACAATAACTACTTTATTCTTAGTCAGAAGTAAATTGCCAGAACTCACTTGAGACAACACACAGAATCCCAAGTTACTTAGTGCCTTGCACGGTATACAGCTACATTCCTGCAATTATTCATATATTACATGTGCAGTAATGAAAATGAAAACAGCTTTGCTAAAAAGATTATTTTATATTGAAGTCTGAGGCTTGGCATTAAAAACATAAATTATTGACAAACAACTGTTGGTCTTTTTTTTTCAGCTATTCATTTTTTTATTTTTTTTGCATTAAAAAAAATATATATTTTGAAGCATTCATATAATCAACTCATCCACTACATTTACTGGAAATTTACAGATGATTTGTTGTTTAAAAAAATACTTAAAAATCAACCAAAAACATTTGAAAGTTGGAGTGCAACATTTCAAGATGGTAATCGGAGCATGGTGTCATGTTGCATTAGTAGCAGTCTGCCGCTCTGTACTGTCTCCTGGACCGCGCACGGTCTTTGACGAAGGGCGGGCAGCAGCCAACAACACCCTCAACCGTTCACACTCAAAGACTGTGATAAAAGATTAGCAGGAGTTCTCGGTGATGGATTCAGAACAGAATACGTTGTGACACAGTATACGGGGGTGCTGACACAGAAATCCCATTTCTCTATTAACGCAAACACACACGCATATATTCACAAAACCACACACTGAAAATGTAACTGGCAAATTGTTGTCTCATCTTTCTTGATCATCAAATGGAAAGGGAAGAAAAAGGGAATATTCTCTATATGTTTTCTCCAAACATGTGCGCACACCTGAAAAATTGAAGACATTTGAGACGGGCTTGTACCCAATCTCATACCATCATGTCCTAACAGCATCTTCCTCATCTTCCTCGACCCCACAATAAAAGCCTTTTTGATTTGTTTGGATTCCATCTGAGCCGGTTATATAAGACTCTCCTGGTATTCTTTCTTTTGAGCTGCTGTCATTTCAGTCTCACCTGCAGGCATTTTGTTAAACAAAGAACAATGCTAACTGCTGAGGGAATACCTACATCAGACAGCTTTTTTTTTCTTTGTTACTTTGGGTAAGAAAAATAAATGGGGGGGGGGGTGCACCTAGGGAGGTGGTGATATTTTTTATTCACTGTTTTATTTTACATTGGGGACACGTGCAAAAACATCAATGATAAACTTTCTGCTCTATGAAAGATAAATTAGGTTCACCCGCATCCATAGCTTTTGCAAAAAACTTTTCAATTTTTATTTTAATGGATGAATAGATGCTATTCAGTATTTACTCAGTATTAAACAGAAGTCAAAAAAAGAAAAAAATATATTAGAAAAAGCAAGCTTAATATATACAAATATGCATTATTTGTTCAAACCATTTTTCATCTTCCGATATAGTTCAGCAACAACCAGAAACAACATCAGGAACCTACACTACAGCATAAAATATTGTGAAAAAAACTAAATCCTCAGAAATAATTCCCACTGTCAATACATAGTGAAGTTGTGACATGTCAAGTCAGGCATGTAACTGCATGTTTTGTTCATGTCATTTTGTCATTTCACACTATATGCAGCAACAGGATGACACCAAGCCCTTTGTGTTTACCAGAAGTTTTTGACAAGTTATTCCAGTGGCATAAACTGACAAGGAACAGGTTTAAAATGCAAATAGAACGCTGGAACAAATTAGGAGGCCATAGCCAATTATTTTTGAAATCAGTATTTCAACATGTATGACAGCCATCCCATTCCAGTGTCTGTTGAATTCCACCATGAGCACACCTAATTCTATTTAATGAGTTATTGATGAGGTGAACACCTGAACCAAAGCTTATTTAATGAGGAAACATTCATAAAAACACTGCTTTGGTCATCATTAGCTCATTGACCTCTTGAAATAGGACCAGCTGAATGGCAAAAACAGAACTAGGAGTGACAAAAGAAAATATAAACTAATACACATAATGTCTAGCGTGAAAAAAAAAAAGGATTTGATTGGGGAAAAGAAGGGTTCAATTTTGACTTTACTTGCAGAGTTATATATGAGCATCAGGTTTTCAATGGGGCTCAGGGGCGGATGGAGGATCATCAGATCAAGACCTTGTCCTGGCCACTTCAATCTCCAGACCTGGACCCCATTGAAAAACTCTGGAATGTGATCAAGAAGAAGGTGGCTGGCCAAAAATCATCAAACAGCAGAGCTGATTGAAATTTTGTGCCAGTAGTGGCAAAAAGTCACCCAACAGAAACATGAAATACTGGTGCAGAGCATGCCAAGACACATGAAAGCTGGGATTAAAAGGTTACTGCACCAAATATTGATTTCAAAGTAAAGTCATTAGTATTATACAGTGGCCAAATATGACTTCAAGAACTAGGCCTAAATAATACACAATAAAAGCAAATGAAATAATGTAGGGTGGCACAGTGGCATAGATGGTAGAGTTGTCTCTCATCAGGAAGGTTACTGCTCACACAGACTCATGTTCGTGCTGCTGTACTACTAGTGGTTAGCGTATTTTTCAGTTAATGTTTTTCTGAGTTCATATCTTATATCTTTTTACTGTTTTTCTTTTACATTTTATACTTTTGTTGGATGTAACTGGGAACCTGTGTAAACAATTTTGTTCCACCACATGAACCACATGTGATGCAAATGACAATAAAGAACCTTGAATCCTTAAATTACTGTATTGAATGGGGCGTGGGGCACTTCTGGGCAGAGCTACATTTTCTCTCTGTGTATGTGTGAGTTTTATAAGGGTAGTCCAGTGTCCTCCCAGGCTAATTGTTATCTCTAAATTGTGCATAGGTGTAAGTGAGAGTTTGAATGGTTGTCTCATTTGTCTATGGCCGCTTTGCCATTGGTAAGTGCGACTCCACTCGGCTCTCATCTTATTGGTTTGTCTCATGTGTAGATGATTTGACACTGTGACTTGTTTGCCCACTCTGTGGGGGGTATCCTAACAGGTCATTGTGCTTGAGCCACTCTGCCCATTGTGGTCTTTAATAGCCCTATAATCGGATTTCAATTTCTTCTGCTTATCCCAGTATTGCTTACAAATCTGGGTATAGCCATGCTGTGTCATCACCTCTGATATCTAAGTGTAAATATGCCCATTTCTTGTGGTGCCATCCAACAACATAATCAGAGAGGATATGGAGGTTCAGATGCTTTTTCTAGTTTTGCTGGGTGGGTCATCCAGTGATGTAACTCCATTGGCCAATCAATGGCTGCTGTCTGCTTACTTCAAAATCAGGACCTCTGAACTGCCCACATAGAACCCCAAATAAAGTGGTCCCATAAACCGGCTGAGTAGAGGTGGGTACCGGCAGTGAAGAGGCCCTTAACTGGTGCGGTGTAGAAGCAATTGTGAGAGTTCAGCCTTCTTCAGCCTTCAAGTTCCAAGATGGCGTCTAACAAGAAGCACCTGTGACCCATTCCTTTGATAGATAGGCTGTTAGACTCATGAATCTCTAACTAGAATAATCACTGTGAAAAACCATATGTTGCTTCTGATCTGTTTCATGTTGCTGCTGATCTGTTTCAATGTTGATGTGTTCATGCGTGCACATCTGCTCACAGACTCATGTTCATGTTTGTGCTGATGTTCAATGTTTTATGTTATGAGTGCTTAGTGTATATTTAGTTGATGTTTTTCTTAGTTCATATCTTAGATGTTATTACTGTTTTTCTTATACATTTTATTGTTGGATGTAACTGGGACCCTGTGTACATAATTTCGCTCCACCACATGTACCACATGAGGTGCGAATGACAATAAAGAAACTCTGACTCTGACTGATGAGGACCCAGGAGTACGTAAGGCTGCGGCAGAGCTCAACTATATGCTGGAGCATTGAGATGCAACTGGTATTTATGCTTCTGGCCTCTTGGTGTGCTAAAGATCCATCCATCCATCCATTATCTTTACCCGTTTATTTCATTTTGGGTCATGGGGGTCGCCGGTGCCCATTTCCAGCAATCACTGTGCGAGGGGCGGGGTACAACCTGGATGGATCGCAAGTCCATCACAGGGCCACATAGAGACAAACGAGACAAACAACCATTCACTTTCTCACTCACACCTAAGGACAATTTAGAGTTACCAATCAGCCTAACATGCATGTTTTTGGTCTGTGGGAGGAAACCGGAGCACCCGGAGAAAACCCACGCATGCACGGAGAGAACATGCAAACTCCACCCAGAAAGGCCCCCGGACCGGAGTTTGAACCAGGGACCTGCTCGCTGAGAGGCAGCAGCTCTACCAGTTGCGCCACCATGCTGCCATATGTGCTAAAGATTCAGTGACTAATTTACCTTGTTCTCTCCATGTTGCAGTATTCATGTCTGAGCCCTTTTAGATCCTGACCTCCCTTGACCAAGCCCAGTTTCCGAGCAGTCTGCTTCAACTGTCTCCTTGCCCTCTAGCCACTTGCCTGCCACACCTGCGTCCTCGAGTGCCCTTGCTCTGGAGCTCCTTTGGCCCACCTTCTCTACTTGGTTCCACTCAACCAACTGTAAGGAAGGCAAATATATTAAGATCTTCTATCTGTGAGAAGAACCTACTTGACCGCTATCCTTGCTCCACAGGTTTCCAAAGATTGCATTATTATTATTCCCTGTAAATAAAGCACTGTTAACGTTCTACATTTTGGAGTCTTGTCTCGCTTTCATCTCATATCATCTGGGTTCCCTGAGATCATTACCACAGCGAGGGTTGAGACAGTGGCAAAGTGCCATATGTGCCCCTGTGATGGACTTGTGGCCTGTCCAGGGTGTCCCCCGCCTCTCGCACAGTGACTGCTGGATATTCAAATTCAAATTCAATACAAATTCAAAAATACTTTATTAATCCCAGAGGGAAATTATTTTGTTGTTGTAACTCATTATCCTCATTTCATTAAGAGATGTTATAGAATACTGATGGCTGTAGGAGGAAGGATCTCTTGTAAAGGTCCATCCCACAGTGGATCATACGAAACAGGCTGCAGATGCCGTCCGATCCGTCCACCCAGACTTGGCTGGCCTCTCGGTTCCCCCAGGTTGTAGTACCGCCCGAATGCTGGGCAGAACCCCTCCCAGAGTGATGGCCACTCCTCCCAGCAGTATGCCAAGCTCCTCGTTGCTGCGGACAGCCAACTGTAGGTGCCGAGGGATGATCCTGTCCTTCCGCTGTCATGAGCTGTGTTTCCTGCTGCTAGTTCCAGGATCTCAGTGGTCAGACACTCAAGCACAGCTGGCAGGTAGATGAGAATGCGTCCACAGAACATCCTTTTCAACTCATTTGGGATTTGGGGCTGTAGTTGAGATATTATTTGAGCTTTGAGATGTTAATCAGCTGCTGTTGGTTGTCGGACACCAGTGACCCCTGCAACCTGAAAAGGAAGTAGTGGGTAAATATAATGGATGGATGGATGGTTGGAATGATGGATGGACTAATAACTGCTGAACACACTACATAAATGCAAATCAGTTATGTAACTTTGCTTTCATTCCAGGAGTTGTAAAATATGTGTTGAGAAATTAAAAAAAAGTTTAACTTTATGTTTAAGAACAGTTTTTTTTCCTCCCTGTGCCACATACAGTAAGTAGCGCAATTGGCAAAGCAATGTGTTCATTGAGAGGTTTGTTCCTCATCTCCAGCATATTTTTCACTCTACTCCTAATAAGTGGGGGAAATTAGTTTTTAAAGTTATGCCATTTGTAAGTGTCTGTTTATGCATGCATTTTTTCTTCTAAATTACTTTCCAGTCCTTTCACCTAACTACAAGCCTTTAATGATTAAACTAAAAACATATCTGACTGAAGTAAACAGAAAGCATTAATAATATAAAAGCAAAATAAATGTTGATCAGGTAAGCAAAATAAGAAAGGGAATTAAACTCTCGTCTTTTGCTTCATAGTATTCTTATCCACCAAACATCTCCTCAACAAATACATCTTTTTGCTAACTAGGTTTATTTTTATGACAATTTCATTCAACTTTCCCTCAAAAATACAATAATTAGAAATGTGTAAAAACATTTTTTTGTGGTCCTAGTAATATTCCTCAAATGAAAAAAGTCAGTAAAATAGGATTGCTTATCATAGTTTGAGGAGCTTTAGTGATGTTCTACTTCTGCAGACTTCTTTTTATTTTAATAAGCACGACATGGAAGAAAAAAAAAGATCTCTTTAGAAGTTTTTTGGACTTTTAAATTTGATATAAATAATTATCTCACAATGGATGTCCGATAGCAGTGCCTTTACATTTCCCTGTGGAGCAGCTAAATGAAACACTGTGAGCTCTAAGTAGATGAAATTTAAAGTTCTAGCTCTGGTTCGGATTAAACACATTTAAACTCATTTCATCTAATAAAAACTAAATATTTGAACATTTTGCTCTGAAAACTGTCACGTTATGCCTAAAAATGACTAAGATGTAACTTTAAGTTTTTGTTTAATGTCTATAAAAATGCAAACAAGTCCTTGTCTCGGGTTTCCTGCTGCAGGTGGATTTCTGCTCACTTTCAAACTTGTTGAAACTATTTCAAATTCCTCTGCTACAAAATGACAGGTTGTAATGCTGGTGTGATGCTGCCATACACAGAAAAGAAAATAGGGCTAGAATTCTTTGAAGGAATGCCTATCACCCATCGTCTCGTTTTATACCAAGATCATCTTATGTTGAGAAAGGTACAACCAAAGTTGTGGTCAAATCTTGGAAAAAAAAAAAAAAAAAAAAAAAAGAAATGCAGTTTTACATACGTTTTTGAGATATTATGTACAGATTATGTGTTGTTTATGACTCAGCTACTACCACATAAAATTTGTCAGACTGACATTAAAGCCATTTTTGTGTTGACTAAGGTTAATTAGCTGTAGTAGCCAACTTGAATTGAGTTGACTTCAAAAGTTGAACAGATGTACAGTAGATGTACATCCAATGTACATTCCACTTCTTGGAAGTGTTTTTCAAAATCTGTCCAGTGGTTAATGAAATATTTTGCTAACAAACAGGGTTGACTTCAGCAGATTTTTACTTACAAGTTCAAACAAATAACTCTTGCAATGGGAAGCCCTTGGAATATGTGTTGGGAATGTTTCTCACCTACCCCCCACCCCTACCCCCCCACACACCAAATTTTAGCACAATACTGTAGCTGAAAACCTGAGTGCGCTACAGCCATGTTTGTGTTTTCCAAGATTCGTTGCTGTGGCAATCACCTTGTTGGCTGCAAAGTGTAAGTAATTGTAGATCTAAATGCCATAATTTATTCTTAAAGGTTTCAACAAAATCCTTCTTGTGGTTCATGAACTATATTACTAACGGATAGAGTTGACTCCAAAAAGCTAATATCAAAATTTTAAACAAAACTTTGTGCAATCTCAAAAATTCCATAAAATATCTGGCTATAAGTCCAACCTTCAAAAGAGCAAGTTGATGCCTGTGACCTCCTAAGAAAAGAAAATCTTGGACACCATACCATTTAAAATTAGTTTAAAAAAATTTAAGTACCTTGGGATCTGGGTAACTTGAGATCATAAAAACCTCTATAAAACCTTAAATGGGGCATTGCTAGATGGCAATGTGTCACATTCTAAGTGGGCAGAATAAACTCTCTAAAAATGAATATCCCGCCTAAATTTCTATACCTGTTTCAAAATCTACCAATCATACTTACTAAATCCTTCTTTACCAATCTGAACAGCCAGAAATCAGCATGTATTTGGAATAAAAAGCATCCACGGATTGCCAAGAGGGTCTTACATCTGCCCTGCTAGCTTGGAGGCATGTCACTTCCTAATTTCATGCACTATTACTGGGCATCTAATATCAGAGCTCTTCTATTTTGGTTGGGTAAGGACCCCCCTTCTCCTAATTGGGTGGCCTTGGAAAGGGACTCAGTTAGAGCCAGTTCTCCTTCTGCATTATTCTGCTCTCAGCTGCCTTTTATCATCTTACACTTCTTACCCAACTGTGATCTGGGGGTAAAAATTTGGAATCAGTTTAGGAGGGCATTTAACACTACAGAGATACTGTTTTTGGCACCTGTGTCAAATAATCATATGTTTACTCCCTCAGAAGCTGATACAGCTTTTGGCAGCTGGGTCTTGAGGAGAGTGCATTCACTGTGTGATATCTATGTTGATGGTAGATTTGCCTCTTTTGAACAGCTGGTACAGAAGTTTAATATTCACAAGTCACAGTTTTTTTAGACATTTGCAGCTGAGACATTTTATGAGATCTAACTTTGACTGTTTTCCTTTGTACCCCTCTAAACATTATATGGATAAGATTTTGGAATGCAGGTCTGATACCAAGGGGGCCCATAGAAAGATCTATAGACTGCTCAGTTCATACCATAAGACCAGCTTGGACTCCCTTAAACTGAAATGGGAAACGGGCTTGGAGGAATCCATATTAAACTCAATCTGGCGAAGGATCATTAAGAACATTTACTCATCTTCAATCTGTCTGAGACATGCTGTAATTCAATTTAAGGTAGTGCACAGGTTGCAATGGTCCAAGGACAAGTTATCCAAGACCAAAACGGACCTAGAGCCCACATGCAATCATTGCAAACAAACTCCAGCTACACTCTTGCATACATTATGGACCTGTCCCAAACTGCAGACTTTTTGGCAATCTATTTTTGACACCTTCTCTTGAATATGTGGCAAAACTGTACACCCATTACCAATCATCTCACTGTTCGGGGTGTTCCCTGTGGACATGCCCTTCAGCAAATGCAAGAAGGATGTGATTGCCTTTGGCTCTCTTCTGGCCAGGAGGCTAGTTTTGTGCAACTGGAAGGACACCCCCGTCCCCCCAAGTATGTGTACATTGGATAAGAGAGGTGATGTATCATATTCATTTGGAGAAAATAAGATATACCCTGAAGGGTTCTGTATAACGATTTTGGGACACTTGGCAGCCTTTTGTATTGTATGTGGAAAGTATGTTTGTGCCGGTTTAATTTGTTTGCATATGTTTGACTGATCTGGTGTGGGAAGGGAGGGGTAGGAGGGGTTTCTGTTCTTTGTGTTTCTTGTTTGTTTGTATGCTAAAAAGTTTAACTCCAAAATCAATTAAAAAAATCTTAGTTAAAAAAAAAGTTTGTACAATCTGTTCACACTTAAATATATGAGTTGAGGATGACCTTCAGCTGTGACTGCACACACAAAAGTATGTCAATATCTGTAAAATTGACAGAATTACAGTATTTTTTCAGTGTTTTTCAAGTTTGTCTGGTTGTGGCAAACATCTTGAATTAAGTTAACTTCAAATTTTAATCAGATATAGAGGAATATCCAATAATTACTTTCTAAACATTTCTTTAAAATTCATCCAGTGGTTCATGAAATATGTTGCTAACAGACACATGTGCTCACTCACAAATGCACATCGTCCTCCACTTTTGCCTTTTTGGTGGCAGGCAAAAATAAACCTAATTACATTATTGACTATAATATCCAACAACTCATAATAAGGTCCAGTAAGCCCTACTCTCAGTGACAAGCTTTGATGTGTACCAAATAGCAATAAGACGTGATTGACAGCAAATGTTTTCTTTTGACACTACTGAGTAATGCATACAAAGTAAAATGTCAAAACCACAACTCAAATGGTGTTGCCTTCCTTGAAATTCTGTAGTATAAATACATTTGTATATTTTTCATAAAAGAATGCTAGCTTTTATGATAAACAAGATGTTTACCAATACAAAAGTACATCATACACCCATATTGACAGGCAGCACCTCTTGATTTGTGTTTTTTCTCTAATAAATAGCATGAAAACATAATGCAGTAATAAGTCATTTAAATATATATAGCTGGGAGTTTAAGAGCTTTAACAAGCTTAAATCACTTATGTTTGCACTTAGATGAAATACAATGTTCTTGATTGTTGACAAATTGGTCCTTAAGCCCTTGTCTTAAGCTAAAAATGTATTTTTGATGGAAGTGGTCTGCAATCAATCCCATACAAACAAACCATGTATTTAGCAAAATATAACACTCAGATCATTACTATTTTTATCTTTGTTGGGGGGGGATTTACACAACACAGTTGCATGGTGGAAGGCTTGATTTCCTAGTTTAATACTGAAAAGGGCAGGCCTTGCAGTGGAGAATTACTCCACTTCTAATGAGCCCTGGCTGTCAAACTGTGTGAGACTCTGGGTCACTTTCAGTAAGGAGGAAGGCTGCTGATAATCTGAGATGTAAAATATTCCCACACTTGTGTCTTGGGTGCAAATTACGCAGCAGACTGAAAAAAAAAAAGAAAAAAAAAAAAAAAGCCCTAACACTCCTTGTTGAAATGCATACTGCATGTAGCCTTTCATATGAGTTTTAAACTAAAACCAACTTATAATCAGATGAGTAATAGCTATTTTGGTCAAACCTCATAAATTACCTTGTGCAGTATTGTGAGTGCTTGTGAGATATGTAGGTACTCTGAATATTTACCATTCAGATGACTCACAGCTACTACCACACACATTTTAGCTTAATATCTGTAAACTTGACTGTTGTAGCCATTTTGTGTTTGCTAATGTTAGCTGTGGTGGACATCTTAAATTGGGGTGATTAAAAAATATAAACTGAGACATGTAGCCAAGGATTGGGGAGTATAAATAATTTACAAATCCCTGTGCATGTTCATTCATTATGGTGACCCCTAAAGGAGGGAAAAGCTGAAAAGAAGGGGGTTAATGCAAGGATCGTTTTGATAGTTTTATTAAAATTAATTCTGTGGTTCGTGAGCTTTTCCCTAGACTCGGCTGATGCTAACAGTTACAGTATCGCCAAAGTTAAAAGCAGGAACATTACACAATTACTCAAGTGGTTCGTCCTCTGAACTCTGGGGGTGGATGAGATTCACCCTGATTTCTTTAAGGCTCTGGATGTTGTGGGGCTGTCTTGGTTGACATGCCTTTGCAACATTGCATGGACATCAGGGGCAGTGCGCTGGGTTGACAGATTGTGGTGGTGGTTCCCCTCTTCAAAAAGGGAGAACAGAGGGTGTGCTCCAATTATAGGGGCATCATTTTCCTTAGCTTCCCTGGTAAGGTCTATTCAGGGTTACCTGAGAAGCGAGTTCATTGGTCGAACCTCAGATCCAGAAAGAACATTGCAGGTTCTGTCCTGGCCATGGAACACTGGACTTGCTCTTTACCCTCACTAGGGTCCTCGAGGGGTCATGGGAGTTTGCCCATCCAGTCTACATGTGTTTTGTGGACTTGGAGAAGGCATTCAATCGTGTTCCTTGGGGTACACTGTGGGGGGTGCTCTGTGAGTATAGGATTGGGGGCCTGTTGTTACGGGCTGTTCGGTCCCCATACAAGCGATGCAAGAGTTTGGTTCGCATTGCCGGTAGTAAGTCGGACCCCTTCACGGTAGGAGTTGGACTCCGCCAGGGCTGCCCGTTGTCACCGATTCTGTTCAGAACTTTTTATGGACAGCATTTCTTGGTGAAGCCAGGGGGCGGAGGGATTCGGGTTTGGTGGCCTCAAGATTCCAGCTCTGTTCTTTGCAGATGATATGGTCCTGTTGGTGTCATTGTGCCGTGATCTTCAACTCTCACTGGAGCTGTTTGCAGCCAAGTGTGAAGCAGCTGGGATGAGAATCAGCACCTCTAAACCTGAGGCCAAAGTCCTCAACTGGAAAATGGTGGTTGCTCTCTTCGGGTCCAAGGTGAGGTTATGCCTCAAGTGGAAGAGTTCAAGTATCTTGGGGTCTTGTTTACAAGTGATTGAAGAACGGAGCGTGAGATTGACAGACAAATTGGTGCAGCATCTGCAATATTGTGGACTCTGTGCCGGTCCGTTGTGGTGAAGAGGGAGCTGAGCTGTAAGGCAAAGCTCTCTGTTTACTGGTTGGTCTACATTCTTATGCTCACCTATGATCACAAGCTCTGAGTAGTGACCGAAAGAACGAGATTGCAGATACAGGCAGTTGAAATTACTTTTCTTCGCAGGATAGTTGGACTCTCCTTTAGAGATAGGGTCCAGTTATCCAGGAGAGAGATAGAGTAGAACTGCTGCTCCTCCACATCGAGAGGAGTCTTTTGAGGAGGTTCGGGCATCTGATAAGGATGCTCCCTGGCCGCCACCCTAGGGAGTTGCTTCGGGCATGTCCTTCTAAGAGGAGACCCCTGGGAAGACCCAGGACATGCTGGAGAGACCATGTCTCTCGTTTGGCCTGGGAACATCTTGGAATTCTCCCAAAAGATCTGGAAGAGGTGGCCGTGGAAAGAGATGTCTGGGCCTCCCTGCTCAAGCTGCTGCCCCATGACCTGACTTCGGAACAATAGGAAGATAATGGATGGAGAAATGGTTTGTCTTCCCTCACCCTGGCAACTGTTCCCACCTGCATGAAACCACCACTATCATCCCAGTTCCTAAGAGCTCTGCAGTGACTGGTGTGAATGACTACCAGCCAGTAACCCTCAGCCTGATGGTCACTAAATGCTTTGAAAGACTGGTCATGGCCCACATCAAAGCTACCATCGATATCAGCGAGGACCCACAGCAATATGCATACTGCAAGAATCGATCAACAGGGGATACCATCTCCTCTGTAGTCCACACTGCTCTCATCCACCTGAAGCAGAAGGACTCCTACATCTTTATGCTCTTTGTGGATTTCACTTCCACCTTCAACACCTTGATTCCCCAGACCCTGATGGATAAACTACTCACACTAGGACTAAGCCCCTCCTTATGCAACTGTGCCCTGGATTTCTTAACCAACAGGCCACAGTCTGTGAGGATCCCCTACTTCTTCTCCTCCACCATAACCCTCAGTACTGGCTCCTAGAGCTTTCATTTCTAACCCGAACCCAGAGCCTAGCCCTGCCCGACCCAGATTTGGACTGGGCCAAAATGTGCATAATGTGTGGGCCGGGTCGGTGTCGGGTTTTTTATTGCATCAGGGATGCGCGCAGCCGATATATGCAAACATGGCTTGCCGTACTACACCTGCTGCACACGGCCATTTGATCACGCGCTGACTGGCCGGTTGAAAGAGATTAAAAGTTCAGTTAAGCTTCAGATGGACTACTGTCAGCCCAAATGGACGTTCATTCAGCTGCTGCACTCAGCGGATGTGCATGGCCAACGACCCAAACAGGTGAGATCACAAAATATCCGACATGTCAGAGCAGGGTCCAATGCATGCAGAAGCAGGTGAAGCATTTAATGCGCTTTGATAGCTTCTCAGCTCTGCTCTTCTGCCCCCTCAACCACGCATGTCCGCCAACCGTTAATAAAAGTCAGTGGTATAAGCAGTCAAAGCTTAATTAAAAATGTCAGGGATTTTTTCAGGTTTAGACCTGTAATTACTGTTAATTCATGGGATCGGGTGGGGTTCGGAGATTATGGCTGCGGGCTGGGGTCGGATCGGTTCGGATTAGTTGGACCCAAGTGCAACTCTACTGGCTCCCCTCAGGGCTGTGTGTTGAGCAACTTCTTGTTCACTCTGCTCACATATGACTGCACGCCTACCCATCCAGGCTGTCATATTGTAAAGTTTGCAGATGATACAGTAGTGGTTGGATGCATCAGTAACAGTGATGAGCCTGGCTATAAGGCAGGATGTGGAACACCTAGAGAGCTGGTGCAGGACAACCTTCACATCAATGTGAAGAGGACGAAGGAGATGATTGTGGATTTCAGAAGGAAAAAAACACACCTACCCTCTCAAAATAAGATTAACAATATCAGGTTTAGAAACATTAAAGTTAGATTTTTCTTCTACCCTGAAGCTGTTAGACTCATAAATTCTTAACCAGGAAAATTACTGTAACAACACTTTAATTGGTGATATCACTTTATCTGTGCTGCTGATTATCCATGCTGCTGATTTCTTGCCTTAAACTGTTATTTTCATACCCATCTGCTCACAACAGACTCAGGCTGCTGTTTAATACATCATTCTATATTATATTATTGTTTAGTGTATATCTTAAATCCTTGTATACTGTTTCTTTTTTTATACTTTACATTTTTTCTATTGTTGGGTGTAACTGGGACATTGAGTACACAATTTCATTCTACCTCACGTACCACATGTGAAGCAAATGACATTAAAGAACTTTGAATATGTTTTGCTAACAGACATACAATCAGTTATTGTTCAATTAGGTAATGCTTACAATATATGATGGTCATATTTCAGCTAATAAAACATCGGATTTGAGCTAATAATCAAATACTTGGTTGAGTTTTAACTAGTTTTGTGTTTGATGATTGTTTAGCTGTGGTATGAAAGTGATTGACTCCAAAAGGTAATCACTTGTATATGATTTTCCCAAAATTTCTTTTCTAGAGTCTCCCCCCAAACACAGACATAAGTGAAAACATTTTTGCCACCTCGCTTACAGCAGCAATCGATGATAAATGTATAAAATCTTGACAATTCTATGTTCTTTCATTACAAATGCAATGCTTCAATTTTAATCTGAAGATGAAATAATCAAAGAATGCAAAACAAAGTTTTCCATGTTAGGCATTTTGAATAAATCCAAGCAAACTATAGTATATCATCCTCCCCAGCCGGGGGGCTTTATTACGTTTTCCAGAGCTATTTCCAATGAACCAAGGGCAAAAGATAAAATGTACATAATCATATCACACTGACAAAAACATTTTCCCAGAACAAATATTCTGCCCATGGATTCTTTCTTTGTCTCCTTCCTTATTACAAAGTACATGACAAAGATTTTTAATTGCTTTAGTCTATTAATGTGCTCATGATGACTGATGGAAAAGGACTTATTTTGAAATTTCTCTTAACAAAGATCATTCTCTTTTGTTCCACAGAAGTGGTTTGGGATGTTTGTGTATTCGTTTGCCTAAATTTTTGTGATTGTTAGTGCAGACCCCCATGTCTCTTGCACTGCAAACTGAAGTTAAATTTGTTCTACGCGTTCATGTTTACACTACTGCAAACAGGGGTGTGTGCTTGTATATGCGTGTGCGCTCGTACGAACAAGTTTGTAATTAAACCCAAATCCATTACGTTACTGCAAGGAGGTTTTCAGGGGGATTTGTCTCCACAAAGGCACAGCTTACGCCGCCTCCTCTGATCTCTTTTAATTTGACGGATATGTTTATCCATTTTTGAGATAAATTGCACACAATGCATCCCTGGCGCACACACAAATGAAAACTGTAATTAAAAGCGATGCGGTGGGCTTTGACTATTCATGACAGCATTATTGTGTATTTTGTTTACCTGAGTCATGGCTGCCAGAATGCATTAGCGTCCAACACTAATTTTAGGTGAGATTCAATTTTATTTGTCCAACTTTTATACTTTACCTGTCTGCTTTTCAGTCAGTGATGGGTCGTATATTTTATACATAGGCCTTCAATGGTGTCCTGCTCAATTTTATCCACCTCCCACCATTATGGTGCCACGGCCATAGAAACCATCAATAATACATAGAAATGCAGTATAATAGGGTGCTGCATCACAGACAGGTATCTTATATACTGAGAATGAATACCATTACTAAAGCAAGAAACCCAGTGAACACAATTCAACATGTTTCCTTTTACTCTAGCCACAGCTGCACCATATACATATTTAGCGAATGCATCAATATTAACACAGTAAAATGACAAAAATATAAAAACTATGACTAAAATGTATTTTACCCACCAAAAATGGATTATGGATATTTGTACACAAAAGCCAACCTTCTTACTTTAATCAAGAACAGTTCAGTTACTCCATCATACAGGTTATCTGTATTTTAGTTTTAACATAAGTCCTTTTCCATCACCGTGGAGGCTAATACTCAAAGTTGAGTCTGCCCCGTCATGTTTTTGGTATAAGTTCCTGCTTTAGGGCTGAGAATGTCCACTTGACAGAAGCAGCCATTGTGTGTTGAGGAAAAACAGCTAGTAAATTTACATAAATGTAATTTAGCTTATGCAGAATGCTACAGATGCAGTGCTCAAGCTCTGACCAATACACTCTTAAGACCATTCAATCAAATGATGATGTTGTCCGTCTGCTAGTCGGCCCCAGTGGTGCCAACTCAAAATCTGATTTTTTTAATATATTTTTACTTTTGTTAATAGTATCTCCTTTATATTTTTAAGTTTCATGGTTAATTTGAAGTTATTGTCTTTAAATTTTTATGATTAAGTTGTTGTGTTTCTAGAGAAAAGCAGGGCAGGGTTTCTGTTCTGAGAAGTTATACAAAATGGCTTCTCAAAGTAGAAGGCATCTGGTTCTTTTTTCCTTTAGAAAGAAATATTGGGTACACACCTACCTCAGAACAACAGACAAGGCAATTGATCTGACATTTCTGAGTATTAGAGGTGATTGGCTGAGGGCTGGTCACACGGTGAGAAAAGGAACTCCCCTTAGATCATTGCTATCACTTCTTGGAGGTGTTGACCATCCATCCATCCATCCATCCATCCATGCATTATCTTTACCCGCTTCTTATTTTTTGGGTCGCGGGGGTCACTAATGCCCATGTCCAGCAATCACTGTGTCTCCAGTCCATCACAGGGACACATAGAGACAAACAACTATTCACTCTCTCACTCACACCTAGGGACAATTTAGTGACCAATCGGACTAACATGCATGTATTTTGGTCTGTGGGAGGAAACCACAGTACCCAGAGAAAACCCACTCATGCACAGAGAAAACATTCAAACTCCACCCAGGTAAGCTCCTGGACTGGAATTTGAACTGGGACAACCTGCTCGCCAAGAAGCAGCAGCTCTACCAACTGCGTCACCGTGCTGCCATGTTGACTAGCTCTGAAGATATTTGTGATTCTGACCAGAGTTTGGTGCCATTTTCTGAGAGACGCCAGTGTGGTTGATGACTCAGTGGCCCAGTACTGTTAACTGTACTTTCCATGTGCATAAAATATATATATTTTTAAACTGAGAACTAAAGCTTTAAATAAACATATGCTACTGAAAGCTGCACACCCAGGATAAAAACTATGAAATGAAGTGAATAGACAATTTGGAATAACATAAAACGTATTTATTAATAGAAAATAAATATGAAAATATAGGTTAGTGATTCTGATCATGTTTAGACCAGAAGAGAAGGCCATGTTGGCCCTGATGACCCACCACCGCTTTTAGTGAGACTGAAACAATGTCTTGATGGCTTAAAGGGGTGTTTCTAACAAATTTTAGACATACAAAAGTTATGTTGTCCATGTAGAGGAGCTGCCCTTTACCTCTCAATTATTAATGCTCACATCACTCCACCTACAATGGGAATTGTTGAGGGTTTTGTCTTTTACATGATGCAGCCATTTCAGTTTGAACCAGTCCAGGAAGCACTCCTGAAGAAAAAAAAAAATCGTTAAGGATTAGGAATACATTCCCTGCAGGTAGACTGCATCTTTCCCCACCTCATTTCTGGGGACCCTTTGTGTTTGAATCAACAAATAAGCTTTGCAGTGTATCAATGAGAGCTTTGTCAGACCTTTCCCAAAGTACAACTCCATCAGTTTTAGAATTTACTTAGTTGAAAATGGCTACCACATCCAACTGACTTATGAAACACAACATTTCTGAAACTCAGAAAACCTTACAGTTACCAGTACTCCCATTGAAACAGTGCCAGCTTGCCCACGGCACAATTTAAATAAACCAAACATCACCAAAGTTCATGCTCAATAATCCAGGTAAAAATCCAGCAAGGTTCAGTCAGGTCATCTGGATGGTTTCTTATTTTGCTGAAACGTTTCTTCCTTCATCCAAAGGACTTCTTCAATCTGAGGAACCACCAACAAGCATCGTTGGACTTTTAACTGGATTGTCGAACATGAACTTTGGTGTTTTGAACCACATTGGCATGGCTGCCTCAGAGGAGTTGACGGAGGAGAGGGAGGGCCCTAGAGGCCATCTTATCACCAGCAAACTGTTTTTTTTTTCTCCAACTATGGAGTATGCTGTTTGTGGGACTCAGTTTGTGGGTCCTCTCATTGAAGAAGTCCTTTTGGATGAAGGACGAAAAGCGTCAGCGACAAAAGAAACCAGAAATCACTTCTAGAAAAATGATAAATAAAAATCTTATTATTAAAATAAGCAGTTACTTTACAAGAACAAAATAATAAAATCATAAAATGCAGATTATTCAGCATCAGATCTCTTTCCTCTAAGTCTCTGATGAGCTGATCATCGTATTGGTTTATTCTGTCTGACAGAAACATGGCTATCAGGAGGGTTTTGTTAGTATACAGTAGTTATGATTCCTCTTTAGGCACGTTTTCTTCACAAGTCCAGAGTTAAGCTATAGCTAGATTGTCAAAACAGTCCAACAAAAATTGACTTGTAACTATCAAAAGGTTTTTTTTTTTACTCACTTTTGCTGATAACATGCAAACGAATATAATGTATTCTGCTCTCTAGAGGCTGGACATTGATGCCTGCTGGTTTGTAAATCTATGAATCATATTTATTCACTAAAATAGTCATTTTCAAACCTAGAGGGGCACAAAGAGCTAAATGTGTTATTTCAGACTTTTTGAAGTGGCATTATTGACGTCAGACATTTTTTTTTTCTCGACACACAAAAAAAGGTTTATATTAATAATTTTCAACATGTTTTTTAAAGTAAACTTTTGTAACCATTCCACCGAATTCCACTTCATATTATCTAAACTATTTTTTTAAAAGTCCAAATACTTAACTTTAAAAAAATATATTTTAAGTGGAATAAAAAGCATGGGAAAAAAAAGTTTTTTTCCAACTTAATAAGGATATTATTTAAGCAAACATTCTGCTTTGCCTAAAGTTCTCTCTCCACTCTCAAGAGACATTATAACAGTGTGAGCTCAAGTTTGTGCACAAAACATACCTGCAATCTCTCTTCTGTAGCTCCGGATCTTTGTCACATAACTCTCTACTTCATTTCCACAACTACTGATAAAACACCATGACAATATTTCCAAAAGTTTTTACGCTGTGATAAACAGCAAATGCTTGTGCTGGTGGAGCAGTGCACAGATTTATCAGATCATGGAAGGTATTCAGCGTTGTCCTCGGTTCCAAGGTTGCGTGGAGGCAATGAATGGAAGGCGAGAAATTTTGGTTCAGACGGGAAAAATAAGAAAAAGAGATGGGTGAGAGTGAGACTCCGGTTTTATCACTCTGCAGCTGACTGTCAATCATTTTTGACCGATAATGCAACCACCAACAAACAAATCCACAAACACAATGCAGATTGGGTCAGGAAGCAACGCACAACACTGCAAACATGCTTACATTTCTCTGAATCCAGCTTTTACAAACCAAGGCAAGGAAGATTAAAAGTAAGTATTAAGTTTAGAAAATCTGTCCATAATATCAACAGGAAACAAGCTATAGAAACGTTTTTACAAAAGTAAATAATACATATTTTCACACATTACTAGAGTAATTTCAGCTGAGTTGTTTAAAGAACCAGAATAGAATGAAAAGGTTGAACAAATTTACTATACAATCTAATATTTTTGTTAAGACTGTAATTACAGCCATGCCAGTAACGACTGTAATAAAAGAAAGCTGTATGATTATTGTGATGTAAGTAATAACATTATGCACACAAAATATCCAGGTTTAGCACCCCAAACAAATATGCATGACCTAAATTTACATTGAAAATTGTAACATTTATTTAGCTTTGCCATCATTTACAAACCCATATACTTGTGGTGCAAATGTTAGCAAATATAAATAATTACATAGCATCTACGCCCATTCATGGCTAAATAATTGTCACGTTTTATGAGAGCAGTAAGGTAGACCCAGAATGTGGACCACTTGGTGCTCTGGAACAAAATGCGACTTTATTTTAAGAAAACTCAGAAACTCATTGAAACAGAATCACCATAATGGATAAAATGAGATAAATATGGCAACGCTACCTCAGAGAGGACAGAGGCAGCGTAAAAAAAAAGGCTGGAAATCATCTTAAGTAGTAACACCTGGACACATTATCACTCAGAACAGGTGAGGACTAGGAGGACAGGAAACGGAGAAGGCAGGGAACTTAACAAGAGCATAATGGCAGAGAACCACCAAAACCACAAGTTTCATCAAATAAGAAGACATTAAACACAGAAAAAGCCAAATCCCGACAATATGAAACCCCAAAACACATAGTTCAAACAACTTCTCAAATATAGGGAATATTTCATTACATATGCACAGGTTTATGTTTTATGAATCAGATTAAAACAACACAAATGCACATTTATGTCCTTACCAAGTTTTACTCATAAGACAAAAGAGTTTATGCATAAAGCCCAACATTGTCTTCTTGATTGTTTTTATCACTTTAGCTAAAGTTGGTTCCACCACCGCCCCAAATAAATAAATAAGTAAAAGACAGAGCGAGGTATGGGAATAAATCATGCATACACATGAATCCATCTCATGGATCTGATCACACTTTGCATTATTTAACACTTGCTGATGCTCTTTGTGTAAGTACTGTGTTTGCATTTGAGTCATAGCCAGCTCCCCAGACATAGAAAAGGAGTCCACAAAGAATATGGACGTTCAGGATATTGCTGCTTAAAACAAGAAGCACTTTGCAGTTGAAAATCGAAAAGATCAATATTTGCTGTATGTCTTTTCTTTTGCAGCACTTGTGCTTCTCGAAATGCTTAATCTTACAAGAAGAATTATAAATTAGAAGAGCAGCAGTGCTAGTCTTTCTGCAAATTCCACCACAGTTTGGTTAGCATGATAGATTTCACCGCCTGTAACATTTATATAACTGAAAGACAAATGTTCGTTGTTATTTCTTGATTAAAAAAAAAAAATCTAACTTTACTGTTTCTGAACCTGATATTGTTAATCTTATTTTGAGAGGCTTTGGTTCCTTCAGGAAAAGGGCATGTTTGTGTGGAAATGAATTGTATTAAATTTGAAACAAAACCCTAACAAGTTTGATAAGGCAACTTATCAGAAGTCTTGCATATCTAAGCTGTAATCATAACAAAGTTATTCCTTCAAAGAAAAAAAAAAAACTCTTTTCATACTTTTGCCGTGAAAAGTTAGACAATGACAACAGACGTACACAAGAGTTTGAAGCATGCATGCACTTGCAAAATTTATGCAACGTGGTTGAATTTTCTGTTTGTATGTAACCGAAATGATACACAGCCACACACAGTACACAACTCATTTAACTTTTTTCAAACACATGCATTAAAAATGTGCAGAAACTCCCCCTCAGAAGGGATGCACACAGTTTCTTATACCAACTATATACAAAAAGCCCCCGTGCACAAAGAGTGCAAACTTTGCTAGGTAAACAGGGGCACTTCAATGCATATGGGAATAACACCCATACACTCATATAAAGCACACATACACACACATACTTCCCCCACCCCAACAGCCAAATCCTCTCTGGCTTGTTTAGACAACCCACCGCTTTCTAGTAAATCCTAAATAAACTAATCCAGGAACATCAACAAATGCAATTTTCAGCTTAGAATAAAACACATGCAAATGGAAGGCAGCCTCCCTGTGCTCTCTGTATGAGACTGAGTGAGCATATGAAAATGGGCTTTAAAAGGCTGCAGGTATATAGCCCTTTTCACTGAAGTTGAAATGTTATGAAAATTTCATATTTAAATGCTAGAATGAATATGCAAATGATTTAAACTCTGCATTCAATTGAATAGAAACTCAGTTTAAATCGGATGACAGTGAAAGAAACCCAAGTATTTGGGACAACAAAAGGCAGACAATTGAATGCTGCTGAAAAAAAAATTGACATACTACAATTTATTGAAAACAATTAGCTGCACAAATGGGAATAAAAGTAAAATAATAATAATAAAAACAGGTAGTGTTTCTGAGGAGCTATAAAAAAAAAAAAAATCTCAGGATCCAGAGATCTCTTGGTACGCATGAAACAAGGCCAACAGCTAACACTGGATAGCCTTAATCAGACCCTCTGGCAACTCTGCATTAAAATTATTCCCAAAACGTTTGTGGATATTTCTGCGTGGGCTCAGAACCACCTCTGAAAACCATTTTCTGTGAGATAAAATTCTGTTTCCTGCTCTCAGTCTGAGCTCATTTAATATGGATGGAGGTGAAATAGAAACTGTAAAATTCTGGAAATCATTGATGCTGTGATCTCCACATGGTTCTTGTAGCACACAGCAGGAGGTATCCGCTCGCAAAGCAGTCCCGTTGTAAGGAAGTCTGTCAAAAAATGCAAACTTGTATGCTCATGCAAAATAATGTAGTACCATGACAAGTCACGCCAAGAGATGCTATAGAAAGAGAAACACAAAATTAGAGTAATTAAAACCTTTTTAAAAATGCATTTCACATAAGACCGAAAACAAAGTATATTGCTAAACTAAAGTAAATATGTTTTTTTAGAGGTTTTTTAATGAGATTTGTGAATAGCAAGTTGGCCATCTGTCCTAAAACATTTGATTGTTATACATAACAATTGATAGTCTTGGATGGATGGGCCCTGTTTACATGTGAAAAACCTACTTTTGAGATTCCATCAGGAGGTTGGCTTGCAACACAGCAATGAAGACTACCTATAGGACAGATCTGATTGGCAGGCCGCAGACTGACAAAGTCTTCCGGATGGGAGACGAAACATTTCTCACTTAAAGAAACTGGTCCAGATGACAATATTAAACTTTTTTTTTGTTGTTTTTACGAGATTGTACTTCCAAACAAATACTTTTAAAATTGTTTTGCAAGAAATACTAATAGGATGAAACATGAAAATTTTCTTTAGTTGTGAATATATCAAATAAGACCAAATGTCTACCTGAACATCATCCTCGTCTGCTCTCAGGATCCACAACAACACAGCAACCATGTCAGAGCCATCCTACAGAGACTACAGGAGAACCAACTGTTCATAAAGGCTGATAATTGTGAGTCCCATGTCACCGCAGTCTCTTTCCTAGGATTATTTTAGAGAGTGGTCAGGTGAGGACAGATCCAGACAAGATTTAAAGCTGTGGCTGACTGGTTAGTTCCAGAGAACCATTAGCAACTGCAGCAATTTTTGGGTTTTGCCAATTTTCACAGACTCTTCATCAAGAACAACATATAGACTGCACTACCTTTGACTGCCCTTATGCCCTCTCAGACATTTTGAATGGACCTCTGAGTCTGACTCTGCATTTCATTGTTTAAAGAAACTTTTTACCTCTGTCTCTGTTTTGTGTCATCCTGACTCTTAAAAGTCAGTTCATACTGGATGTTGACACTTTAGATACTGGGCTCAGCGCACTTCTCTTCCAATATACTGAGACCAATGGTAAGCCTCATCCTTGTGCCTTTTTCTCAATGTTTGTCACCAGCCAAGAGGAATTATGATGTGGGAGATTGGGAGCTGTTTGCCATTAAATTGACCTTAAAAGAGTGGAGGCACTGGTTGGAGAAATCAGAGCAGCCTTTCATTATCTGGATTGACCATAAGAACATGACCTACTTACAGAATGTCAGAATACTTAATGCTTGTCAGGCCCGAATGGTCATACATTTTTGTTTAGGTTACATTACAGTTTAGGTTTAACTTCCCTATCTCCTATTACCCTGGGCCCAGGAAGGGTACACCTGATGCACTCTCTTGACAATTCTCCACCTCTGACAAACCTAAAACATCAGAAACCATCCTGCCATTGTCCTGCACTGTGGAGGTCATGTGAAGTTCATCAAAGAGGCTCAGAGGGATGAACCCAACCCAGGTACTGATCCTCAAGATTGTTTGTTCCTGAAACAATCAAAATAAGAGTGTTTCAATGGACTGCAAATTCCAAGATAAATTGTCATCCTGGTTCAGATCGTATGCCAAAGCTAACTCAGAGGATTTTTGGTGGCCCACAATGTCTAAAGACATCAAACAGTTTGCTTCAGCTTGCTCCACCTATGCTTGCAGTAAGAGTGACAACCAACCTCCATCTGGTCTCCTTCAAGATTTACCTGTTCCCAGTTGCCCCTGGCCTCACATCATTAGTAAATTAATCACTGGTCTACCCCGCTCCAAAGGTAACACTGTGGTGTTTACTGTTGTTAACCATTCTAAGTTTGCTCATTTCATTCTCCTCGACCAATGTTACCATCTGGCCTGGAGACACATCCACATGTGTTCTGGGTCCATGGCATCCCACTTGACATCATTTCAAACTGAGACCCCAGTTTATCTCTCAATTATGGAAGGGTTTTTGTAACTCCCTGGGTGTTTCCTCCATTCTTACCTCGGGTTACCATCATCAATCAAATGGCCAGATGGAGAGATGTGTGTGGATGTACAAAACCCATCTTCTTTGGAATAATAACTTGATCAGGATTGAATATGCCTTTAACACCCTGACTTCCTCCACTACTAGACTTTTTCCTTTTGAGGTTTCCTTTGGCTACTCACTACCAATTTTTCCTAGCCAAGAGACATAGATTGCAGTTCCCTCAGTCCCATACCACTTCTGAAGTTGTCACAGAGTGTGGCAACATGCCAAAGCAGATTTTCTCAGGACGGTGTAGCAGAATAAGAGGTTTGTCAATAGACACAGGTCTACCGCCCTCATCATCACGTTGGACAGAAGGCATAGTTCTCTAACTGACGTTAAGCTCAAGAATATACCAAATAAGTTAACCCACAGGTCCTTGACCCATCAACAGGATAATCAGCCCTGCAGCATTTAGGTTAAAATTGCCACCTCCTTGAAGATTCACCCTACAATTTATGTCTCACAAAGTAAACTATTTACTCAGAGTTCTCTTTGCCCTCCTACCAATCCCCCCCCCCCCCCCCCCCCCATATCATCAACAGTCACCCAGCATTTACAGTAAGATGCATTTTGGATGTTCATTGCAGGAGAAGATGTTTTCAGTACCTTATGGATCGGGAGGGTTATAGGCCTGAGGAGAGGTCATGGGTTCATGACAATGACTGTTTCTTTTTAAAAGGCCCAACAGAACAGGTTGAGCACATTTTATGACTCATTGATCAGTGATGTCTTTACACCTGCTTGTGCTGCAATTTTTACAATTATTACTTTTTGAAAACTATTCTGCAGTGTGGTTTAATTACTATTATCCTTACATTTTTTTCTGTTTCTGAAGTAAAGATAATTGAGGTAAATGCGGCAATAAATTTGATTGGGAAATAAATTGAGAATATTGGTCATACTGTCTAAATAAAGGTTGAAAAAATGAATGAATATAGAAAATATTCAGTATTAACAAACACCTGCAGCATCTTCTCATATAATCAAAAATATTCTACAATGATTTTTTTCTCCTCTATTTCATTGGATAAAGCTCATAACAGGATTTTTGGAGGGCATTGTTTACTTTTAAACTTGAATATTTAGCTTGGCAAAAGAGACTGTTCAGGTGGACTTACTGTTCACAACACTTGGTGGGTGTAAAATATTTTTACTTTAGTTTTTTTTTTCTTTGCTTAGGAGCACAAAAAAGGATGTCCCAGGGTATGAGCTTCAGTATCTGCTCCGATTATATCTACTTGTGTCTGGAAACCTGTGTGGGTGCGCTCCAGCCTTGGTAAACATTAATCATTAGTCTCACCATATGGAGTCCACACTGATCAAATTCCCCCGACAGGTGGGGCATCACATTCCAGGAAGTGGATACATGTGTCTATGTGAGGGCATGAACATGCACATACCTACACACACAGGTGAACCAACAGAAAGGTAAAGCCAAACATCATACTCAATCTGCAACCCAGCTTTCCTTTGCTGCCACCTTTGGCTTTGGTTTTTCTGCAGATATGCTGTTTCTGCTGCCAACAGGGTGCAACAAGAAAAAGGAAAGAGAAAAAGATGCTTTCTTTCCAGAGAAAAAAGGGATTTATACTGTTTTTGTACACTCAATGAGGACATTCTGTCCATTGTTGGTTAAAAAAAAACAAAGTCACGAAGTGGAACAATATTCAAATAGCCCCAAAAAGTTAAATCTGGTCCTCTGGACATTAAAAAAAAACAAAAAACAAAACAAAGCAAAAAAATGTAGATACGTTTCGTCTATCATCCGAAAGACTTCCTCAGTCTGAGGTGCTGTATTCAGCTCAGTCTCTTAAATAGCACCTTCTCAGAGTGGATCAACCAGTTTGCTACTGACAACCAAAACCAGCTGCTCACATGGTCAAGAAGGACCATCAGACTAACAATGAAACTTAACAATCATGTTTCTTCCAACTGAGGTGGCTGTCTAAACTCAAGCCCATATTGTCCAAAGATAACCTGGAGACAGTAATACATGCATTCATTACATCTAGGCTTGATTACTGCAATTCACTCCTGTTTGGTATCAGCCAAACCTCCATTGCACGACTACAACTGGTCCAGAATGCAGCAGCCCGATTTTTAACCAGTACAGGCAAAAGAGAGCACATTACACCAGTTTTGGCCTCACTGCACTGCTTACCGGTTAACCTTCAAATCCAGTTCAAAATACTCCTGTATGTCTACAAATCTCTGAACAGTTTCGCCCCCCCCCCAATCTCTCTGATCTGCTACAACCGTATGTCCCACCACGCTCCCTGAGGTCAACGGACCAGTTGCTCCTCACAGTTCCAGGAACTCGTCTTAAGCGCAGAGGTGACAGGGCCTTCTCTGTAGCAGGACCAAGACTTTGGTATGAGTTACCTCTGCTTGTCAAACTGGCCCCCTCCCTCTCAGTTTTCAAATCCCGTTTAAAAACTCACTACTATTCAGTAGCTTTCAACACCAGATGATCTGTGTTTTGAACCAGTACGCTCCACACTGGTTTGTCGTCATATTTATTATCTGCATCGATTTTATGTCTATATTTTTGATTTATTTCATTTTGTATATTGCTTCGTGTGTTGTCTGTTGTTCTGTCTGTACAGCACTTTGGTTGGCTTTGTAGCTGTTTTAAGTGCTCTATTAATAAAATGGTACGGTATGGATTGTTAGGCTGATGGTCCTTCTTGACCATGTGAGCAGCTGGTTTTGGTTGTCAGCAGCAAACTGGTTGATCCACTCTGAGAAGGTGCTATTTAAGAGACTGAGCTGAATACTGCACCTCAGACTGAGGAATTCTTTTGGATGAAAGACGAAACGTATCTACATTTTTTTTGCTTTGTTTTGTTTTTTTGAATGTCCAGAGGACCAGATTGAACTTTTTTGGATTTTTCTACCTGGATTATTGAGCATGCATCAGGATGATATTCAAAAAGCACAAAAAATTAAACCCAAGGGAGAGTAGTCATTCAAAAAGTATTAATAATCTTTGACTACACATGATTTATGCTGACATAGGTTAAAATACAAAACAATAGGACTTCTGTTTTGTAGAAGTCCAGAATGGAAGTCCAATTTTTTTTAACCCTTCTTTTGGTAGTACAAATGAATTATTATTAATATTATCATCCTCCTCATCCTCCTCCTCCTCCTCATCATCATCATCATCATCATCATTATTATTATTATCGATTTATCTTGACATACCTGAATGATGAAGTTTAAACATGTGACTTAAACCTGTTCACTGAATGTTAAAGTTAAAAGTTAACATTAAAAACAAGCCATTTTGAGTGGAGCTCAGATTGACATGATTACCTTTAACGTCTCTCTCATGTTTTTAAAAGATCATCTGATGAAAAGTGAGCTGACTTTGCTTTACTCAGAGTTTTCAGATAGTCTTTTTTTTATCATTCAACCTTTATTTAGACAGATAAATCACATTGAGCCCCGAAGACTCATTTACAAGTGAGATCTGTTTAGATGGACAAAAAGAAATGAAAGTGGCACATGTGTAGGATTTTGGAGGCAAAAAAAAAAAAATCCTATCAAAATACACCGCCTGGCCAAAAAAAAGTTGCCACCTGGATTTAACTAAGCAAATCTGTATGAGCCTCCTATTGGATAATTACTGCATGGTCAATTGTCTTTCAGCTGCAACAAGTTATTTAACCCCAACTGGTGCAATGAGTTGCTTCTCATTTCTTAAACAACCATGTTGAAAGACACATCACGTGGTCGTGGAAAGTCTGTTTGAGAAGGGTCAAATCATTGGCATGCATCAAGCAGAGAAAACATCTAAGGAGATTGCAAAAACTACTAAAATTGGATTAAGAACTGTCCAACACATTAATAAAAACTGGAAGGATAGTGGGTGCCCATCGTCTTCGAGGAAGAAATGTGGCCAGAAAAAAATCCTGAATGATTGTGATCGGCGATCACTTAAACGTTTGGTGAATTCAAATCGAAGAAAAACAACAGTAGCACTCAGGGCTATGTTTAATAGTGAAAGCAAACATTTCTGCATGCACACTGTAAAGGGAACTGAACAGCTGTGTAGCCTTAAGAAAACCACTATTCAGTGAGGCTAACTGAAAAAATACTTCAATTTGCTAGGGAGTATAAAGATTGGACTCTGGAGCAATGGAAGAAGGTCATGTGGTCTGAGTCCAGATTTACCCCGTTCCAGAGTGATGGGTGCATCAGGGTAAGAAGATAGGCAGGTGAAGTGATGCACCCATCATGCCTAGCCATCAATGAAAGATCTTGGTGAAAAATTAATGCAACACTGGATGGAAATAGATCTTGTGACATTGCAGAAGCTTATCAAAACAATGCCACAGCGAATGCATGCCATAATCAAAGCTAAAGGCGATCCAACAAGTTTACAAAAGCTCCTCAAAACTAATGTGGTGGATAATTAATCCTAACTTTTTTTTTTGCCTTTTAATAAGAATCAGACAAACTGTGTGGAGTCCATGAAACTCCACCTGGAGTACCTTGAGTACACAATACACCTTATGTACCACATTCATTCAACCTTTATTTAGACAGGTTAATCCCATTGAGCCTCGAGGACTCATTTACAAGAGAGACCTGATTTCAACAAAGAATGATGACAATAATGGACAACAGCGACAACAATAGACAATCGTAAAGAGGCATACTGATTTTTATACAAATTTAAAATAAGATGGCAAAAAATAGCAAAAACGGCTAGATTATAAGGCGAATGTAGAAAACTAAAAACAGGAACATGTCAGCATTGGTCCCTGCCAGGAGTCCAACAGATTCTTAAAACCACTTAAAGAGGTCAAAGTCGAGAGCTTCAGATCTTTTTGCAAGATATTCCAGGAAACAGGAGCGGAGTAGGAGAAGGCCCTTTTTGCCAAATTTCATCTGCACTGAGGGAACACTGCAGGTAATAATGTCCTGAGAGCACATGCTGTAGCTGCACTCACGCAGAGACATGTAGGAGGAGAAGTACGAAGGCAGCAGATCAAGAAGTGATTTAAAGATGAAAATGTACCAGTGAGAGAGTCTGCGTGAAGTTAATGATGTCCAGTTAAACAGTGAATACAGGGTGCAGTGGTGGGTACGATAATCACAGCCAGTTACGAATCTTAGTGCATCATGGTAGACAGCATCCAACATCTGCAGGGTTCTTGTATGAGCATTCATGTAAATAATGTCACCGTAATCATTGGAGGGAAGGAAGGTCACAGTTACAAAGTGTTTCCTAGCATTCAGAGTTAGACCGGATCTGTTTCTGAAAAAGAAACCCAGTTTAACTTTCAGTTTCTTTACTAGGTTTTCCACGTGAAGCTTAAAAGAGAGATGTGTCGACCAAGATACCCAAATATTTATAGGAATCAACAAACTCAATAGGGAAACCATTTGAGGATAAAATCCAAAGAAGAACTGCTGGGACCGACTTCCTGTTTGAAAAAAAAAAAACATCCCTTTGGTTTCATCAGCATTTAAGACAAGTTTGAGGTGGAACAAATCTGACTGGATGATGCCAAAGGTAGACTGCAAAAGCTGGAAAGCCTCAGCAACTGTTTTAGCAACTGTGTCATCAGCATAGAAATGTAAGGATGCACATGTAATGTGAATGACAATAAAGTCACCTTGAACCTTGAAACTTACCCGAGTTATATTTCAGTAATATTATTTCAAAATGTCCAGTTTTTATTCAATGCAAGATTGTTTTGTTTTTTTTTAACTTCTGGAAGAAGACAACTTGTGACCTGTCCAGGGTGTCCCCCGCTTCTCGCACAGTGATTGCTTGACATCCTCGCAACCTGATAAGCAAGAAGTGGGTAAAGATAATAGATGGTTGGATGGATGGAACAAGAGACTAATTGTATTGGAGGTTGACAGAAAGCTAAAATCTCAATTGTTTGTAATAGTTTTATGACATTTTCATTTAGACACTGTTGCATTTAATATTTGTCATTTCCGTAAATGTTACACTCTTTCTTCATCTTTACTTTTCTCAATCACAAGAAAACCAGACTTTTTATAAATCAGTCTCTAATTCACAAGTCCTACAAGTCCAAATAAACACAAATTTAATTTGATACTTATTTTCTATTGCATAAAAAAAAACCTTAAAAAGTTATTTTCATTTCTAGAAAATATTTTTATCTTGTTTGTTTCCTGTTTTATAAAAGTTCCATTAGTGAATCATTCCTGAACCCTTATGGTATTATACTGTATATAAAAAAATAAAAAATCCTTACAAACGTGCATTGTAATGACTGAAAAATGAAGAACATTTGTATAATCTCCAGTACTTTGCAGATTATAAAGCAGAGCAACAATTTGACCTAATTTAGGTAGAAACAAACTGAAATTATGAACAGAAAAAAATCAAATAAAATTATTCTATATTTAGCAGCTGTGTTTAAATGTGTTTCTTTTTAGCATTTGTAACATAATTATTTTAAAAAAGACAATGAAGGAGCAGCTAAATTGTCATATCCATATTTCTTGGTTATTGGTGCCTGAGATCAGGTTTCTTAGTTTTGCTTTCTTTCTTAGGATTCTTTTGTTTATCTGATTATTCTCATGTTCCCTTGTTTTTTTTGTTTTTTTTCTTAGTTTATATTTTGTCCAAACTGTGTTTTAGTACTTTGTTAGAATTGTTTTGGGGATTCTTGTATGTTCTCTGTTGTAATTCCTGTTTAGTTGCCTCCACCTTTTCTCCTTCACCCTCAGTCTACCTCCTCGGTGTTTCTTCAGTCTTTCACTCACACCTGTCCCCACTCAGTAATCACCCAGGTGCCTCCACTTTCCATTTAACCTTGATGTATTTATTCTGGCTCCATCTCCATTCACCAGTTCTGCATTATTGGTCAACTGCCACAGATCCAGGTCCTTCCATTGTATTTTCCTTCTGAGATATGTAGGCTTGCTGTCAAATCAGCCTTTTTTATTATTAAAATAAGTTTACTGTTTAAACTCTTCAAGTCAGTCTGCATTCTGGGTCCATCCACCTGGGATGGCCAATAGATGGTCTAAAAATTGTAAAAGCAGATTGTAAAATTCCAGAGACAAAAAAAATAATCTGTTTCTTTGAGTCTGGAAATTCTTCATTACTCAGTTCATTCTTTGTTTTAAATCGTCAAAGTTTTTTTTTTTTTAATTTTTTTTTTTTTATTCAGTCCTTTCCCACAGACAAATATTTTTTTTTACCTTCTTCCTCATCAGGTGTATACAGTATATATTTCCCCCCCTATATGCATTAATGCAAGGGGAAAAAAAAACATGAAAAAATAAATAATTTCAGTGTTTTCCCAACAACATTACCAAGAATAATAACCTTGCAGCTGTGGTAACATGTCTGTTTTTTTATTTTTTTCATTTTCAACCTCTTCCTAGTATTGAACAGACATGATACCTGAAACTAAATATTTACAGTATTTTTATCTTTACGTTTCTCCACTCATGGTGTCGGTAAAGCTGTTGAGGTAAAACGGTGTTTCAGTCAAGTGGTTTCCTTCCTTCTGTTTGCAATTTGTTATACAACACACCAATATGGAGCATGAGTCATTTTTATATGAGAAGAAAATGCTGCATTACTTCTTTATGTTCTTGTATCTTCTGTAACAGCTCCTCTGGGTGTCATAGATACAGTACAAGAGTGCATCCAATTTCTTACAGAGAATATGCACATAAATTTAACTAATCAGCATCCTTCAGTTGTGAAAAGAGAGATTATTATCAAAGCAGAATCAATCATGAGTAGTGTTGCCTGGTGACTCGGGATGGAGGAATGGCCAGTATTATATAAAAAAACAAAACAAAACATTGATCAGGCTAGTTTTAAACGGCACAAGTCCACTTGGTAAGCTAAACTTTTCCGACAATTTTCTTTTCCTCCATTTTCTGACACTGGTAAATAATGCACATATTTACAAGTTTATCTATATTACACATGGAGGGTAATTTATTACTGAAAATGTTCACTGATATAGGCCTTTACACAAACCTTTAAATGGAAAGTAAAGTAAAGTATGTGTCACAATCCTCCTGTTTACACTGTAAAAAAAGTAAAAAAAAAAAATAATGGATCAAGATCAAACATTACAAACGAACAATGTTCAAAAGAGAAGCTTAGAATTTCTTTCTTGAATTTAATTACTGGAGCATGTAAGCACATTTCGTTTTATCATGTGTGTAGACACATGCAGAATCTTTATTTTATTGCTGCCCTGGACTTTAATTTGTGTGTTGTGTTGCCCATAAACCTTATGTGCTTTAAAAATATAAATAATACATTAATTATATTATTTGAAATGGTGTGCATATTCGTGGGTGAGCGTTTGCATATATTTCAGTTTTTTGCATGTGTGCATTTCATCTTGGATCTTTGATACACACATTCCTTGTTTGACCCGGCCTTTGCCCAGGCTTGGTTTAACAGAAATAGCTACAAGAGCAATAACATCCAGAGCTAAGCGGCGAGGGATTCAATTCCCAAGTAATTTTACAAAAGCATGGCATGATTGAGTCCGTCTGCCCATTGAATGCAGTATTTAATTTCCTCAAGGTCTCAAGAGCCATGTCTCTGTTTCCAATTTCTCTCCTCATGAGATCAGGATGGGAAAGTAAATGAAGGGTTTTTGCTGTCTTTTCTCTCCCGTAAAATGCTGAATAATCAGGACTGGATAGAAAGAGGGAGGTTAATGAGTATTCAGTATATTAATATGTTCATTATCACACTTTCTCTTCACCTTTTTTGTCATATTTTTGGTCTATTTTCCATATTTATCCTTTCATTTATGATGTCTCTTTCACCTTAACCACATGCAATAAATACTGATTGATTATTTTTTTAATTATTATTAGCATGCATTTGTTATATTAACAAACCTACAAATATTTTAAACAAACCTACAAAATAAACCAAAGTTTCAGTGCAAATCATTACAGTATGTAGCATAACATTACCATTAACAATACATAGAAATGCAGAACAATTTGGGGCTACATCACAGACAGGTATTTCTTAGTGAGAATGAATGCCATTGCTAAAGCAAGAAACCCAATTAGCACAATTTAACACGTGAGGGATAACGACTAAAAAAAAAATGGTTTATCAATAATCAAATATCCTACTACACAATAGCAGCTAATCCTCCACCTTGACCAGTTGTTCTAGGAACATGAAAATATAAATAAAGTGGAGTGGATTTACAGATATGTATACTAATAAAATCCTCCTGTTGTAGCCATGTTTTTCAGACAGAATAAATCTGTATGATGATCAGTTATCAGATAATTGAGTAACGGACTTAGAGGAAAGAGATCGTTATTCAATAATCCACAAGTACCATTTGCCGCCATACACGTTGCACCACCGTATAAGTCGCATCAGTCCAACTATGTCTAAAGAGGGGAAAAATATATAAATGCGTCGCTTTGTCATATAAGTCAAATCTATTTTGCGTCACTGCTGACGTGTCACGTTTGTTACGTGTTACCACTGACAACCCGGAAATGTGGGCCAGTGTTGCGCCAAAAACGATTTTGGCTGCCAAATGGTGGCTGCAGGAGTGTGCACGGGAGGACTTTTGACAAGAGTAACACTTAAGCAATTTATTTGTTTGCTCAATTATATCAAATGTGTGTCTCAGTTTAAAATGTCCTTGATAAATGCACTTTTAACAGTCAAATCATCTGCATTTCAAAACTGATTTGCGGCTGCGGGAGTGCGCAAATGGCGTACTCGTTGTGCATTTCTTCGAAATTTAACAAGATGAGCACTGAAAAACAATTAATTTGGTCAAATGATAGCAAAAGTGTGTCTCGGCTTAACTTTTCCCTAATAAATGCACTATATTGGTCAAAACATGGCGAAATGAAGCCGGCGAAATGAAGCAGCTTTCACATTACACAAAGAGTTCTTCTAACTCCCGAGTTGGATGATGAAGTTCTGCCGCCTCCTCTTCCTCCCCGGGGCTGTCAGTGTACTCCTCTGTGTCAGCTCCAGCTGATATCCTGTCCTTTCTGAACCCCGCCTGGATTGTTTCTTTAGTGACTGAGGTCCACGCTTTATCGATCCAACTGAGGACCTGCTGGAATGTTGCAGGGCACATCCGTCCAGTAGCCGTGAAGCTGTGCTCTCCGTCCACCATCCAGACCTCCCAAAGGTGGCAGGGCTGCTTTGAAGCTCCGGTTGACAGAAATATTCAGAGGCTGGAGCACTTTTTGTCAAGCCTCTGGGGATGATGGCAGGTATGGAGTTGCACGCTTTGATTTAGTCTTTAAATCGTGGCATCATGTGTGCGCGCATGCTGTCCATCACCAGCAGGGCTTTCTTTTGCTCTAAAATATCCATCTGGCCGCTTCATGTAGCACTTCGTGAGTCGCACACTCATCATCTTCGTGTTCATCCACCCCTTCTCATTAACTGCCTCAACTATGTGTGGGGGAACGCCTTCTTCGGCATGGTTTTGCGCTTAAAAATTACCATGTGTGGCAGCTTTGATTCATCAGCATACCAGCACCACAGTGAAGTGGGACTTCTCATGACCAGTGGTGAGGATAGTCAGGCTTTTCTTCCCTTTTTTGCGCCAAACTCCATCCCATGGGAATGTCAAACATTAATGGAAATGCATCCATATTAATAATGTGGTCAGGCAAGATGCTATCCTCCTGTGCCTGCCTGTCCACAAAGGTGTGGAAACTCTCCACCTTCTCTGTAAAATCAGCGGGCAGCTTCTAGCACATTGATGTCCGCTCTGATGAAGAAACGGTTCCAGCGCATTAACCTGAAACACCATGATGGTCCACCAGAGAAGTCGGCGATGTCCATCTCCATGGCAACTGCCATGGCGTGGAGACTAAGCTGCACCGTCGACAGCCCTCTACCAACAGCACGTTCCACCAGCACCCACATCTTCACCTTCTCCTCCAGAGCTGGCCACCTCCCCATACTCCCACAGTTCGCCCTCTTTGACCGCTTCATGTCCGTTAATGCAATCTCTGCCTTCCTCCAGTCCCTAACGAGCTTCTCACTCACCCCGAACCTGTGATCAGATCAGCTGCACAGTTCCCATGTTTTGCTGCAAACTTTATCACCTGCAGCTTGAACTTCAGAGTATGATTTTTGCTTTGGCAGCATTTTCTTGATCGTTGTTGTGTGTCGTCTGTCGTCATCTCTTCCCTCCTACTCAGTGAGTGACGTTTTGGGCGCGGGCCGATGGGTCTTTAGCGAGTCTGGAATCAACAAATAACAGGGTATGCCTACAGGTATACCGGTAGTTGTTAGAAGTCTAAAGGGCCCTCTAGTGCCCCTAGCGGCTGAAAATGTAAGCGTTCAATATTTCCCAGGTCAGAATGAATGAGAACGGTCAGATATCAGTCAAAATTTGGGTTAGAAATATGGGAAGAAAAAAAAACAAATGTCACTTTATTGTACAAGTCGCAGGCATGCTAATTTATGCAAAAAATCGCAACTTATATGGCGAAAATTACGGTAACAATTTCATTCTTTGCTTTGGTAAAGTGTTTCTTATTTTAATAAGATTTTTATGATTTTCTAGAGCTGATTTTTTAAAATGTATTATTATTTTTTTGTTTAATTAATTTGGGCCGTGGGCGAGCTGACACACTGTTTCAGTGGGGTTTTGGGTGGATAACAGAGGAGTAGCAGCAGAGAGATGTAGAAGACTACTACTCTGCATTGTCAATAATTTGGATGTCCAACAAAATCTGACAAATTTCAAGAAAGAAGAGTGGCTCCACCCAAAGTGAGATGGATGCCATTTCTTTGCATCAGACCAGGTTTTCGCCCAAAAGCACTACAGTTGTTTACATAGTCCATGTTGTTTTCTGAACACCACCTGGAAAACCAGTAGATAAACGACATCACAAAACTAATCATCATCACTGGTCAAGTTGGGGGGATCCAGACAGGTCAGACATAGTTTTTGCAAACTTACACACCGAAGCAACATTAATTTTTAGTGACCTCCGATTGACAGGCATGTATGACTTTATATCACGCCACAATTGTAAAATTGAGGTAATCAAAACCTATTACCAGTGGACATATTGACACATTGACTTATTCTTGAAACAAAACAAGCATTAACAAACAAGGATGCCATGTTTTGCAGATAAGGTATTTTATTACCTGAAATGTTTCACAGGATAAAGGATTGGCAGAAGATGAAAGTAAACATTTTTTTTGTTTTGTCTTCATTGAAGATGTTTGCCGTGTTCCCCTGGTTGATGGTATTGACCAAAAGCCTGATGACTTCTAATGAAGCAAAGATGAAAACACAAATTACTATTCAGTCACAAGAGGGTGTACTCATAATGAATCACAATCACTTTTACATAGCCAGCAAAATTGATTCAAACTCTGTGGGCTTTACCCTAAAGTCATTACTGATCTACACACAAGCACAGATAATTGGTACCCTGTTGTAATTGGTGGTAACTGTGTTACAAGTGCCACAGAGCCAATTATAACTGTGAAAAACCCATGAAGAGAAGCACAAACAAACCACATGCAAGGTGATTAATGAAATAAGGGGCTTTTTTAATATCCCTTTGCTGCTTTGACACTTCAAAAACAGAAATAAACTTGCACACAAAAAACAACCCTAAGGGGGTGTTTTGTTTTACATACAGTACAATCCCCACAGTACTTTTTGTCCCTACTTTGTCTTTTATTTGACCTCCCAGAGAGAGAAATTATTAATGTAGGAGATGTGAGGGTTGGCATTACAATTTACCTTGCAACCTCTGAAGTAAGTCATGAGGCAAACCCAGCACCAAGTCTCTACCATTTCAAATGTAAAAAGTACCTGCTTTGTGACAGAGTAAACTGGTTTTTCCCACCCACGTGGCATTTTTACCACAGTGGTCAACAGTTTTTAACAGCTAAATCAAAATGTTACAATAATGGGTACAGATGAAAAGCTGCATCCCATGTGCAGTCCATTAGTTCTTTTCCACAAACTGGAAAACAGCAAGTGCATGTTAATGTTTCAATAAAACGAGCAGAAAACATTTATTCCTACAATAAAATAGCATTGCACTGGTACAAATTTGTCCAGGTGACTTGTTCTATTTCTGCATTATAACTCAACAATTTAAGAGTTTAATTCAAGAATAATGTGATTTTAGTTTTAGAATTCAAGGAAGCATATTCAATAAGCTATGGGTAAATGGCAAACACCAGCATTTATCTTAAATCTAAAAACTCATAATTTTAATAGGCTTGTTAAATGTGTCATTTGTTTTTGTCTAAAGTTCCATCAATGGTTGCCAAAGTCTGGCATTTTGTAGGCGATACATCATCGCCTTCAGTTTTCTCCAGTACTGTACATCCTAACCATTCAAACGGGTCTGGACTATGTGGTGGTAACAGAATAACTCATACGCTCTGAATCACACTTAAAAAAAAAAAGCCATTCTACAACTGTTCTCTTCGATATGCACATGTTGTCAGGGAAGAATACAAATACGGTTAGAAAAACAGGGTTATATTGCATATTCCGGTTCAAGCAGTTCAGCTCTTTTGAAGTAAGGTTATGTGGAAAGTTTGTGAATGATTAGTATACTACCTGTTGTAGATGGCTCTGTGAATGCCCTCTGTCCAGAGAAATAGTTTAGTTCAGACAATATCAACAAGCTAATGTATAATCTAACCAGGACAAAGAACAAAGTGGTGCACTCCCATCTTAAAACAAATGCAATGTCAAATATTTCATAGTAGTTCATTTGAAGACATTTTTATTAGCTTCTATTTTGTTATCAATCGTAATTAAGTACATAAAATGTGCATAGTAAAGTAGTTTATAACTTTGCAAGTGCAGATAATGGCAGCAGTATCTTGTTATTGATCTTTTTAGTTACTAATGTGCATGCTCCAAATGAGTTATGTATTGCGATCCAGGTAGCATCATGCCCATTTCTGCTTCATTGAAATACATGAACAGTGTTCATATGTTCTGTGCTCTGCAGTCATTCCAATACCAACATTGCATGTCACGCTCACAATGCAAAGTACTAAAAAATACCAAAACCAATTTGTTAATATATGTTTGCATTTTAAAGTCACTAAAAAGCAGGTGTAAAACACTGTAGGGTTGAATGCCGACTGGAAATAGCTATGATACTATTGAAGCGTGTTGTGCCCGGGTTTTTTTTTTTATTTGAGCATTAATGGTTGTAAAAAGGTCATTAGCTCACCAGTGTCAGGTAGGAATATCATAATATTTCTGACAGAATAACTATGTAATAATGTCAGGGATTTTTGAATATTCTAAGTCTAATAAAATTTGACACATATATTTCTTTAAATGCCAGGGATATACCAAGTGGTTTGCTAACATAACTTTCCAGTTGGTGTACTTTAATCCACTACCATCCAACCCCCAACCTGAAAGAAAATGAATAAAAAAGAACACAATGTCCCCAGCATCTTTCTGCCATCACAGTTCATTTTGAAAGTATTATAAAGTGGAAACTATAGTCATGGGTGAGCTCAGCTTTACTGCCAGAATACTTGCACACCCCTCCAAGTTGATCCAGGGGACTGGTGAAAATGCAAGTAAATAACATTCCCTAGCAGGATTAGCAGCAGGCCCCATCTCTGTACCAGAAGCACCTCATTAGAGGTTTCTCAGCTGAAGAAAGTGATGAGTAAAGCAATATTTTATTCAAACTTGTGGACATGGGTCATTTTTTAATCAAAAACATGAATTAAGTAACAATGTGAAATCTTTAAGTGGCAGCAAAGATCAACTTTCATTAAAAAAAAAAAAAAACTTTATTTGCTTTTAAACAGTTTGTTGTTGAGCTAAAGCTTGTTCTATAATAGCCCCACACAATTGTTCTAATACATGTAGAAAAATTAACAGACACATTGTAAAAGTTTTTGCTTCAAATTCTCATCCCTAGAATTTAGATGATTCATAGATTTTGTCCTTTTCATGAAATTGTTAAAAAAAAAAAATACAGGCAATTCTTCACACATTAGTCCAAGAATGGATTTATGAAGTTCTTCCCTCTTAAGAGTCACTAATTCATTATTTAATCCAGCAACTAATGCTGCAAACCTTATCATTTGCCTCTGTTAATAATTACTGGTTCAGGCCAAAAGCAGCATTCAGGCATTAATGACTTAATCGTTTATTACCTGGTCTATGCTTGGTGGCATTGTGCATTTCATGCTATGACCGCTGGAGGTAGACACCAGCTCCACCCTGAGTCCTGCAGAGAAAAATGGCTAAAGAAAATGGGTAAATGAATGTTAGTGGTGGCTGTATATCGGCTGTCTGTGTCTTGGCCATATCGTTAAAAATATAAAACATTGTGCTTGTCAGTGCCCCTGGAAGGCTGCAGTTTTGGATTATGGCCTTATTTTTATCTAGTCTTTTACAGCTACATTGCACTTTTACCTTTATTTTCTGTTAGCCTATTTTTCATATCTCTTTATGCATATGTGTGCATACCCAGTATGCACACAGATAACAAGCAAATTTAAAACTATTGTGTGCATATTTTTAGTTATCTCATATCAGCGTAAAGTAAAGGTCATATGCTCATTAGGCAGACATATAGGCTATGATTTAAAATATGTTATCTTCTCATCCCAAACACTATTATCTCTCTCCTAATTTTCCGTAAAAATCAAAAGCACATTTCAGGTCCATTATTTTGAGCAACTATGATGGACTTGCTGTCTTTCTAAAGTTTATTCCTCTTCTTGTCCACTGCCAGATGGGTTGGGCTACAGTACTACAGTAACACTGAATGGGAGGAAGCACACATGGAAAAATATTGCATGATCTAATTAATGAACATGCAAGTTATATTTGTCAGTGTTTGCCAGTAAGATCTCCCACCCACAAAAAAAAAAAAAAAGACCCTTTATGATCCTCTTCACAGAGCCACACTGATTTTCAATGACAAGAGAACCAACACCTCAGGCCAATGCAGTCTTTGCTGGCATAACAGTAACAACACCAGGCTGCTCTCATTCTCTAAGCCTAACAAGAGCAGTTACTGGAAGCCATCCTCACTGCCAAGGTGACCTCTGCTGTATGCATGTGTTTGTGTAAATCGACAGGGCATGATTAAAATGACACGGACTGACTGCAAAAACTGGAAACAGTCCAACAAAATCAGGACCATGGTATGCAGCAGCTCATTCATTCATCCATCAGAGCTCAATACAGATCTTCAGAATTATTTTTTTCTTTGTTTCCTACAGCCATTTGACTATCTGTATAGTACCAACAAAGGGTTGTAAAGATATTTATGATTAGTGATTCAAAGATGAACTAAGTTGTTCCATTTCATGGACACATAAGCAAAGTGTTGCCCTGCACTAATTATTATTGTTTCCATATTTCGGCTGCTCCTTCCTTCAGGGGTCAACAAAATGAATTAACTCGCATGAAGAGTTGGCAATTGATTTTATGCCGGATGCCCTTCCTGATGCATCCAAGACCACCGAGCTACCACTGCTCTCTGTGCGAAGCAGGGAGCTGCCATCTAGGGCACACAGGGGAGCAAATGGTGGCCTTGTTCAAGTGCCCAGAGTGGGGCAAATGAGGGTGGAGGTAGGTGTGGGTGTTTCACCTTTCCCACCCATATTTGATATCGTCGGTTCGGGGAGTTGAACCAGCGACCTTCCTTTCACAGGATCGCCTTCTCCAACTTCTATGCCACCACTCCCTTACTTGCCCTGCACCAAAGCAGTTTTTGATAATACATTTATATTTATTGGTTTATTACACCTTTTTGTTCTAATAAAATCCAATCTATTTCACAGAAAAAATACCTGAAAAGTAGATGATTAAAAAAAAAAAAGTTTGTGCAGGATGAATGGAGCCAATTTGTTTTAATGTATAACTCTTCTTCCTGTCCAACTCTTTATTTAACAGTATTTTCTACTTAAACACTTTGTTTATAAAAATAAAAAAACCTGCAGCTGCACCTGTATAAACGGCAACAAACACTCTGAAAGTGTGCTTCGATTTTTATTTTAACTTTTGCGTTGCTTCCATCTTTATGGGTTGTCACAGCGAGCAAACTCACTTGACAAACTTGGCAGTTGCGTTCTGCCAGATTTTCTTCTTTGTGCAACCTGGGCTCAAACCGGCTGCCTCAGGATTACGAGACTCCATGGCACTAACCGTTGAATTAAAAGCCCTATTCGCACGGGATTAGTTTTACCTAGGGACCACATGCCATTTGTAATAATTACGGAGATTGACTGTTGTTAATGTGGTATTTAATCCCGTGCGAATTGGCCATGTATAGTAAATTGTAAAGTTAAAAATTCCCCGGCAAATTACGTACTATATTTTGCTGAACTCCTGAGGTCTTGTGATAATACTAATCCAATGCGAATGTTTCTGATTTGGACAGAAATGAACAGGATCTGATACGTAATTAGGCATTTTTGTTTTCTGGGTGCATTTTTAGTAACTGTTGGATGTTAGCAGATGTTATGCAATGCGCAGCGAGTTAACATCATATCCGAAAACTGTCCATAAATTTCAGCTAAATCTCAGGCTTTGGTTATCCCTTGCGAATGTGCCACATAAAAAGCAGATGTTGGAGTAATTTTATTACATGTGGTCCCTAGGTAAAACGAATCCTGTGCGAATAGGGCCAAAGTCATCCAATATTCCAGGACAAAATGGTTAATTTATGCTTTTTATACATAACCTGGAAAATGCGTTTTGCTTTTCATTGCTAGCTTACTGATGGAATGGTAAACGCATCTGCTGGTACTTTTATTAATTTTGCAGTGGGGCCCTTTTATTTTTTTTGGAGGGTGGGTGGGATTTGTTAACTGTGAGTCCGGTTTAATACGCTTTTTTTTTTTTTTAACAATACCTGACAGTGGTCATTTTTATTATGTAATGAAAATTGTTTTAATAACCAACATTAAACCATTTCTTTGTTGTGTTGCTTATTACATTGAATCTCAATGTGTTTCATAACAAATCATTGAATTGTGCTGCATCAGTTTTATTAAACTATTAACTGATACCAATGCCAAATTTTAATTTGTAAGTTTATTAGTTTATTTGTGCCCACAAACGTACTAGTTTGTTAATCATACATGGGGGAGTGGTGGCGCAGAGGTTAGAAGATGGGCCTGTGACCGGAAAGTCGCAGGATCAATTCCCGGTACTGTCAACATCAAAATGTGGGTGGAATAGGTGGAGCACCCCATTCGCCCCACTCTGGGCCCCTGAGCAAGGCCCTTAACCCCCACCATCTGCTCCCTAAACAGGTCTCTCTTGAAAATGAGTTCTCGTGGCTCAGTGAGACTACCTGTATAAATAAAGGGTAAATGGGGAAAAAAACAAAAAAACTATTACAATTCATTTAATTTTGAAAATTAAGAGTACAAAACAATGTTTTGCTTATGATTTATCTCTGGGACATGATGAGGATTAATGCCAAATTTTACCTGTTATTCAAAGAAGGCTCACTATGTCTGACATTCCAAGCCTTTATTTTATTAGCCTTTAAACACCATGTGCACCGAAAATAAGCAGTAATGTCTCAATATATATAACAGTTTACATAAAATCTATTTACCAGGGGACCTCTAACAAGGTTGAATCAGGTCCTCTGGATGGATTCTTCTTTGAAGCAGAATCCCACAGAGGATCTGACTCAACCTTGATAGATTAATCTACTTGGATTATTGAGCATGCATCAGGACATGACAGGAGGACCATTTTTTTTAACCAAGAGCTTAAAAACATACAAGTTTCAATTAAAAATAATATATGAAAAAATTACAAGACATTGAGTCTTTTGTAAGAACAATATTGTTTTATTTTGTATTTTATTGGTATTGATATATACATGGCATTATTTGTGCTTTTTTATTACCAAGAATAAAACCATAAAGGAACACCATCAGAAAGTTCAAAATCAAATCTTTAAAACAGGATTGAATTATTCTGTTTTTAGGTGAATATTCTGAGAGGATCCTAAACCCAGGAAAATAATGACAAGAGGGAAAAGAGAAAAGCAAATAGATAGGTAGGTAGATTGATTATATAGATAGTTCAGAGACACTTGCAGATGGTCCACTGAGGGTAGTGTGAATCTTCAGTTTGTGATGTGCTTTTACCAACAGCAGCAAAGGCACCTGTGGATAATTTAGTTTTAAAAAGAAAAATGCCTCAGGGCCGTATTCCACACAACCACAATCCTTCCATTTTCTTTCAAAAGGTTTTCATCACACAGATATGCTGATTTACTCAATTTTTTTTTACTTTTACGAAAATTGGGTTCAAAGTTGGCCTACTGGAGGTCAATTCCTTGGACCCTAGATGTTTAAAAAATGTTATAGCTTCTTAACTTCTATTGTTATGCGCCTGGTGTGTGTTTTTTAAATTTTTTTAAAGGATTGTGGTGTAACAATAGGGGAATAGATTTCCTGATATTTAAGCTTGGGATGTCAAGAGGAGAGTAAAGCATGGGGATATAACAAATAGGATGTGGAAACAACATCAAGATATGTCATTTAATGATTGATGGGCAAGAGATGAATGATGAGATAGGGAGTGAAAATAATTTTGAACTGATGGAAAAGAAGTAGAGGATGAAGATGGAAGGTAAACAAGAAGAGTTAAATGGTAAATATACTTCTTTGATAACGAAACGATAAATGACTAAAGCGAAAAATGAGCACAAAGAGCACTATTTTATTAATGTTTGAGAAGGAAGGGAAAGACCTGATAAAACAAGCCAAATGTATTTTAAATAAAATATAAAAAAAAATGTATTTTAGAGGAAAACACTGGATGAGAATGTATAATTATCAAAATGGGATGATCCCATCTATAGCTCATAGGGTGTTTTCACTAAAAAATTGTCAAATGTTTAACCTTACATTTATAATTTTTGTTTGTTTGTTTTAAATTATTTGCATTTACCAAAACCAAAAAGAGGCTTTTTATATACCCAGACAAAGATGTTTCAGAATTTTAAAGTTCCGGTATGAGCAAAACTGAGTAGATAAAAAAACAGCAACAGATACAACTGTTATGTCGAAGATAAATTGTTAAACCAATTCTGTAGCAAAACAGACTTGTTATTATTATTAATATTATTATTATTTTCAGTTTTTGTCCTATTTGGTGCATAGACATAAAAAACACAATTTGGGCTAAAAGCAAACAATGTGGAGTTTTAGAATAAAGAGCGTGGGAATAAATGACCAGAATAAAAATGAAATAAAAGAAACCTTAAGAAATGGTCTGATAAAAAAAAAAAAAAAAAACGATATGGAAGTGAATATAGAAGATCTGATAAGAACAATGGGGGTCAAATGCTAGTGAATAAAAGGCTGAAGCACAATTATTTGCATTAGTTGTCCTATAAAACTCATGGCTGGAGGACATAATCAAGTTTCGACTAATGCAGAAGGATCACGTAACAATGTTGGGTTTAAAGACTTGAAGGATAGGGAAGAGGGGGAAGGCCTTTCTGGTATAGATTGGTCTGTTAGGTAGCCTCAGCTTCCCATAAGACAAACACATTGTCTGATTTAATTATTAGCTACCCATCGGGCTGAGCAAACATTTGTTTCTGTCTCTTACAGTCGCCGACTAACGGGTTAATTCCATTAATTCCCTTGCAGGATTTGCAATTCATAATCATTTCTATTGATCCTAATAAAATAAAAAAAAAAAAAAAACAGGAGCTTGTTTCCATTTAATATTTTGGTCAAACGGTAAACACCCAAAGCAAATCCCCAAGAGCAATCTTTGTGACGTTCAAGCTCTATAGTACTGGCAGCAACTGAAAAAAGGACAGGCAACCCACAAGAGTCATAAAATAGGACTGCCCATTTGTGTCCACGAGTTGTCTCAGTATAAAATCACTTTTTTTGTATCAAGTCCTCCATCTGTTTTCCAGGAACCGGCCACTGACCAATTCTTATTAGTTTGGTTGGTGTGCTGCAATGACCTCTCATGGTCCATGATGACTCAGTCTTTTAGCTTGCGTTAGCTAAGCCACAGTCTTTAAAACTTCCAGCTGAGCTCTTATCCATGCCATTTGATTGCAGAACGTGCATGAACTTCGTGCCATGCTTTAGTCCACGTTGATTCAGTTTTTTATCCGGCCTCGAATGCTGTCCATTGCACAACCCATGTTGATTCTGTAGTCTGTTGGCTAGCGTTGGCTTCATACTTTTGAGTCTGCATGTCACGTGTGTTTGCAATCCTCTCGTTTTCAGCTCCAGAGACAAAAGTTACTGGTGGTTTGGCAGGTGGAGCCTTTCTCAGCTGGGGACAGGTAGAGCTTGCCGTTAGCGCAGGCACACAGCTCATACACAGTCTGTTTGGTGTAGGTGGTGCCTGCAGGTGCTCCTTCCAGTGGGTCTACAGCGCTACCAAGGGGAATATTTCCCAGCTTGATGGTGTTGGCATCTAAAAAGATCTGTGAAAACAAACCACAATAACAACAAAGATCAGGCTGTTTTGTTTAACAACTACATACTGTAAAAAATATGTATGATGATGCTGCAGCCTTAAGGAAGTGAGCTCACATGGACTATCTTAATGCCTAAAATAAGAAAAAACAAACGGCAGGGGAGACGGCTAGGTTTAAAGAAAATGGGGGGGAAATCAGGTTCTTAGTATAGAAGAATAAAGTACATTGCTCTAGGCAGCGCCTATACTCAACGGAAGACTTGGGTTGTCATAAAAAAAATCTATGGAGACAGGAAGAAAATTTCTATTTAGAAAGAGTCTCTTCTGATGAAGACGGGGAGTGGGAGTGAACGAGGCAGAGGGCAAGCTAGGTGAAGAGAGTGGGAAAATCTATGAGAGCAGAGAGCAGAGTAAAAGATTTAGAAAAAAGGAAGGAGACACTCGGGGAAAATATGCAGCATAAAAACAGAAATGCTCAAATTAATTTTGAATGCTTTCCCCAGGCACAATACAATATTTTGAATTGTGGTTAATTTCAAACAGAAGCAACAGGGGGAAAAGTCCAAAATAGAAAAAGTAATTTAAACTTTTTTTTTTTTGGTCGATTGTGCCAAAGTTCAAACTAAAACCTAGCACAACTGGTTAGCTCTCAGAGCATGGAGATGCCTCAGACTATTACCAAACCAAATTTTGGTTCAATATCTGTTCAAGTACAACCAAACAAAATATAATTTGAATGAATTGTAATATCTGACATTTGCACATGCTATAGTCCGTGTCATACAGTATAACATGTTTTTTTTTTTTTTTTTTTTTTTTTTTTTTT
>NC_056513.1:18092732-18129828 GCF_014905685.2 Nematolebias whitei
TTTTTTTTTTTTTTTTTTTTTTTTTTTTTTTTTTAAGAACACTGCATTTTGTTATAACGTCAAGGACATTATCACTAAGCAGCATGGACAGATTTGTCAATTCTTTTCACAGATATTCAACAGCAAAATAAACGACTGAATAAATAAATAAATAAAAAAAGCTTGGAATTTAAATGAAAGATTTTCAAATTTTCATCCAGAGAATAACTTATATTAGCTATTGGGCAGGCCAGCTAAAAAAAAAAAATAGAAAACAAAATACAGAATTGTTGTTTGCGTATTTTTTCATGCTTCATTTGGCCAGAATCCCTCCTGACTTTCAAATTCTCCCTGCCTTTTTATTGATACAAGTTGTTGGGATTCATTACTCAATCTTGGTTTCTATTGACCACTTCATGCACTTATTTACTCATCAGTGTTCAACGGACTTCTCCCCCCCCCCCCATCTCTTTCCCCACACAATCTTACAGATTTTTTTTTTTCATAGGCCTTAGGCTGAGCAATTATCTTGAGACATTTGTGTCCCCATTATTCACATTTTTCAATTTAAGAAAAAAAAACGAGGAAGTAGAAATGTGTGAGGGGAAAAAAAAACTGTGCAAAAAAAAAAAAGGAAGAAAAGTGGTACAGGGAATGATCTGATGGAGGAATGTAAGAAGTATGATAGAGGGAAAATGTCAAATCAAACAGCTGGCTGGAAAGGGGTGATGTAATGAGATGGAGCTAAAATAAATCTGAGAAGATAAAACACTGAAGGGTTCAGACACTCCATCAGTTAGTAATCAGTTGATGTATCAATAATGGTAAAAAAACAGTAGCACTGTAAACAGATTGGCATAACATAAAGGGTCAAGTTAAAACCGTTAAAGTGGGCTCCTGTTGAAATGTTATTAATCAATAACATCTAATCGGTAATACCTAATATGTATAAAGATCTTTGAACAACCACAGTTCAAAAAATGGTTTAATCCTGACCTAATTATTTCCAAATAATAATTTCGTTAAAATAACCATTGAATTTAAAATTGGCTGCAATGTAAAGTTATATAAAACAGCATTTACCTAAAATGGTATAAAGTTTTTGAAAATTAAAGTTTTAAAATGTAGACTATCTATTTTGGCCTTGGCATTACTGGGATTATCTGTTGGCTCATCAAATTCGTTTAAAATTAAACACATTTCTTCTCCAAAATGCATTCATTAGTTTTATTTATTCTTTTTGTTTCTTTTTGAGGGTCAGTGGGGACTAAAATATCAAGCATGAACCATTTAGACTTGCAGACTTTGATTAATAATAATGATAATGATAATGTCATCACAATGTCAGCACTGCATGTTTCCATACAATGGTGAAATTAGTCTCTGCATTTAACCCATCCACCACCAGGTGGTGCAGTGGGCAGCTATTGAAAGCGCCCGGGGGGCATTTTGGAGATGAGGTGTGCTGCCCAGAGACACCACACGGTATGCAGTGACTGGAGATCGAACCTGGGACTTTCGGGTCCCAAGCCGGCTGCCCTGCCTCTACACCATCTTGTCCACATAATCTCTTTATAACAACAAAAAAATTAGTTTGTTAAAAATGTTGATGAATTGACCAAACTATTGGAAAAAGAAAAAAAGACAATTCCAGTCAGATCAGTTAGTGGATGCATTCTGTTTCAATAGCTCAGGCCACATTCATCAGTGGTGTCAGGTAGTTTGTGACACTTGTGGTCACATTGACTTTACAGTGAATGAACAGGTGAGCTGGGCTTCACCTCAGGACCACCTAATCACTTCACATGACTCGGTGCAAGCACCAGCCTTTGCACTAGTTTGCTTTTAAGAAGTCTCTGAAACGTACACTGAAAAGCAGTTACAAGACGTACCACTCACAAAAAAAACTCTCCTGCGGCCTAATCTCTGCAGCAGCAATGATTATATAGCAAAATGTGAAACGGGCTAATGTCTGGAAAAGGTTTTACTTCACATTAATGAAATGTGTTAGTGACTGTATAGAAACAAAGACCTACAGTATAAATAAAGGCTTATTTATACTCTGCAAAATTGTGTTAGGGACATTTTATTTTTTTGTATGGACATCTTTTACTCAGAGAAACTGCAACACACGTCACAAACAACACAGCCACAGCAAGGTTGGAAGAAACGGATAATGGTTTTCAGTTGATGGAGGAAGAGAAGAACATACTAAATGAAGAAAAGGACAAACTGGCATTTCTGTGGTTAAGTGTTAATTTGCAAACTTTCACAAGGAGATTGCCACTGTTTCGAGAGACGACACAATACCAAGCGAGTGTAGGGAGGGAATTTATCCCTATGCCACCTTGTCTTAAAGAGTTTATGACTAACTTCATATGCTTTTGATGGAACCATTGTAAAGACAGTAGCGTCTCAGCTAGCTGCTCAACGGAGCAGGTGAAGCGACAAATGAAAGTGTTATAGGTAACTCACATAAACACCCACAACATTCTGACCAGTCACACAATACTTGGCGTATACTCCTGCGTAACAAAACTTCTGTCAGGTACTTGTGCACAGAATGTGTTCTCACACTGCCTGTGAGAACAAAAGTATGTATTTTCACCCAACTATGTAATTGATAACAGATATTTTTTATTGCCTCATCAGCTCTGAATGTAATTTTTATTACTCAGAGACATGTTCATCCGCATAACCAAGATTCATTCACAAGTTGTCTTTCAAGATACATTTAGGGATGCTTATTAACAACAGGTGTGAACGTGCATGCTTAGTGTGCTTACAAAAAAGTACAGGAGTGTAGTTTGACTGGCAAGGCACTTGTGTTTTTGAAAAATACTACTAAAACAACTATTAGTTTCTTCATCAAATACCCAAACACAATAATCAACACAGGCCCAAGCCAATCATTCCTATTATCCTTCTTTATCTATAGAATAGAAAAAAATTGCTTTGTTCTTTTTAGAAGGCAGATAAATATTGGCAACGACTCCAGTAATTTGCCAAATTAATCATTTCTAATAAGTCTGTTGAATTTAAAGACACAATTTGGATATTTTTCAATTAGAAAAGATGATTAGGCTAAGTCACATGACTGACATTCTTGGTCTAGCGTGAATAGAACAAGTCTAATGATATAATCCACAACTGAATATAGTAAATGCTGCCTTTTAGTTGTGAAATCATTGACGCTGTCAGAAGAAGAAACAATTCATGTCCACATAAAATGGTTTATTTTTGTTTTAGCTAACTTTTGTGGTTCAATTTTAACATCAAATATTATTTAGGCTTTAGCTTTTGCTTGACTTTTTTGCAAATTGCGTGTCTGTCTGCATTTTTTCAAGTTGCCTGGAGGAAATAAACGCATACGCAGTTTTCAAAAAAAAAAAGAAAAAAAAATCAGTCCTATTTACTTTAGTTTTTTGTCTTAAGTCATTTTACCTAATTATGTGTTGGCCCCAGGCTTAGTAGCAGCCTTGAATCATAATAATAGCCTTTAGCAGTCTGTAGTTTCTGTGGCACATGGAGAATGATTTATTAAATTTAATTAGGCTGTGTTTGAAAAACTTGCGAGTAACTGGTTCTCTTTGCTCAGAGTTGAAATGACAAGTGGAATAGAATATGTCTTAAATGGTGTTTTTTATAGATAGGATGGGCAGCTGTAATCACGGTAACAGGACATTACACTGACACTAAAAGTAAATGAAAGTCTGGAGCCAAAATTAAAACTGCCTCACAGGAATAATGACGATTTTCGGATTGTGCTTGTAAGTGTGCACAAAAGACATTCAACTGCATGATCTTGTGTCATTAAAATAAACTCATTTTATGATTGAATGCAAAAGTTAGCATTCCAGTTTGAGCACAAGATCAGTAAATACGGTAAAAACGGGCTAAATAGTTTTCTAGATACAGCTGTGTATATTCATCCAGTTAGACTTTCATGCTCATTGGTTTTAATGAGACTGTTACATTAAGAAGGCACTTTAAGAGCAAATGAAAAACATAGGTGTACCCTTGTCCCTGTATGCCAAGCACAGAAAAAAAATGCCAACGGACATCTCAAAATGTCAAGGTATGCCGTCTTAACAGGTCCCCGGTGTATTCCTGCCATCTTTCTTTTATCTTCCTAATAAAAGCTGCCACTGCTCAGTTATAGCTGTATGGGGTAGCGGGCTCAGCTACATTCAGCAGTATAACTCAAATCTAATTCTAACAACATGTTTGCCATTAAAACAGAAGCCTAAAATAACCTGGAGCATGGCAATGGGATGGTGGTGATGAAGATTTTAGTGTGCTTGTGTGAGGAAAGTTGGTAGTTGTCTTCCATTACGAAAGAGAAAACCATGGCAACAAACTAAGGAGCGATAAATGGGAGGAAAACAGGTTGGAGGAGAAGAATAACCCAAGAAGGCACATAGTCATGTATGGTTGTTATAGTAGGCAATAGTGATATGAGAAGGCTGAGAAATGAATACAGATGGGTGGAAAAAATCTAGGAACAAATGTAAAAAAAAAAAAGTTATGTGTTGTTGCCTTAAGTTGGATTGGCGCTAGCATTCTTAAGGATTGAAAGTGGCTGTGTTAGGGCAGACTGATTTAATCTATACACAAAAGTCTGACAACTGTGTGTTCTGAAGGATTATCAGGAAAAAAAAACCTGAACTGGTGGCAGGGTGTCATTTTTGGATTTCAGCATCACAATGCTTGTAAGGGTCAGAAGCTTTAAGGTATATTTAGGGCCTTATTAGGAGAAGTAAGATTTTTTTTGGGTCAAAACTAAATCTGGCAGAGAACCACTAAAGACAAAAAGCACATGGTTGTGATATTTATGCTTTTTTTTTTTTTTGTCACTTATGATTTTAGCTGCAGTATTTTTGAACCAACTGCACAGGGAGTCCCAACTGTAAGTATTTTACATTACATAAGTTACAATGAGAAAAGACAAAACTTTATCATTTTCCAAAGGTCAGCAAATAAATATTTATTGTACTGTCTTTAGCCAGAAAACAAGTCAGAAGATTATTTTTGACTCGGGACTAAAACTCAAGTAACAAATAAAACTCCTAAAATAATAATTTATCTTAGTCTTGGAAAAGATGTCCAGCAGAGCAAAAAAACTGTTATTCCAGCTTCTGTTCCTGCAGTTCAGTGTTCAGCTGTTAAAACGTGACATCTGAAAATTTTACTTGAGCGTCAACATTAGCAATGTATATATGGCACTTAGCAAAACCGTTTCATGGACAGCAGCTGCATGCATTGAGTGGTTAAAGTGTGTTTAGGGTCAAACCACATTAAAGCATCAGGTATAAGATGTGGCCTTTAGAGCGTGTAGCCGCTATGAAAAACTGATGGAGGTTAGGACTCTAATATCTAAGAAAGCAGAAGTTTGGGAAGATGAAGGACAACTTTTGGTAAGAAAAATCGTGTTTTACAGAAATTTCCTTCAGTTAAATATTAGTCATTGGAATTTTTTTTTTAAGATACTTTATGTAATAAACTATAACTTCATGAAAGCTATACAGCTTCTTGAAATTTGACCTTTTGCAAATTCTATTATGTTAAATCTGATTGTACTCTGTCTGCATTCCTTTTATATTTCATAAATGCACAAGTTTGCATGAATGTGCATATAGCATGAGTTTACGTGTCGGATTGCATCTTTTTCTAACACCAGTTAAGCAAGCGTGTGCCTTCTGGCAATGCAGAAATCAGAAACATGCAGGGCGTAGCAATTATGAAGGGTCAAAACATTTTTCATGGATGATTTCCTTCAGCACCACCAAGAAACGCAAAAAGGGGGAGACGGGCGAGTTGACAGAAGAGAATGGAAGGCAGCAATAGAAATGTTATTTCTTTTTGGCTATGAGAAAAGACATGAAAATAGGACAAAAGCAATGCAGATGAAGTGGGTATGTACACAATGTAACAGTAAACCTATAAAATCAATGTCTTTTTTTTTCTTTCTGGTTCTGTTTTAACTTAACTTAAAAGACTTTCTATGAAAGGTTAATGTGCTGAGTTTCCATGGCCTTGTTGAAGTTAAAATTATTAGGCACATCCACCCCATAAATGCCACATGAACATGGTACATCTCATTAGGTTTTATTCAATTAGGCCATCCATCTATGCATCTGACCTCTGTTTAGCTAATTTTGCTGGTTTAATTACACAAGCACAACTTCACTTTAGGCTGCCACTACCACTGCACCACGGCCTAGGGCGGCCGTGGTGCAGTGGTAGTGGCAGCCGACCTCTGATCGGAAGGTTGGAGGTTCGAATCCCGACTTCCCACACCATGTGCCGTTGTGTCCCTGGGCAAGACACTTAACCCCGAGTTGCTCCCGGTGGGACTGGATGGCGCCTTGCATGGCAGCCTACCGCCACCGGTGTATGAATGTGCGTGTGAATGGGTGGATGGCTGGTACTGTAAAGCGCCTTGGGGCCCCTCATAGGGGGCTGGAAGGCGCTATAGAAGTAAGCTCCATTTACCATTTACCATTTAGGCTCAAAATTTTAACTATAGAGTCAGAGCTCAGCTACCCAATAACTGAAACAGAATGAAAAAAGTCAATTTTAAGAGCTTGTGTTTAAGAGCTTGAAGAATATGCATGTGCAAAAAAGGAAAAAAAAAACGTGGATTGTGTAATTTTCTACAGATGCTGAATGTTTAGTTATTCTAAGAAACCTAAAGTACTTTCTGGCTCATTTTACTTTCATCTTCGGTATTCCAAAACTGCCCGAGAGTTCCTATAGCTTAACATCAGAATCAGAATGCCTTTATTGTCATTATACGCAAGTACAATTAAATTAACATACTTCTCTACACAAATTTCAAAGCAAATTATAATGAAATGTCAGCAGACATGTTCTTTGCTTTACATTCCAACTAAATGGGACCTTTTTTAAACTGTATAAATTACAGATGTTTAGTGAATCCGGAGTATTTGTCTAACCTTTCTTAATCAAGATGGCTACCTTTCAAGCTTAGATATTGTTCAAATTTCTTATTCAAAATGTTCATTAGGATATGCAAATAAGAAGTGCTTCACATGAAATATGTTTTAGGGCTCCGTAGTCCGTCCATCCATTATCTTTACCCACTTATTCCATTTTGGGTCACGGGGGTCGCTGGTGCCCATGTCCAGCAATCACTGTGCCAGGGGTGGGGTACACCCTGGACGGGTCGCAAGTCCATCACAGGGCCACATAGAGACAAACGAGACAAACAACCATTCACTCTCTCACTCACACCTAGGGGCAATTTAGAGTTACCAATCAGCCTAACATGCATGTTTTTGGTCTGTGGGAGGAAACCGGAGTATCCGGAGAAAACCCACGCATGTACAGAGAGAACATACAAACTCCACCCAGAAAGGCCCCTGGACCGGGGTTTGAACCAAGGATCTTCTCGCTGAGTAGCAGCAGCTCTACCAGTTGGGCCGCCGTGCTGACCGCGGGCTCCGTAGTGTTTTGAGCAAATGATGGAGTCTTTTTTTTTTTTTTTTCTAGTGGCAAAATGTCTTCTTTGGGCTTTTTGACAGAGGATGATGATGGTAGCATGGTAGAGCTGTCATTTCTGATTGCATCAGCGGATGGCGGACGATCCAATTATATGGCAACATGGCTTGCCATACAATCACCTGCCACACACAGCCATTTGACCGCGTGCTGACTGGCCTTAAAAGAGGTAAAAAGTTCAGTTAAGCTTCAGATGGACTACTGCCAGCGATCCATCAAAGCCCAAATGGATGTTCATTCAGCCGCTGCGCTCAGCGGACGGCCATGATTCAAACAGGTGAAATAACAAAATATCAGACATGTCAGAGCAGGGTCTGTGTCTGAATAATGCAGAATGCAGGCAGAAGCAGGGATTTAATGCACTTTGACAGCCATGAAAGGACAAACACCCCTTCAGCTCCGATCTTCTGCCCGCTTAGCTGCGTGCATCCACTGACCGTTAATGACTATATAAGCATCCATCCATCCATCCATTATCTTTACCCGTTTGTTCCATTTTGGGTCACGGGGGTCGCTGGTGCCCATGTCCAGCAATCACTGTGCGAGGGGCGGGGTACACCCTGGATGGGTCGCAAGTCCATCGCAGGGCCACATAGAGACAAACAACCATTCACTCTCTCACTCACACCTAGGGACAATTTAGAGTTACCAATCAGCCTAACATGCATGTTTTTGGTCTGTGGGAGGAAACCGGAGTACCCGGAGAAAACTCACGCATGCACGGAGAGAACATGCAAACTCCACCCAGAAAGCCCCCTGGACCGGGGTTTGAACCGGGGACCTGCTCGCTGAGAGGCAGCAGCTCTACCAGTTGTGCCACCGTGCTGCCCACTATATAAGCAGTCAAAGCTTAATTAAAATTTATTTTTTTCCGAATTCGAACCTGTAATTCCTGTTAATTCGTCGAGTTAGGTGTAGTTCGTAAATGAGGGCTAGAGGCTGGATCGGGTTGAATTTTTTGGACCCGAATGCAACTCAACAGCACAGTGTGCAACTGGTAGGGCTGCTGGCTCTCAGCGAGCAGGTCACCCCAGTTCAAATCCCAGTTTGGGGGTCTTTCTGGGTGGAGTTTGCATGCTCTCTCCGTGCATGCGTGAGTTTTTTCCAGGTACTCCAGTTTCCTCTCAAAGACCAAAAACATGCATGTTGGTCTGATTGGTAACTGTAAATTGTTCGTAGGTGTGAGTGAGAGTGAATTGTTATTTGCCTCATTTGTCTCTGTGTCCCTGTGATGGACCTGTCCAGGGTGTCCCCTGCCTCTCTCACAGTGATTGCTGGATATGGGCACCAGTGACCCCCGCGACCCAAAAAGAAAGAAGCGGGTAAAGATAATTCATGGATGGATGGAGGATAATAATAATAATAATAATAATAATAATAATAATAATAATATGGATTATGGAGGAGGATAATAACGATAATAATAAATAATTTGGCACAAATTTTTTTAATTTACAGCAAAATTTCATCTACTTTCAGATGTTGTCAAACAAATCTGCATGCAGGCATAGATCTCCCCCCTCCCTTAATGTGAGAACAATCTTTTTAGTGTTTTTGAGCATTAAAAACAAAGTAACCTGCACCCAATTAAATTAGACATTCCTTATTAAACTCAGTTTGGCTTTACAAACAATACACAGTGTGCTCACGTGAACGTATTCACATTTAGTAGATGGGCAATCTACAATAGAATTACACTTTTGTTTGTAAATTTTGAACATATACTTTAAAAATGACCCAATAATTATGTTATAATTTTTAATCCTTTAGGTTTGCCTGGACTTGTGAAATAATACTTAGTATTAAGATTTAAATTGTTTGTTTAAAATGGCCTCTTTTCTTTAGTATTCCTGAATCTGTACCATGTTCACTTTATAAAATCAAATCCTAAGATTGCACAACTACAACATGAAAATTCTGCAGGTAAAAATATCTAAATGTTTCTGCCTCAACGGGGAAATATGAGCAGGTTGGCAGTAAAATATAGGTCTCTTATTCAAACAGATTGCAAAAAGTGGTGATTTTAGGCAATCATAACACATGCGGGTTTGTTAGATGTTTGTCGACTGACATATGAAAGATCGCCTCTGATCTTTACGTCGACATCTCAGCAGGAAGCAAATATGCATATTTCCGAGTGTCACAATCTAACAACTCGCTTTTATGAGACATTCCAGGCAATAAAATAAACTGGAAAATGTTGACTTGAAATTTAACTGAGGGGTTAAAGTTGCTAAAGTGATGCATGGAAAGAGAAAATGTAGGTTGCAAGAAAAATATCAGGTATTTTACCAAACATAAACCAAATTCCACCTACATAGACTAAAATGGACAGATGATGACTGACTATAGCTAACCTTCCCTCCTATACTTGTTTTCCTTTCCAGTTCTACTCCCTCACAATCACACATGGAACACACACACACTCCTACAACTCAAATAGGTGGGTGGTGGCAAAGCTATCTGAGTGTATTACACAGACCATTAGGCTTGTTGAATGGACAGATGCTGGAATGGGAGCTGACAATGGACTGAATGACAGAGGCTGAAGAGACACTGAGAGTATAGCACCCCAAAGACGAACAAAGAAAAAAAAACACACTATCTTATGGGTAAATACATGCATGCAAGTATGCCATCACGCAAAATCAACACATGGAAAGTTATGGTGCTGCAACACAACAACACGCTTGAGAAGCAGACAAATATCCCTTACATTGAGCGGCTGAGAACAAATTGCATCAGACTGACAGCATCGCAAACATATCCAGCACAATCACCTGAGGGAGTGTGAAATATAGGCTAATAACTTTTCTGACACAAACCTCACCTTTTTAAAAAGCATCAACATCTCCCAGCTATTGGCAGGTATCTTCTAATCTGTTATCTGTCTCTTATACACACATACACATAAGTGGAGTGTTAAAAAAAAAAAAAAAGTGAAGTTGGGTGATAAAAACAAGCGTTGGAAGTAAACAGAGACCCTCTGGAGATGGAGAGAGCGAGAAGGGGCAGCTGCTGAAGTGTGCTCCGAGTTCACAGTATGAATTTGTGGTTTTTCTGTATGCATTTGTTTTGGTTTACGTGCATTTCGGGAAGTTTGGGTTATTTTTTCTTGTGTGTGTGTGTGTGTAGGCTTCTATTTGAGGGCATTCTGTGTGTGTGATGAGGTGAGTTTGTTCTCACTTATACAACTGTTTTTATTCTACAGTTTTTGAGAGCTTTGTATGATTTTGTGTACACTGTATGTGGGTGTTTATAAATCAACACTAGCATGTACAACAGGGTGTTACCTCCTGCCAGCATTCTAATTTGCTCACCATTTTTGCCTCACGCCCCCAGGTGAAACAGCAAGCAATGAGGGGAAAAAAGCTGCTCCCAGTATACCAGGCTATAACACCTCCAGGCTATGACATTTTAATAAACCCCAGGATTGTGTCAATGAACAACAAAACTCCAATGTAGCCCTAACTTTGTAAAAACTTCCAGTAATTACTGAGATTTTATTTGACTTCAGTCAGTGCTATAGTGAGGCAAGTTCCACATTAGATGTAAATTTAAAGGTGCCGTTAGCTGCAAATGTGATAAAGAAAAAAGCATTCGAGGTGCACCTTCAAAAACAATTTAAGGTGGCAGTAACACGTTAAGATACGAGTTTCTTAGAGCCAGGCAGGTTTAAGCTTAACATTATCATCTAAAAACGCTTTGAATTTATTTGTACATAGTGGGAAATGTAAAAAAGGTAGTAGAAAGACAGTTTTATTTGTAGATACAACAAAATATGTTTACTGTAGTGTTACAAATGTATCTAAATCAATGGTCACTACTAATAAAGCAAACATTATTCAATCTGTCAATGAATATATAAAACTATGACCCAGAATAGCCACAATTAATGTAAAAGTTTTAGGTAATATGACTAAAAATAGCATTTCTGACCTTTTTGATGGCACATGGACTGAAAGTAGAATAGAGAAACTATATTGATAACACAAGTATCGATCCAATCATTCTAGCATCGATAAGATCCAACATCAACACTGAAATAATTATCAATCTTTGGATTGATCTACACACTCCTAGCTTAATGAAATAAAAGTCTAATAAAATGTGATACGAACATTCAGACCAGTAAAAAAAAAAGACTTTCAGATTATCATAAAAGTGTTAGATATAGGTCACGTAATGGCAAAGTACGTCGGATATTTGCCATTATTGTGTGCAGCGTGGTCAGTGAAGGACAGGTCACAAATCCATCCATCCATCCATCACCCGCTTCTTCATTTTCGGGTCAGGGGGGTCACTGGTGCCCATCACTGTGCGAGAGGCGGAGGACATCTTGGACAGGTCTCCAGTCCATCACAGGGTCGCATAGAGACAAACAAGACAAACAACCATTCACTCTCTCACTCACACCTAGAGACAATTTAGAGTTACCAATCAACCTAACAGTCTAGGTGTTTTGAATCAGTTTGACATGACTGTCGACGAGAAAGAAGGCGGGCACCAGAGGAGAGGGCGTGCCTCAGTGGCCACTTTAGCACCAACATAACTGTTTATTTTTTTCCACACTTTGGAGCAGTCTGTTGGGGAATATCAGTTTTGTTTGGTGTTTCTTCAGACTGATGAAGCCTTCTGGAAAGAGGGCGAAACATCTCGGCACAAAAAAAAAGAAACCATCCAGATGGATTTGATTGGATTTTATACCTGGATTATTGAGCATGGACTTTGGTGCAATCAGCCTAACATACATGTTATGGTATGTGGGAGGAAAACGGAGTAACTGGAAAAAACGCAAGCAAAACGAGGAGATCATGCAAACTCCACACAGAAAGAGTCCAGGTCAAAACCGTGGATTGAACCGAGGACCTTCTTGCTATGAGGCATCAGTACTAACCACTAAGTTGTCATGCTGACAACTCCCATATTTGTTCCTCTTCTAAAGTCCAAATGTGATAAATCAATTCAGTAAATACTTTAATATAAAAAATTACAGGTTCTCTGTGGAATTATAGTTGATTTCTAGTATTTATCGTCTTTGTTGCACATTTATGTTGTCAGCTGTTAAATGACAGCAAACTTTAAGAGGAGACTCCTCAGTTCTCCACTCGTGGTCACCTTTACCTGATGCATCGCCCAGCTGACTCGAAATGAATTCCAAAACTTTTAACACGTGTAAAAATTAAAAATAGGAGACAATGTTGGCATTGTTCTTTGCACTAAAGTGTCTTGGTCTAAATCTCTAAGTTTTCCAGATACTTTACCTTCACTGAATGGATGTTTTGGCCTTCAGGCCTTCCTGAAGACTAGCCTTCCTGACCTCATTCCTGTATTTTTCCATCTTGTCAGTCAGTAAAAATAAAATAAGAACATGCCCTTTTGCACAGGTTACACTAGTGTTTTCTCACTCAAAATTGCTCCAAGGGCTTTCTTGCTACTCACGCCATCTGTGATACATTAGCAGAATGAAAACATCCTCAGTGATGGAAAGAGGAACAATTTCTGGGTCACAAAAAAAAAAAGAGTAAAATAAACCAAATCTACATGAATGGAAAACACTCAGAACAAGGATGACTGTAGATGAGAAAGGAGACAAAGGGAGAAATGGAGTACATAATAATGAAAAAAAAAAAAAAACCTCAAGAGGATGTGTCAGCTCTTGTTGGCTTTGATTTTAATGGAAGCCAGCACTATCCTACCTCTGACCCATTTGGGCCTAATTCCACCACTGCTTTCCAAACTTTTTAAACTTTAATGGCTCCTTAAGTGCCAGCTGCTGACAACATTGATTTGGCTTTAAGCTTTGCTGTCCTGCGTGCTTTTTTTTATTTTCTTCTGCAAAATCGACAGAAACATCTATTTTCTGCCATCCTTTTCCACCTCTCACTAATCTGATCCTCCTTCTATCTCCTTGTTTCTGTGTATTTGATGGTGTCAGCGATCGAGCAACGCGAGTATGAGAAAAGATGAAAAGAAATATTATTTGGATAAGGTTTTTTGTTGTTGTGAAAAAATTGTAGATACAATTTATGCTTGAACTGAGTTAGTTTGTACAAGTGGACTTTAGCAGACTGCAGTTTATTTATTTTATTTGATTTTTTATCAGTTTTCATACCACATTCAATGCTACATCAAGAGACAGAGATTCTTAATGGTTCTGCTGAATGATTTTAGCTATTGCCAAGTTGTTGTTTTGAATCTTATGAAAAAAATAAATAAATAAAACGACCAACATAAAAAATCTCAACATATGTCCTTTTTTATGCAAATTTTATTTTGAAAAGCTGTCATAAAGTCCAACGTTTTGGTTCATTAGTCAATACTTCCCCACCTGGATACATTAATTTTAGAAAGATGTCTGTTCACTGAAAGCAAGGACAGTCTCTGCCAAGCTAAATATATTTCATAAGCTATTTGTAAAAAGTTTGTGATTCGTAAAGCAGAGAGTAACAATAAAATGATGCTATAAAAGTGTATAAAATAACCTACCATTCTTTTTAAATATCAGATGTTGCTGTAAATATGCAATATCTGTGACGGATGTTTTAGAAGTGTAAACGTAACGATTTCCCTTTTTTAATGAAGCATTTAAAAATGTATTTTATAATAAACCATGTGAGGCATTACATTGTCGAGTACTACTGTCATAATATATAGTGTGATATGTAGAGCAGACCCAGCACAAGCCTCGGGCATTTAGAAATAACAATTATGTAACATGATGGAATATTATGTTTGATTATCAAGTTAAAGAGTATTGTTCTGTCTGAACATTCAGTGCTGCTGGCAGACATCTTGTCTTCAGCACTTTTCTTCATGTTGCTTTCCACATTGTTTTTACTCTGTCTAACTTGCGATTTTATCTGCAATCAACTTTGCCTTTTTCCCCCCTTCCTTAATCCTGGTCTAGTGTTTGCTTGTCCTTCCTTGTTTCTTTAGTTTGAGAGGAAGAGCATTCGCACAGAGTCCAGTTCTGTTGGAGGTCTGACCTTGCTAAAATTGGGTTTTCTCCATGTGAACGCTCAAGATGGGAGAACTGAACACAGTGATGGTCTGATGCAATTACTTTGCTTCCTTAGGTGGGCAAGTTTGCTTTCTTCCTTAAAGGAAACATAAAATAATTAATATCTTGATGCATGCTCAATAATCCAGGTAGAAAAATCCAAAAAAGTTCAATCTGGTCCTCTGGACATTCTTTTGTTTTTTTGAATGTCCAGAGGACCAGATTGAACTTTTTTGGATAAAATAATTAAAGAGCGAGTCTGACTGTATACGTTAGTTTATTCTCGATCTTTGTTAAATATTTTAGAAGTACTTTATTTCCTATGAGTCTTAAATGGCTAACTGGTTCAATTCTTGGTTTTACTCTTGTAACATCACTGGGACAGATGTCCACAGTAATCCTTGTTTCCAGCTTCTCACACACCACCAGTCTTCTTTTGGTAATCAACACACGTTTCCTCATATCTCCTTCTAGTATGTACATGTTTATACTCGGTTTTTGTTAGATTGTCTGCTTATGACCATTGCGTTGTTTAATTGTTGCTCGCTTTTTGTCATTAAAAACTTTTCTGAGATCTTGATCTTGAACCTACCGTTTTTATGTCTGTATTCGGGTCCTTCCAACAACAACCCATAGATAAATTAAACAATTTGTTAAATTATAGACTCATTTTTGTACAACTGTACATTGAATTGGAATTGGATGAATTTGACAGTTAATTGGATTTGAATTGGACCTGTTCACTATTAAAAAAAAAACAAAAAAAACACTGAAATTACTTTTGGTGTAAGTTATTGCCATATTATTCTTCTTTCAGCTTGTCCCTCTTCAAGGGGTCGCCACAGTGAGTCATCCTCCTCCATCCCACTCCATCCTCACTCCATGTACCTCCATGTCTTCTATAACTGTATCCATATATCTCCTCTTTGTTTTGTTTTTTCTGGCAGCTGCATTTCTAACATCCATCCATCCATCCATTATCTTTTACCCGCTTCTTCCATTTTGGGCCATGGGGGTCGCCGGTGCCCATGTCCAGCAATCACTGCGAGGGGCGAGGTACATCCTGGACAGGTCGCAATTCCATCACAGGGACACAGAGACAAACGAGATAAACAACCATTCACTCTCTCACTCACACCTAAGGACAATTTAGAGTTATCAATCAGACTAACATGCATGTTTTTGATCTGTGGGAGGAAACCGGAGTACCCGGAGAAAACCCATGCATGCACGGAGAGAACATGCAAACTCCACCCAGAAATAGATGAAAACATAAAAACATAAACAACAAAGGTAAATACAAAACAGAAAAGACAAAAAAACCAAAAAGCTAACTACAAAACAAGAAACCCCACAACTGTGACATATCTGGCGACAGCATGAAAAGCAAGAGCCAGCAGATTTTTTCCAACAAGGATTTTAGACATTTCAATGATATGTTCAAATAGAAAGCTCCCATGATGTCTGAAATGAGAGAGGCAGACCAGATCCTTGCTCTGTAGCTATCTTGTGCCATCATGTCACTACAGAAGCTTGGAATAGTTAAATCACTATACTCTTATGAACCCTTTGCAGTTTATAACCTTTAATTGCTTTCTTAGTGATTCTTCACTAATTCTTTGGAATTAGTGTTAAGCACTTTGATAACAGTCTATCTGTTTTAAATTGTGCTCTATAAATAAATATGACTTGACTTGACTTCTTACACTTTTGGGGCAAATAAAGTAAATGTAAAGTTTGTTTCAGAAAACTTCAGAAGTATCACCATATTCCATGAAAACCTAATTAAACACTTCATTTAAATGTTGTGTAATTTCTAGTGCAGAAAATGATACCACTTTACAATAAGGCTCCCCTTATAGATGGCTAATAATTATATAGATATGTTAATAAGTCCTCTATATAAACTCTTTATAAATCATTAACTGCTTATAATGCATTAGTTAAGGGTAACGGAGAGACAAAACTGACCAGTTTCTTGCCAAATATTGAGCCAAATCCAATATATTTCATCTAGAGTTGTTTATTTTAAACATTTCAGACTAAGTTACTAACTTGTAAGGCCAAGAAGCATTTGTAAACCAATTTTTTTTTAGCATATGGCATTGCAGTTTATCACTGCATTATTGGGTGTTAGGGTTCCTAAAAAAAAAAAAAAGGTTTACAAATGCTTATTATGCTTACAAGGTAGTAACTTGGATTTGACTCACTATTTGGCAAGAAACCGGTCAGTTTTGTCTCTGTCTCCCTTAATTAATGCATAATAAGCATTTATTAATGATTTATAAAGTGTTTATAGAATAATTAATAACGTATATGTAAACTATTTATTAGCCATCTATAAGGGGAGCCTTATTGTAAAGTGGTACCCAGAAAACAATATGAAATCAACAGAACTGTTGACATTTCTATGTTTTTAGAACAGTAATTAGATTGGTGTTCCCTTAACTTTTTCTCAACAAAACCAAACAAGCAAACAAAATATGCTTTAGAATACAGTTTTTGTTTAATTTGATTTTGTTTGTGTGTGTGTATATATATATATATACTGTATATGTGCGTAATTTGAGTCTTTTGAATATATTTGCTCATCCCTATAATGCCCCTCTTATTGGGATTTCTGAAGTCGTATGTTGTGAACAGAGAGTGTGTTTTTATTTCTGGCTGATGGAAAAATAAAGAGCACAGAGGTTGAGAAGCAATGCATCATGATTCCCTAATTTTCTCTGGCCTTTCATGCTATCAAGCCTTGCTAAAGGTCTACATCACAACCCTTGTTACATTGTACTTCATGCTTATTCTCATCATCAATAAAGAGCCGTCTATTATACACTGATGACAAACAGGGAAAGACGGCAACAGAGATACATAATGGATGAACAAAGACCAAGGAGACAAAGAACATGAAAAAAGGGAAAAAAGAAAGAAGAAAGGCCGGAAAAAAGGTAAAAAAAAATTATAATCCCCCTCCCCACTCTTGGTGAAAGTGAGAGCTACAGTGATGTATAACCCTGGCAGTGGAAAGTTAATTAGATAAAGCTGGGTTATAGAGAGATGAAGGACTGAAAGGCTGACAAGGAGCGAAGGCGGAAACAGATGAGAAGTAGAGGAAAAAGCTATAAAACCAAGTGAAGAGCAGAGGACTCCGAAAGAGACACCGAGGCGTCAGACAAGTGAGAAAAGCTATGATTCATATTGGCCTGTGTCTAAGCATCATGCTATCAGATAATAGTTCTTCAACCTATCAAATAATTGAAAAAAAAAGATTTATGGAAAAAGTACTACTAAGAGATGAAAAGCTTTCTAAAGTTTAATAAAGTAATTAAATGAAAATGTTTTTTTAATGAAAATACTTCTACCAAGATGTTTCTGATGACTAATGTGATATCTGTGTTTGAGTCTTTGTTGTGATGTATTTGTATGAGAAAAAGAGTAGAGGAGAGAAAGGGTAAGAGCTCTAACGATACTCAAGATTAACATAAATTACTACAACTGAAATAAAAGCTCAACTGTCTGGCCATCCATAATTAAAAATCAGTCAGCAAATCTCACCCAAAACCTGACCAAGTGTATTAATGAAAAAAGTTTGTCTGGACTTTAAAATTAGCTTCTTTTGAATTGTGGCTGGGTTCAGTCTTATTTAAGAGAGGGGAGTCTTAATTATTTGGAAGTAGCTGAGAGCAAAGTTGCTGATTCTTCACATTGAACGGGGCCAGTTTTGATCTTTTGCATCTTCTTTAGGATGTAATTTTCCCCAAAGTGAAAAAGGCTCAGTTAGAACCTAGTATCTTTGACATGAGTAGAATCCCATTCATGTCTGGACAGCTAAGTAAAAGTGTTCAAACCTGCCAGTAAAATGTTTCCCGAGTGACCATATTATGTTCTACATGCAAATATGCACATATTCTACTTGAGCTTAACAATTATTAGACTTCATCGTGACCCATAACAAATATGCATTCTTGCAGCTAAGAAAATGTGAATATATAAATTCCACCTGTATTTAGCACTGTCAACTTGTGACTGGATAAACAGGATGCATTCTAATATCAGGTATGAACAGGGCCTTTATATAATGACTGGGAAGTGAGTGGTATGGAGATTTGCACTTACAGCTTAGTCTATAAATGGCAGATAGCTGTTGGTTGGTTGTATAACAGATACATTCTTCTTCTTCTTTTGGCTGCTCCCTTCCTCAGGGGTCAGCAATGTGAATTAACTTGCTCAAAGGCTTGGAAATTGTTTTTACGCCGGATACCCTTCCTGACAAAAGCACAGACCACTGAGCTACCACAGCCTTCTGTGTGGAGCAGCTCTAGGGCACCCAGGGGAACAGATGGTGGGGGTTAAGGGTCTTTCTCAAGGGCCCAGAGTGGGGCAGGTGTGGGTGATTCACCTTCCCCACCCATTTATGTTAATGTAGTCGGTCTGGAGAGTCCAACTGGTGACTTTCTGATTATAGGATTACCTTCTCTAACCTCTGCACCACTACTCCCCGTATAATAAATACAGTAGTCCTTCACTACTCTGCAGTTTGTTTATCGTGGACTCGCTCAATCGCAGCTTTTCAAAGTATGATTGGACACGACACACAATTGGCTGATTGATGAATGAGCTGCACGATCGTCATGGATTTTTTATTTAAAATAAATTACTTAAAATGATTTAACATTTGCTGCACCTGTTTGCAGCCCACAGCTGCAGGAGAAGCTTCCACATCGTCCAAATCTCCGCACGGCAGCGGAGAAGTGGGCGTGGCTGACAACGCTGGCAGGTGGCAGAGAGCTGAGATCATGACATGCTGTGCTCTTTTAGAGTGTTTAGAGTAGGGATGTACAATATTATCGGCATGGTATCGGCCGATATTAGCTTTCAATATCAGACATCGGACAAATAACTCACTGATATAAAAGGCGCTGTTTTTGCATGACGACCCAGTGACAATGATGTCTGCAGTGGCAGCACAAAAATGATGACGTCACGCGTGCCTACCTGATCTCACGGCGGAGAGGAAAATTCAAAATGTCGGCGGTGTGGAAGTTTTTTTTTTTTTTTTTTCCATTGGTGAGGATGTTGGATTCCGAAGATTTTTAGATTACATTGAGCCTCTCTACATCGTCCCCAGTCGGAGATATTTTTTCAACGTAGCTTTACCCGAGTTACAAGTCATCATTTCCGATGTCATTGAGAAGCTAATAGCCGGTAGCACTTGGGTGAGTTTTACCACAGACGTTTGGATGTTGTGTTAGCCCCGTTAGCATGATTAGTCTTATGGCACAATGGATAGAACATTTTTGAACTTAAAAAGGCTGTCCATCATGCACAAGAGTGCAGAGGGTCCCACACTGCAGTTAGGAACCCGGAACAAGCCTCCACAAGTGAGACAGCATTGCAGGTGACTAATGCTAATAAATAACATTTAATACTTTTCATTTAATATTAGTTAAAGTGCTATGCATATCATATGGCTGTTACTGAATATATCTCACCAGCTCTTACAGCTGTTACACAATTTTTGTAGCAAATAAGCCTAAATAAGAGGGCTATGTTCTGACAAAGGAAAGTATATAAAATATCAGTATCTATTACTATTACTACTACTACTGCTACTGCTACTGCTACTTGTGTACATATTTTCGTTCCATTTCATGCACCACATGAGATGTAATGACAATAAAGTTTACTTGAACTTTTAACTTGGTCTACTGTATCTCTACTTTGCGGTTTTTCACTTTGTCCCGAAGGAGGGATTACTGTACATCAATATTTATATTTTATTTACTCTCAAAATGGGCTCAAAATCTGTTCATTGGATGGTTGGATGGATGGATGGATGGGTCGGTGGGAGGGTGGGTGGATGAAAAACAAGACTTTATTTCACTGCAGCACTGTATTCAAGGCAGAGGGAGTGTGCTTGTGACAAAAGGCAGTTTGTTTGTGACTGACAATGACGACAAGTGGAAAAGGGAGGGGGTGTCAATCTTTTGTTAATTACCAAGTTAATGACACACTATGCTCCAGCAGACAAGCAATATGGCAGGCTGACACACACACACATACATGCAGACACTTACAAACACGCACAGGGATAATGGCAAAGTCTGCTTTGGTGCTCTCTGAATGTGGCAGGTTGCTACACAAAGAGCTTGACAGTGAAATAACAGACTAACAATGACACACAAACACACACGCAGAGGCCGCAACAACTGACAGGGAACCTCATCAAACCAGCTTTAATGAAGTCACTTCTCCTAAATTGAAGAGAGCAAGAAAATAGTGATGAGAGGAGGAGGGGAGGAAAGGAGGACAAGGTCGCTTGGATTGATAACGCTCATTAGCCTAATAAGGTACTTTAATGAAGCTGGCACTCTACAATAGAGTGCTGCAATGTCTAAAGCCCACACACTCAGCAATACAAACACCTCATAGTTTTTTTTTTGTATTTATTTCAACTTCAACATTGCTATTAAATTCAGCTTATCCTCCTTGGTATGGGTTTCTCACAGTAAAGCCATACAACAATCACTGAAGTAACACAGGTATGAGAAAACACACATGCAAAAAAAAACATAAAACAAATATGAGCACACTGACCTCTCCATCTGAAGACTGCAAAAGGAGGTCTTTCCTACAAGAAGCTGTGAAATCTCCTACTCCAGCGCTGACCTCTACTCCTCTGGGAGCCTCCAGGGTCAGAGTCCGAGTTGGGGATTCCAGCCTGAGAAACATAAAAATAATCTTGTTATAACAGCGAGAAGATAGGTGCACAATCATAGACATGCATTATGAAGCATTCTAGTCCCACTTTTCAGCTAACAGTCAACTGTTACCACAGATCTGAACGTAAACTGACGAGCAAAGTTTAAAACTTTTAAATTACTATTGATCGCACACGTGCAGCATTTAACTTTTTACTTAGAAAGTGCAGTAATTTCTAAGTTGCAATTTTAAAGGAAAATTTGTCAGAATGATTATGGAATCTCTGTGATGTTGATTCATCTGATCTTTTGGTGTAAAAATGATCATAGTGCTTATCTGTGTCTCATCATATCCTTTTGAAATAAATAATTTTTTACTTTAGGTCAATAGTCCAGGAAAATGGGGTGTGTGGTAAAAAGGTGAAGCAGAACATCCAGGCAGGATGGATAAAAGTGTCAGGAGTGATTCATGACAAAAGAGGCAAAGGTCAAAGAAAAAGTGTACAAGACTGGTGAGACCAGCTATGGTCTGGAGACAAAGACATGGACAAAAGACAGGAGACAGAACTGGAAGTGGCAGAAATGAAGATGTTGAGGTTCTCCTTAGGAGTGACAAGGATGGATAAGATTAGGAATGAGATCATCAGATGTACAGCACAGGTTGAACAACTGGGAGATAAAGTTAGAGAAACCACACTGAGATGGTTTGGACATGTCCAGAGGAGGGACAGTGGGTATACTGGTAGAAGGATGTTAGAAATGCAGCTGCCAGGAAAAAGGCAGAAGATATATGGGTGCAGTTAGAGAGGACATGGAGGTAGTTGGAGTGAGGACAGAGGATGCAGAGGACAGGAGGAAGATGACTCGCTGTGGCGACCCCTGAAGAGGGAACAGCTGAAAGAAGTTCTTTAGATGACGACGACAACAACGTTGCATGTTGATGTTCTGGTCAGTTGCTTTCTAGGATTTTTTTTTCTTTTTAGTTGTAATAGAGTTCAATAATGGAGTATCAATAACCTAAATTTTTACCGACAATTGAAATGTCATTCTGAAAAATGAAAGATCTTATTTAACATAAATTCAACATTTATAAAACAAAATCTACTTTTTTTTTTTATTACAGGAACATGCTGGTAGAGATCCCCAGTCATTCAGAACATATTAATAAAAAATAAAATAATACACCAACTAAACAGATGGATTTATATTCAAAATTTGAAGATGCTTCATTCCCTATCTGGGGAGTTTTCTTAATTCAAAACAAGAATGTGGAGCTCCAAGCTTTAAACTGCACAGGAAGCAGCAGCTAAATTCACATACCGATTAATCTCAATACCTTCTCACTAGAGAGTCGTTAAGGTCTTGGTTTTCCTGTCTCACAAGAAAGACAATTTGGTCAAATATATAAAGTTATGAATTAAAAGAAAGACTTGGTGTTACATTTAATGTCCCATTGTACATTTTATAAAGTTGAAATCTGAGAGCTGCTCTGTTTATTTTTCTTAGCTGATGTGACACAAATTCTTTCACCAATTTCTCAAATTAACTGTTCTCCATGTCCAAAAATATGAACCTTCTGATATTTAAGAGTGTCCCTTATCTTTGAGGTATCACAGCTGTCTTGTCCTAAAGAGGTGACTGTCCTGTGTTGAGCTCTGCATCTTTGGAAAGGCTGTTTAGTTTGTCCAATGTAGAGGTCGTAACACACCTCGCTGTACTGAACAGTGTACACCACACTGATCCATTTGTCACTCAAATCTGTCCATCTTCATTTCAAAAACTGTACTCCGGCTGATTAATTCATAAATGTAGGGGAGGCTGCCAAGGTTTACACAAAGTGAGCCAAGGTGGATGTGATGTGGGTGGAGGTGGGCAATAAAATAATGTGCATGGCCAAAAAAGCAGTGTTGCAAGCTGTGCACACAAAAAATATCCATGATTGTCAAACTGGCCATGCAAAATGCAGAGGGCTTGCTGTTCATTTGGTTGCAAACGCTCAGAATTCATCAAAAATAAAATATAATTTTTGCATATTTTCTCACAATTTAACTGCAACTGAGCTGCCAACTAGTCTCCAGTAGTTGTAGCCCAGTGAAACCTTCCCTTAATGCTGCGTTACAAGTTCATGAAATTGTCATCCTTGTAATAATCGCATCGTCACCACAGCATTTAATAAACTAAATTAACGACAGGTCCCTGTGGTTATCTACCTATCTATTTCAAGATGTTTGACACGTTTTAGTTAACTATTGTCTTGTGTTAAAATGTAATTTATTCCAAGAAACTTCCCCAATCAAACACAACTTTATACAGGATTTTGAATACCCTCAATTGTGCTTTCAACCTCATCATTTAAAGCACAGTACTTACTGCACTTTACCTTGCTCTGTGACAGACAGATAATGGTTTTGTGCTGTGGGACTGATCTAGTTTTAGTTTGAGCCATTTTGCTTTCAATGTGAGGAAATCTATTCATTTTTCTTTAGAAAACTTCTGTCCCTAAAAAAAAAAAAAAAAGTCATTGTTACACTTTATAGCACTGAAGTGCTTTGGCCGTGTTTGATGTCAATGCCCTTGAAGCACGAAGGGTCAGTAGCTTAGTCTGTGATTCAAAGTTGAAAACAAAGTGAGATGATTAAACGGCTTGGCTGGGTTAGATAAGCAACGTGCTTTACCCAAGGGTGTGTGAGGAAATAAAATTAAATAGAGCGCTTTTAGCAAAGTTAAAAGAATTACAGTTTCTGAAGTGGGAGTTCTGAAGAATTAAACAGGACACTTACAAGAGAGATCAAATAATACAGTGCAAAAGGGTATTTTTTCAGGCATGTTTTAGTGAAGGGCACTTTAGCAGTTTGGGTCCTAAATCCCTGTTGAGAATGGAATAAAGCGCAACATCAACTGAACTTGTGAAATACATTTAGGCTGTGACCCAAAAAAAAAAACCCCTCAGAACAACAACAACAAAAAAAAAAAAAAATTGTTTTGACCAAAGACAACTCTGCTCAAAAGAGAGCAAACCGTTTCCTTTTTTAAATGTTACTTACCAGGCTAGAATATAACGTTGGAATAAAAACACATTGCTTTAGACATTGGATTTTTAATGTTTGAACATACAAATGTAATTAATAACTTTTTTTTTTTAAGTATCGAACATTTTTATCATGTTTTATTCTCAGTACCAAAGTTCATGCTCATTAATCCAGGTACAAATCCAACAATGTTCAGTCAGGTAATTTGAACGGTTTCTTCTTGTTTTGCTGAGTCGTTTCCTCCTTCATCCAAAGGACTTCTTCAGTCCGAGGAGCCACAAAAAAACTGGAGCCCCACAAACACAACACTCCTATACGGGGAAAAAAAAACAGTTGAGTTGACGGGGGGAGAGGGTGGGCCACAGAAACAATCTTGTCACCAGCAAACTATGTTTTCCCAATATGGGAGTGGGTATTTGTGGGACTCCAGCTTGTTTGTGGCTCCTCAGACTGAAGAAGAATCTGAATAAGCTTTAGCATTGTTCCGAGACACAGTGAGAATATGTTCGTACAGTCGTCCGAAAAGATGGGCAGAGTGCACGTTGCTGCTGCTACAGGAACACGGCCTCTTATCCTTTATCAGAATACTTTTGCGATAGATAGGAAAAGGAAAAGGCCATGAAATCCTATGGATGAAGGACAAAACGTCTGAGCAAAAAAAGAAGCTGTCCAGATGATCTGACTGAACATTGTTGGATTTGTATCTGGATTATTGAGCATGGACTTTGGTGTTTTGAACCTTTTTAGCTATGGCTGCCTCAGAGGAGTTGACGAGGGAGAGGGCCGGCCCCAGAGACCGTCTTATCACCAGCAAACTGTTTTGTCCACTATGGGAGTGTGGTGCTTGTGGGACTCTAGTTTGTTTGTTTGTGGCTTCACAGACTGAATAAGTACTTTGGATGAAGGACGAAACATCTCGGCAAATAAAGAGTACAGATGACCTAAATGAACATTGATTCTCAGTGTTTTGTCTTTGTCTAAATGCATTTTTGTTCCATATTTAAGGACAAAATGAAACCAAAATAATTACTAACATTGGTGTAAAGTCCTTTTATTTAAGAAAGTGCATGAGCAGGCTGGTTTGAACAAAAATTAAGCTTTTTTTTTTTAAACATAAATCTGCTATTTTGGGTCACAATTATAAAAATGCACGTCCTTTTTATCATTGATTTAATGTACGTTCCCTTAATTTAAATACACCAAAGTTTCATCCATCAACAGTTTGTTAGTGTCTATTCATTCAAGGTTAAAAGTAAAGGTGTTGTGAGGCGGATCAAAAGTGATGGAAGGTTTGCTGCTGCGCAGGACTGAGCATCCAAGTGTTATAATAAGTGTTCGAAGCTGGAACTTCACACGCTGAGAGTTATTGATCTGTAAAAACAGCGTTTGCTTCTGCATTCAGGGCTTTAAAAAAAGATGACTCAAAGAAGGAAACAAGCAGACAACCACACAGGCCACCAGACACCAGGATGGTGATATATGATGCAGCTTTGCATATAGCAGCAGTGAAAGAGAGCGATGCGGAGAAGCTTGATGTCCCAGTCTTCAGCAGCGATGTAAGAAACTTCAGCTAGTTTGACAACTGTGGCAATTACATGGAAGTTCTGCCTCTTAAAGCCAAGTTTGAAAGACAGGCGCACACATGAGTTCTGACTATCTATTACGATACGTCTCTCATTCTGCTGTCTCCTCAGCATTCCTCTGCTTATTTATTTTTTACCTGTTTTAACTTACTTCTCAAATGTCCTTCAAATCTGCCATATACTACTTTCTCTGCTTCAGTTTTTCCACTTTCTAAGCTGTCCATATAGAGACATATAATGTCTCTCAGGTTTAAAACTCACAGATTCTACATGGCATCAGCTACTACACTCAGATATATGTTAACTTCTCAACCCTCATTATACTGATGTTACTGTGTGCATGTGAAAATACAAAATAAAAAGACATCATTGCAATTTGGGATCAAAATGAACAAACATCGCTTTGACCAATAATTTCTTGGCATTATCCATCAAATCATATACTATAGTATGGTTACTAAAATAAGCTGACCCAACGCTGCTCTCATAGACAGATGTAGTTTAATTATTTTGCTGGATTGCTACTGTAAGTTGAACATTCTAAAGTAAAGGTATGCTATTTTCCCTCAAATGTCTATGAAATGGACATGTTTATGACCCAAAATAAACAAATTCCTGTTATTTTAATTTTACAGTGATTAAAGTGCCTTCTTTTAAAAATTCAGATTGGCTAAAGTAACGTTTTCAATGGGATATTTACCACATTATGAAACCGGGCTTGGTTATATAACATATATAAGCATAAGGGTGAAGAACCTTGCACTGTCAAGTGTGTATTTTTGTCCCTCCAAGCTGACTGTAGACACAGAAGTGCCAGTGAAAGACAAAAAAAAAACTGAGCAGCACAAAAAATTGTTTTTCCACTAAAGTGGAAAGACTTCTATGACAACTGAGAGCTGCATGAGTTTATGGAGTGAAAATGTTCAAAGTCTTATGATGCATGAGTATTTTTTCTCTTATTTATCCATTTTCTAGAAGAGCAAGCATTTGAACTTTTAAACTATGAAAGACAAGAATAGTCATCGTACTGTATAAATTAAATGCTTAAAAGTACCAATACTTTTTAATGCAAATTTGTATAAAAAATTGACTTTTATAAAAAACATGCTTGAACGTTGGGCTGGACATGTTGCTGCTGATCTGTTTCAATGTTGGTGTGTTCATGCGTGCACATCTGCTCACAGACTCATGTTCATGTTTGTGCTGATGTTCAATGTTTTATGTTATGAGTGCTTGGTGTATGTTTAGTTGATGTTTTTCTTGGTTCATGTCTTGGATGTTATTACTGTTTTTCTTGTGCATTTTATTGTTGGATGTAACTGGGACCCTGTGTACATAATTTCGCTCCACCACATGTACCACATGAGGTGCGAATGACAATAAAGAAACTCTGACTCTGACTCTGACAATATTTTATTATAGCTATATATCACAATATACTTTTATTCAATAATGGTGATATGAGTTTTAAGCACATATTTGGTATTTTGAAATACCTTACACTTTTATTACAGCGTTTCACTTTTTCAAGCTGCGACACAACTACGTAAGTGCGTGGCGACGTACAACACTCAGAGCTCGAGACCAGAAGGAGTCAGCGGTACCAGGCTAGGCTAGGCTAATCTCCAACGCGCGTTATGTTTTCGCTTTAAAATGAGTGCCTATGACCATAAGGAAGGTGACTAAACAAGCTTTTACAAGCGCAGAGAAAGCAGAGGATATAATTGATAAGATGAAAAACTAATTTGGCGGTGTGGAAGTGGTTCGGCTATCTAAGATACGATAAACTGGAGGTTTTGGTGTGCTGCAAAATGTGACGGAGTCTCGTTCCAACAAGCGGTGGGAACACATCTAACTTGTTCCACTCGACAGAATATGCTGAGAGTCAGAAGATGAAGCACAATAAAAGTTTGAGCCAACGTGTCCCTGAAACGACACCCCCAGCTGTATCAAAAGAGAAACCCATGGGTTATGTTGTTGTTTAAATTTAAAACCATTAATATTGACAACGTTGAGTTTAATGTTTGACAGTGATTTCAAATTTCTTTGAAGGCTAAATACAAATAAAAGGTGAACATTAATTTATTTGTACAGTTTTTCTGAAATATTGTTTACACCAATATCGGAATTGTACCGCTATCGACCAAAATAAAAAAAATGTATTGTGATAAAAGTTTGGGCCATATCGTCCAGCCCTACTTGAACAGCAATGGTGCAGTTGGTAAAGCCGTCTCCTGTCAGAAAGAAGGTTGTCGGTTCGAGTTCCGGCCTGGCATTTTTCTGGGTGGAGTTTGCATGTTCTCTGCATTCATGTGTGGGTTTTCTCCGGGTACTCTGGTTTCCTCCCACAGACCAGAAACATGCACCTTAGGCTAACTGGTAACTTACTATTGGATATGCTTGAATAATGAGAAAAACAACCTAAACTGGAGTAAAATACGAGTTATCGTTTATCTGGCCACAGAAACCCAAAGAACAAAATGCAGTTTTTTGCCATCTTAAAATCACATTGTATTATAAATTGAATTAATCTTTATAAAATGTACAACAACATGATACATATAGCCATTTGAAACAATGTTTTCGACCAACCAGCTTTGGTTTTTCAAGAGGCAAACGACACAGAAAGAACTGGAAAATCTGCAATGAGAGATTGGTCCCAAGGGAACAAACTATAGAAATGATGGGTTATCTCTTCTTATAGGCCATACAAATATTTTGTTTTATTGATCCATTGAGAAATTATTGAAATTAAATTTGAAAAAAGAAAAAAATATTGATGCTTTCAGAGCAAACTTGACAATTAGTGAACATGTATTACCATCTACAACATAATAGTTTTGACTTAGCTGTCCTTTTGGGCTACTTGTGAAAATAAAATCTGACCAAATAAATTTTTAAAAAGCATTTTTTTTCTGGTCAAACTAACATGTTCATACAAACTTAAACTACTACTTAAAAACGATACTTTCAGATATAACCAGTAAAAAATATATTTGAAACAGAGAAATTCATGGATGAGATGTTTTATTTTCAGCTCAAAATGTCACACCATATTTTAGCATACACTTTTAGTCTAAAGCCCAGTGTGTGTAAAGCAGGAACATATCTATTCCAAATATATTCACACACACGGCTACATAAAGTTTCTGGTCAGGGACTTGCAGTGTGTTTGTTGTTTGCATTGTTTTTTTGTTTTTTTTCTATGATGCACATAGTGCTGCAGTCTGTAGCTAAGCTGTTATCTTTTCAATTCATTATTATTAGAGAAAACTGTCTCACCTTTCTCTCTACTTTAAATTCTTACATAAAACTCCGCACCTCCACCCGCACACACATACACCCTTTCTCTCATGCCAATAATCCCCAGCTCTCTCCTCTCTCTCTTAGATCCATTATGACCTTCAGTTGCGACAAGGCCATTCCATACAGCGTCCATATTTGTCCACCCTGACAAGATAACTAGGAAGGAAATACATCAACATGAAATGGTTTTTATCTTAATACATTTCTGGACAAAACAAAGAGAGGGGGATGGTGGGATGTAGTAAAGGGGTGGGTTGATGTGGGATGCAAGCAATTCAGAATAAAACGGAACAGCAATCAAATGCACAGTTTATTTGACCATTTTGTAATTTTCACAATAGGTATGTAAAACTTTCTACTCGGTCAATTAAATTGGCTTAATTTCAATAAACATAACTACCAATTATAGGCTTGGTCTGGAAAAAAAAAAGACAAATATTGTAACACTAATAAATCATGATCAAATTTATAGCTGGGTCAAATCACAAATCAACTGGGATTTATTTTTCCAACTGTGTCAATGTAAAAGGTACAAAGTTGTGATCAAATAATCTCCCTAAACTGTGAGTTGTAAGGTTGGCTGTTTTCAATGTAGAGCTGAAAGTTGCAAAGAATTTGATTCAAGTTTGGGTCTTTTTTTTTTTTTTTCCAGGTTGACTTGGCTGACATTCATCTTGCCCTTTCCTTCTTCAGAACTGTTGAAGGCCACACCATCTTATCGCTATCCTGCCATTTAGGATGCAAACTTTTAACCTTTTCACGCTAAATGATTCATCTTCTGCCTCAGTGGCCCCTGTTGCTTTTCCCTGACAAAGTTCAAGAAAAAAAAAAACTTGAAATAACTTTTGAAATATTAAAAAAGTGCAGCTGATTGATGCATTGAGTGAAGTCTTAAGACTAGAAAAGAGAGTTCTAACTTTTCGAGACGTTAGGGTGGATTTTCTAAAACTTTTTGGCTTGAGCCAGTGACTAGGTGAGTCAGTATATACAGAGTAGTGTTTTTACAAACAGATGAGAATAATGCTTAATATTAAAATTAAACTAGGAACAAAACACAAAACATGTAAGAGTTAAGATACAAGAGATTTATCTTGTTGAAACAATATCTGAGTTTGTCTGCGTGTTAGTAAAAGAGCAAGAAAGAGAAGTTTCTGGATTTGTTCTTGCAGAAACGCAATTAAAAAGTGATTACTGTCAGGATTTCTGTATTGTTCAGTAGTTCTAGCATTTTGTTTGTTTCCTTAGATTCTTGTGTTCTTTACTTCACTCTTATCTTCTGTGTCGCAGCATCTATACAAGTCAAACACATTAAAATAAAAGAATAAGCAAAATAATTATATATTTGCTTATTTTTGACAAAAAAGTAGGTGGGAAAATACAAAGATAATACTGAAAAAGCAAACAAATTAATAAAACAGTACATGAATGGATGCATTGGTAATGGGTGAGCAGGAGCTAAATGGACTGTACTTATATAGCACCTTTCTATCTGATCAAGATACTCAGTGCTTTACACCACAATCTGTGCCTTCATTTACCCATTCGTACAACACTGTAATAGATCTCTACAAAGCTGAACAAATCATTCTAAAGAGACTAATCAGTGCTTTATCACATTCATACTCCGATGGGACACACATCGGAGGCAATGAGGTTCAGTGTCTTGCCCAGGGACACTTCGGCATGTGACTGCTGGTGGATTCGAACCCCCAACTTTTGCATTGGAGGACGACTGCTCTAACCACTAAGCCATAGCCACCCTCGACCTAATAGAATGCACCAGAAACAGTTATGTTTACCTTTATGTGTATGTGGGTTTACATGTCTCTGGGTTTCCGCTCCTTCCATTCTCACCTGATCGTCGTTGTCTCACCCCACGTGTTTTTCATTGTCCTTCGTTAGTGTCTCTTTATAGTTTGGGTTTCTCAGTTGGTCCCTGAGTTCAGCATCAGACTCTTTCATGTTATGGTTCATTGTGGTGGTCACGTGTGTTTTTCCACAATGTTTCCTGTTTCGCAGCTTTGGTAAGATTTAAACTGCCTTGTCTCAGCTGCAAACTGCTCCAGTGAGAGCTGAAGATCATTGTAGATGTTATGGTTCTGTTGGCATCATCGTACCAAGAGCAGTGATGGAATCCTGAGGCCACCAAACCGGAATCCCTCCACAACTTGGCTGCACTGAGAAAATCTGTCCATAAAAGTTATGAACAGAATTGGCAACAATGGGCAGCTATGGCGGAGTCCAACTCTCACCCTTAAGGGGTCCGACTTACTACCGGCAATGCAAACCAAACTCTCGCACCACTTGTATAGCCCCTAACAACAGGTTACATTCCATGTCCCAAGAGCCAGCTATGGTAAGCCACGGTCAGAGCGACAAGGTCCCTACCTTTCGGCCACTGCCCATGGATTCATGCACATGACTCATGGCCCCTCCTGCAGGTGATGGGCCCAGAGGAAGGCAAACCCATGTTGCTTATTTGGGCTGAGCCATCTGGGCCTCATGGATAGATACCCAGTCACCAGGCACTCACCGATGAGTCCCTCCTCAAGGCTTGGCTCCAGGGTGGGGCCCTAGTAACCCACGTCCGAGCAAGGGACACCGAGTTCCTTGTTTTATTTTGTCCATACAAGTCTTCTGAATCACTCTTTATCCGATCTGTCACCTAAAACCCCAAAATTTGCCCTAGACAGCATAGCTCCTAGGATCATTCAGGTGCACAAACTGCTCCACCAGGATAAGGTGGCGATTCAAGGAGGAGGAAACTCTTTTCAACTCAACTATATTCCTTGCAATTTTCATCTTCAGGACTACCTCTTCCCTGTTTATTATTCCTATCCACATCATATTTGTAAAGAAATGTGAGACCAGCTGTCCAGTCTGGGTCCTGCGACAAAACAATTATTTAAATAAAGCAGCATATTTAGTACTGAATGGACAAAGGATAACAATGACATGGCACTGTGATGGGCCCTGGAAAAGTTTAAAAACAAAATTGTAATACAATGCTGTGGAAACTAACTTTTCTAAATTATTTTATAGCCTTTCATTACATTAAATACCATTTTATTGTAGTCTTTGTTGTTCACTGAGTTTTGCCAATGTTGTGACAAAGTAAAATAAAAAAAGTGCTTTGTGTTGCTGTCATTGTATTTTCCCATACAAGGACGACATGAGTTCTCTGCATTTAACACATCACATGTGAGATACACCCAGGTGGAGCAGTGGGCAGCAGTGTAGGCTCCCCATGGAAGCAATTGGAGATAAGGCGTCTTGCTCAAGGACACCAAGACATGTGAACATGGTAGGGAGTTGAACTTGCAACTTTCTGACAAAGACACTAGAACCTAATGTAAAGCTGGCTTCACACTGTGATTAAACAAAATCTTTTTTTTTCTTCAAAAAAGTAAAAAAAAAATAAAAAAATAAAAAAGCTCATAAGCTTGAATCTTTGGGTTTGAGTCTATGGTCATTCAGTGCGACAGACTCACCAACAGCTGATTTAGCATGTTCGTCATTACCAAAGGCAAACTATGACAAATATCAAGCAGTGCCAGAAACTTTTGGGAAAAATCATGCAGTGTGACTGCTGCTGTGACCAATCTTTCTTTCCTCCTTTATCTCCCTTCATTTCATTTTGGATTCAGAATCTTATAAAACAGAACATTAATGCTTAATTTTCAATTATTACTAGACTCATATCTTTGTAGGACCTTTGCAACATACACAATCCTGCAGCAGCAAGACACCTAAAAACTCCATATTCGTCAAACTGTGGTACAAATGCCACTGGTGATACTCACGATCCATCTAATAATACTCTAAATACAATTTGTAGTGATTTCTTTTTACAAATTAAATAAAAATCTAACAACTTCAACACAACTATGATGACAAATTAAAATTCCAGGAGATCAAAAAGATGAGTGGTTCATGGTTTATTACAATCAAGGCTCCAAATGTAAAATACTTTTAAATGCCAGTGAAAACATTTTGAGAACTTGGATGGATTATGGTTAATCAATCAATGAACTAGTACCTACATAAACTGGATTTATATGCCACGATAAGTGAAGAAATGTGCTGTTGCTGATATATAGTTGTGCAACAAAAAAATCACATCATTTTGTTCTCACATGAGCTCTGCGAGTTTATTCTTGACTCAAGGCCTGGGCGCAACTTGTCTCTCAGTTAGATGCATCATCTATTGTGTAATTGATCAGAATTTTGTTGTGGGCATGAGAAAAAGTGGTTCAACTACAATGTTATTTAGCTTTAACTGCTCCGCTGTGGAACATCTGGCTGAGACTGTTAGAAAATACAACCATCTTTACAGCATTTTCAGCAAAACGGCACCGAGAGCAGATCCCTTCACTTCTCACAGTGTATAAATCCAGCTTTAAGCAGCGTCACATCGGCCTCTGTAGGAGTCATCATCATCGTTACTCAATCATACAACAATGATTCAGGTTGTTGTCAAGATGTTATACCCATCAAACTCAGAGTGTGACATGTACAAGCCTTTCATGTTTTTAAAATCACACAGTAATATGCTGCAGTCACTTGTCAACCACACACAGTCTTTATGCCAAGAACGTTGTGCCTTTTTGTATTTTCTTGGATAGAGTACTGTATGTAGAGTAGAGGGTGGTGAATTGCTCTTTTAGTAAAAAATCCTGGATTTTTCGACTCATAAGTGGTAAAAAATAAACCAAAGATAGAGTGCGTTAGAAATCTTGTACGTTGTAATGTCAAGGTGTGTTGTTAAGTTCAAGGTTTTAAACGAGGTATTTCCCCTCGATAAATCTTTTACAATATCACAATCATTTATGCAGCATCCTTGTACTTTGTCAAAAAAATGTCTCTAAAAATATGAACTTGTTATATTGTTTGGGATTTGTAGCATCATAAATTTAATTAATTTAACACTTAAGCAACTGCATTTTGATGCTGTTCAGTAAAAGGTCAAAGATGCAAATGGCAAAATTAATTCATTCAAGGGCAGGTGAATAGAAACACGGTTAGAAAGTGAAGACGGCCTTCGTTTTATATAAAAAAAAACGACTCTTATTTTCTAAATCTGTGAAAGAGTTCAAGGAGCAGTGTCTCGCTTTAACAGTTGCAATTGCAGTGGAGAGACAGACTGGATTCAAATATGCAGAGAAAGGATATAATGCTTCCTGAAATATTGAATGTTGGAAAATCATTGATGGCCCAAGAGAGAGAGTGAGCGAGATAATGCACATTCCTTAACCATGTACTTTTACTGACATTGTGCAAGAATGACAGAAATAAAGTGAAGAAAAATAGATACATACACTTCATCCCTCCCTCTAGTGGACAGAAAAAGGAGACATGAAAGAAGAAATGCTTGAGGAGGGAGACGAAAGGAAAAGAGAGAGTGCTTTGAAAAAGGTAGGACAAAAGCTTTTTCAGAGACAACAATAAGATCAACTCTTGTGCTTCTCCTTATTTCTCTGCCTCATTTCCTGCCCTCCTACAGTCATCCTATCAGTGTTTCTCTCATCCCTCCTCATTGTGCTTTACCTCCTGAGTGGATTCTCGCTGTGCTCACTCTTTTTCTAGTCTAAAAAATACAGTCAGGGGTGTCGTGATAGAAAAATACAATATCTTCCCATCTCCCTCTTTGCCTTCCTTTGTGGCTGTTCGTACAGTGTGCACAAGAAGAGTTCATTAGATAAATAATATTTTGATTTGAGTGTTTTTGGAACTTCTGAAAATTCAGGTTTGGGCATTTGCATAAATGCCCCATGTCAGAAACGGCAGCCCACCAATTTACCAAACATCAACAATGAAAACAACTCTTTAATTTAGGATTTCCTCTGCAAATAAAATTGGCACATTTTAAATTAGTGACTAAATGTGTTTGAAATGGAAAAATAAATATTGGAAGACAAACATACTTATAACAAACATTTAAGATCAAGCAAGTGACATTATTGCACACAAAACTGAAATTAAATAGATGGAAATCTTTTAAGGGACTACTGCCTAGTACTGTGTGTCTGTGGCTGAGTGGTTGGAGCAGTCGTCCTCCAATGCAAGAGTTAGGGGTTCAATTCCACCAGCAGTCAAATGCCAAAGTGTCCCTGGGCAAAACACTGAACCCCTCACTGCCTCTGTGTGTCCGATCGGTGTATGCATGTGATAAAGCACTGATTATTCTTTCTACAGATCTAGTAGAGTGCTGTATGAATGGGTAAATGAAGGCACAGGTTGTAGTGTAAAGCACTTTGAGTATCTTCGTGAGGCCTACAGTATTTCTTAGCAATAACTGGTTCCGCACACTATTCTACATTTTGCAGCTAACTTTTCAAGGTTCAAGGTTCCATGTTCTTTATTGTCATTCGCATCACATGTGGTACATGAGGTGGAATGAAATTGTGTATTCAACATCGGTTACACCCAAAAATATAAAGTACAAAAAAGAAAGTGTATATAAGGATCTACGATATACGCTAAACACTAATGTAAAATAATACGGTATATTAAACGGCAGGGTTGTGACCGAAAGAACAAGATCTCGGATACAAGCGGCCGAAATGAGTTTTCTCCACAGGGTGTCTGGGCTCTCCCTTAGATTTAGGGTGAGAAGCTCGATCATCTGGGAGAGACTCAGAGTAGAGCCGCTGCTTCTCCATGTCGAGAGGAGCCAGTTGAGGTGGCTCGGGCATCTGTTTAGGATGCCTCCTGGACGCCTCCCTGGTGAGGTGTTCTGGACACATCCCACCGGGAGGAGGCCCAGAGGAAGACACAGGACATGCTGGAGGGACTATGTTTCTCGGCTGGCCTGGGAACGCCTCGGGATTCCCCCGGAGGAGCTGGACCAAGTGGCTGGGGAGAGGGAAGTCTGGGCCTCCCTACTTAGGCTGCTACCCCCGCGACCCGACCCCGGATAAGCGGAAGAAAATGGATGGATGGATGGATGGATGGATGGATAAACAGCAGCCTGAACATGAGTCTGTAGAGAGCAAATGGGTATGAATACCCAATTCCCTCTCTTGAGGGTGATAATCTAAGCATCAAACAAATCACAGTCACTTTAATCAAATTAAATGCATTATATTCTCTGCATACTTAGAATAATTCAGATTTTTTTTTCCCATACCGAAGTGCAACAGGTTTTAAAATGTAAATGAAAACCACATCGGTTTATACACTATATATATCTGAATCAGCAACCAACGTTTTGTATTTTTAAGTGAAAATATTTTCTGTTTATTCTTTATTGGTATTTTGTTTTTTTTGCTGCAATGCTGATTTCTGTCCAAAAAAACACCATCAAGTCTTTTCTAATGGTCTTCATCCAAAGAGGAGCATTTGGGTTTGTCAAAATAAATCTGATATTAGCAGCTGTTTATTTGTGTAATCAACGTGCACCAAACACACATTCACACACAACCACAGACGTGTTTAGTGTGTGTGCAAATATGAGTCATAATAGTAACAGATGTGTGGCAATATGGCAAGACCGTTAAATATTTACTTGTTGTTGTTGCTTAGACATGTCCCCCTCAAGACATCTACAACTACTAATGATAAACAGCAGGTGATAAACAAAGATAAACAACGTTCTGCAAAGAAAAACACAATGGTAGAACAACAGTAAGCAGTTCTCTGAGGCAAACAGAGGCCATGCCTAGGACACACCACTGCAGAGCACTAATTATTTCTAGAAAGCATTAAGCACTACAATAGTACAATGATTACTGTGTAAAAAACATTCTACACCATCACTCGAGTTGTTTTCTGTTAAGAGAATAAACCAATGTTCTCTAAACAGCTCAATCGATGAAGAATAAAAGCACAACAATTTGCTCACCATATCAATGTCTCAGAAACAGACAGAGAGGCAGACCAGCTTTTCATCTCACCCAGTTTTATATTTTATTATTGTGCTAACACCAGTCGTGTCGGAACAGGAGGGGCGAGGGAGCCACCCCCCCCCCCCCC
>NC_056513.1:18129928-18184014 GCF_014905685.2 Nematolebias whitei
CCCCCCCCCCCCCCCCCCCCCCACACACACACACCCCGCCCGGTCAAAACAGACGTGTGTCACGTGATTTGTGTAGCGACAACGGAAGTTTACAAAGAGGTAAAAAATTCAACCAATGAAATCACAAGCAAACTTTCATTCCAGCCAATCAGCATCTTCTGGAGTTTCAGCGCTGACATCCAAAGAAGCTACGTAGCTACAAGAAACCTTGGCTTTTAGCACTTTTCCAAGCTTTATACTGCATATTTCATCGCATACCGAGGAATATTGTTGGCTTTGTGGATTTATCACATAAGTTTACAGTTGTCCAGTGTCAAACAAAGCTGGCAAATAAGCTAATCCCATGACTTGTAGCTGTTTTTATCATGTTAAGTGTTACCAAACAGTAGTGCTCTGTGTATATCTGGATGGTCAAAGAAAACGTTTACAAGACAGTGGTGCTATCAGCTATGTTGTATGGTCTGGAAACAGTGGCATTGACAAAAAGACAGAAGAAAGAACTGCAAGTGGCAAAAATTAAGATGTTGAGGTTCTCCTTAGTTAGCTTTGTCCAAAAGCAGCTGGAGTTTGCAACTGCACTGTGATGGCAGGTTGCTTTGGAGAAAAAATAGCCAGTAGAGGAGAAGGGAAACTTACCTTCTCATCTCTGAAATAAGACAAAAATAATAATTCAGGACCTGTGGCAGCAGGTCTGTTCTGATTTCTGAATGCATGTCACTCAGAAACAGACGTCACATAATTTATCCACATATCCATTACAAACGGAACCACCCTCCCACGCCCCCAATAATCTTCTGCCTTTTTCTTTTTTTTTAAGACAATGCTAGTTAGTTGTCGCAATTGGCTGGTGCTGGTGAACACACTGGTGCAGGCAGGCAGGCAAGGACTCAAGAAAATATAAAATAAGAAATTTATTTTACAAAAGAGCTGATGTGGCAGCAAACTTACATAAACCAGGAGATGAACACGGGGAGCAGACTAGGCCTGACAAGGTACAGGACAGGATATCACCAGTGGACAGATAACAATGCCAGGACCAGAATTAACACAGAGACACAGACTTACATCCAGGAAACATCAATTAGACCAAGTGATGACACCTGTGAGTAATCACAGATGCCAGAGAAAGCGACAGAGGTCGCAAGACATGAACACTACACAAGATGGAGCTGGATACTAAAGAAACACAAACCCTATAAAGAGAAACAGAGGATCGAGGGAACACGGACATAAACACGACATCAGGGACAAAAACACCACACCTAAATTAGTGTAAAAAAAAAAGGGTGAAAAAAAATTGCTCTTTTATCAAAAGTTCACCACAAACGGTTAAATGACATAAACTGAGAAATATCTATCTACATTGATTGTGAAAAAAGAAAACCTTATTCATGACTGCAGTTTGTTTCATATATTTTTTTTCATTTTCAAAATAAAGACTTTTGTTGCAAACTTTTCCAAAACTGATGACTGTGAAAGTACCCATTTACATTACTGTGTGGCAAAATTGAACATATGCGCCTGATATTCAAAGTGCGTAATAACAGACAGTGCAAGGTGTTGAAAGACCGCTCTCCCTCCCCCCACATCAAAAATGAATCAGACACCACTGGCTATTACTATTGATTTATAATAATTTGCTGTATAATAATCACATGAGGATATAAATCTTGGCCAAGTAGACAAACAAAATGAGATAAATTGATACTGTTGTTAAAACAGTGCCAACCCTAAATTAAATATTTAGGCACTTTGACAAAACAGTTAAACATAACATTGGAGAACAGTCCGTGTTTAGGCTGTTTCTGACTGGTCAGAAATCGCCGATCAAACCAGCATCTCAAAGCAGTCGGTGTCAAAGTCAGAGGGCTTAACTATGGATGGAGCTGCATTAGTGTTTTTCTGCTTCAGTCAATGAGCATGTTTCATGGATATAAAAGGTAGAAATACTAGCTCTTAAAAGTAAATGATGTGATTACCAATTATTGCAACTCTGAGCTTCAAACTTGCACCAATTTTAGCAAATGGCACACCCTCTCTCTATGTGCATTACAATAAATAATCCATGGTGGTAACAAGAAACAGGAACTTGGATCAGTACATTTCCACCAGCTCAGTTATTATCACATCAGATTGTCTCCTTGAAGTGTGACACTTATTTTCAGTGTCATATTTTTGGTAAAAAGAAAAAAAAAACATTCATATGAAATGACAAAGCAACACATAGAAACACACACTGGCTTTGGATACGTTATAGATTGTTCCCATGACCGAGCTTCCTTTTTCTTGGCATGCTTTCCCTCACATCCTTTGTTCTCAATGATTTCCCTGTGTGTCCAGTCAATAAGAGATGAAATAGGGCACGACTAATTGTCTTTTTTGTACTAGGGAAAAAAGAGTGCATCCAAAAGCCAATCAAAGGACATTAAATCTTAAAATACAGTACTTTTAGAAGTGGCTCAAAGGTTTTGGCTCATCCTATTGTAACAAAATCCAGCATGTGATATCTGCCAGTTTGTTGAACAAGTTATTTTTCTGCCTGCAGGTGTTTCTACAGCAAGTGAATTCTCATTATATATTTGGCAATTGTTTTATGACAATGCTCAAACCTGCAGTCACAAGATTATGAGACTGTGCCATCAAGCTATGGCAGCCCCCTAGTATGTTGTCTACAGCAAATGAGAACAGACTTTCAACATGTCAGCACACTGATTAAAATAAACTCCATAAGCACCGGCAAAAAAAAAACTAACTTTCAATATCTGTCTGTCTGTCTGTCTGTCTGTATATGTGTGTTGTCATCCTTTGTATGTTCTCATACAATGGCGAAATTGGCTCTCTGCATTTAACCCATCCACCACCAGGTGGAGCAGTGGGCAGCTGTGGAAAGCACTGGGATAATGTGTCTGGCTCAGAGACACATAGACGTCGCAACCATTATATGTCAAGGGGACATGTCCCCCCCACATAAAAAAAAAGTTCATTTGGACACCCCCCCCCCCCCCACACACACACACTTTTACTATAAAACATTAGTTCAGGAGGCGCAGTTTCTCTTTCTTCGTGAACAAATCCATTCCACTTGATTAATAGGAGAATACTCAAGCCACTAAAACTCCACTCCAGGTTTTCCTGGTTACCTCCAACTCTCCACCGTTTCCTCCTGTCTCTGCAGAAAACACGCACAAGTGGAGGAGGTGGAGGTACCTGTGTTATTCGCTCACGGGGGGGGGGGGGGTGTTGAGTTGATCATAAACATATTCATGTTAGGAGGATGCCTGAGTGAAGTGGAGCGCTACGTCAGTAGCATCTTAGCTTAGCAGTAACTGTGATGCTGCAGGTGTAAGAGACTGTGTGTTCAGGTGCATTAAAGTTGAAATGTCTTTAAAACCCCACACCTTATTGTCCTCAAGCTTTGTGAGAAACATCATTTAGATGAGTAGTGTTAACACAAGTAAATAAGTCCAGTGGTGATGTTTTTTATTTCTCACTATCAACACAAATATTGCCGATCTGACGCTGTGTGTTAAAGTGTATTAAAGTTAAAATGTCTTTAAAACCCACAAACTTGGTGAGAAATATGCTTTAAATGTGTGGAATTAAAGGAAATCTAGGTAAAATGTTGCCTTTTTGTACACTAGTGAACACCTTTTTATTATTATTTTTTTATGCACACACATCATTGTGTCCCCCCCACATTACGATGCTTTTGACGCCCATGCAGAGACACCACGAGATGTGCAATGACCGGGGATCGAACCTCGACTACCCTGCCCCTACACCATCTCAGCCCTAAAAATGAATTCTTTAAACAACCATAGCAACATGCTCTTCTTTTATTGGCACTTCCTATTTAAGTTAAGTTGAATTTTAGCATTAAAAAAAAGAGACAAGATAATTAATGTGAATAAACAGTTTTCAACTACACAGTTCAAATGTAAATGTTAATGGTTTCCAAATAATCAGACAGAAGCAGACCTATTTCAGTTGTTTGTGGTAGGTGACATACTTTATCATCTTACATAAACTTCTCCTTCCGCCTGAAACTTGCTGAAAGCCAGTCTTGTATTGTCTTGTTTTCTTCAAAGAGACTCATTCAGAGCTGCTATTTTTGTCAGAGTCTGATCCCCCAAATGAGGAGTAACATTGAGCTCACTTCTCTCATTCGAATGTTCAGTTCAGTGTAATTTTTTGTTAAACATTTAAACAGAAGGTGCTTAAATAATGAGTAAGCAGACTCACATATTTCATTTGTAGTACCGCGCTGAAGGGGTCCTCCTAATTTAAATGCAAAACATTTTTAGGGGAAATAGATCTAGTCTCTGGTTTTAACATCAATTTAGATGTTTTATTAATTGTGATTTAAATAGGCCACAATTGGTGCAACAATTAAAAGACACATTTGGACACTTATTAGATACTGTCTTGATGTCATTATGAAATGTTTGCAACATACTTTATTCTAAATACCACATGATTACATCACTACTGAGGGAACTGTTTTTTGGCAATTGTTATGCAATCCCAACTAAACCTAATAACTGGGACCTTAACACTTCACAAAAGACTCAAATAATTAGAACTTAGCAAGCAGGAGAAAACACCCAAACAATTGCAAATTTTAAATTTTGAGACTGACCACTTCAGGTTGTTTAACAAAACTGTAATAATTTGCTTAGCACAATCAGGCAAGCTGCTATCCCATAACGTGGTAGAAGTTTCACTTCCTACATGCAGTAAATGTTAGCATGTTAGTGTTCTATGAAAACAGTTTGATCTGGTACAGTATCCAAGGGTTTTCCCCCAGCCTCACTTTAAACTGAAGGCTTTTCTCTTTATTTCAATCCAGCCTTAACTATCGATTCAAATAAAATCCTTTCCCATGCCCCTGAGTCTGAAAAGGCTTTGGGTTCTTCTCCAGTCCACTTTTCTCTATTCTCAGATGGAAGGATAAGTAAATACATCAAAACATATGTAATGGATGAAGGTGAGCACTGGGAAGATGGTGATAGTCTGACTAAGGACTAACTCTCCCCAAAGAGATCTGACCCCAAGCCATGGATGAACAAGAAAAATACAAACGGGGAGGGATAAAAATATGAAAAGTGGATAAGAACAAGATGATTTTGACTCAAGGAGAAAGTGTCTTTCAGCTGTGTAACTACCAGTAGTCAGATAATGCTGAACATCTGTGCAGGAATTCAGTGCTATAGAAAGAGCATGTGTCAGGCCAGGACTCTGTGGTTTACAGTCATCTGCAGGCCAGAGGTCACTCTTTCAGGGATGAAGATGTGCACATCCTTGATGAAAAGGAATGATGGTTTGAGAGAGGAGTGAAGGAAGCCATCTTTGTGAAAAGAAACCACCCGTCATTAAATAGGGGTGGAGGCCTCCATGTTCAACTGGGAATGGGGGAAGCTGTGGCTGAGTGGTTAGAGCAGTTGTCCTCCAATGAAAGAGTTGGGGGTTTGATTCCACCAGCAATCACATGTTGAAGCGTCCCTGGGCAAGACACTGAACCCCTCATTGCCTCCGATATGTGTCCCATCGGTGTATGAATGTGATAAAGCACTGATTATTCTTTGTACAGATATAGTAGAGTTCTGTATGAATGGGTAAATGAGGGCACATTGTGATGTAAAGCACTTTGAATATCTTGATAAGACAAAGACACTGTACAAGTACAGTTCATTTGCCATTTATAATGATGTTATTGCTAGTATCACTCAGCCCCCTGTAAATAGCAAGTGGCCATCAGAGCACTAACGATCGGTCGTTAGGCTGATGGTCCTCCTTGATCATGTGAACAGCTAGTTTTGGATGTCAACAGCAAACTGGTTCACCACTATGATAAGGGGCTATTTATGAGACTGAGCTTATTACAGCTCCTCAGACTGAAGGTCTTGGATTAAATACGAAACGTTTCAACAATTTTTATTTTTATTTTTTACTTTTTATTTTTTTTTTTTACATTTTTGCAAACGTCCAGTGGACCTGACTTAACTTTGTTGTGTGAAACTTCTCAAACTTATTTTGAATGGGTTTTTTTTTTTCTATTTTTTTTTTTTTTTTTGGCTTCTTTCAGAAACATCAGAATTTACCATGTGAAATGCAAAAAAACCCAAAAGAGATTAGCAATGTCACTGTCACATAAAAATTAATTACAAATGTTATCCCGCCCGACCGCACAGCTTTTTAATAAACTCATTTTCCAAATGATTTGGAAGTTTTCCAAGATCCAAAGAATTGAATAACATTAAGGCAGCTGATTTTCCTAATTATTATTTTTTTCTCTCCAATTTGTGAAATTAGATTTATATTTTCTATGAGATTATTTTAAAGGGGTTTTAAATACAATGGAGTTGGCAACTTATAAATGCAAAATACACAACATTCAAAATAATGTTTGTCAAAGGAACAAACAAGAAAATGAGCTTTGGTTACATTTAACAACCATTTTTAGCCTTTATGGAAGTTACTGGTTTTATTGAAGATGTATTTGTATATTTATTTATTGTTTTATTTTTTGTGAGGAGTTGCAAACAAAATGGGCATCCAACCTTGTACAGTACAGTACTAATAACTGGGAGTAACAAAAGCTGTTTGGTAATAAAAAGTGAATAATATTTCATTATAAATGCTCTGTGACAATGAAAGTAGAGTTAAATGTTCAGTTTAGGTCTTCAACAAAGTCAGACAAATACACTCAAAAGACCATCTACCAATCAGGGCTTTGCACCATCTGCAAAATGAGAAGCATTAGATTTGAAGGTCCCTTCACAGCACTGTGTGTATAAACCTGTTTTTATTCTTTATTGATAGTCAGATTTGATCAATCAAAGCTCTAAAAAATATGCTGGGTCTTTATTCACATATGACATGGAAAGAAGTTTTTAAAATCCTTTATTTATTTATTTATTTTTTTTGTTCAACCTTTATTTATACAGGCTAGTCTCATTGAGCCATGGAGACTCATTTGCAAGAGGGACCTGTTCTCTCCTGACTCAAATAAGTAAAAACCTTTTTAGTGTTTATCCCTTTAAACTCAGTTTTTCTCTTTTTTTTTTTCATCAAATCCTCCAACGCAGACTGTATTTCATTGTTTGGTTTGCCTCGCAGAAAGATCTGCTTCTGATGGAAAGTCAAATAATGACTTAAGGTTTGGACATATAGTCAAATGTTTAGTGATGCGGAAGGTTAATTTACTGAAAGTGTGTATTCTACTTAGAAATTACGACACACACACACACAAAAAAAAACAACCTTGAGAAAAACTGCAGATTGAACCACTGGAGACCTGCAATTGGGTTTATGTAGATTTTTATAAACTTTGACAAGTGATTTAAATCTTTTTATTTTGGTAAAATATATGTGAAGCTTGCACTGAGGTAAATGTGTTTGTGACATTATAAATTAGGATATATGCATATAGATGATTAGTTTTGCTAAAGTCCCTTAAATATGTACCAGCATAACGAATAAATACATTTAGTAAATGGCAACAAACTCAATATCTTAAAATGCTGGAATTTTTATTATTAAAAACAACATTCACATTATTGTTTTTTGTTTCTAGTTACATTAGTCTTTCATGACTATGTTGCATGAATAATGTAAAACAGTTATCACAGTATTTTTTACACCGTTCAATAAATTGTACATGCCTAAAAATGTGCTCATTCATATTTAAAACATCTAACAATCTAATCAACATGTTCCCATTAGTAAACTTTCTAAAGCAACATTTACACAGAACATTTCTGACGTTTGTCTTTATTTTCGAGAAGATTAAAGTTCTCAACTCAACATTTCTTTATTGCCCTCCACCAAAGGCAAAGGGGTGATATATATATTTTTTGTCCATATTTGTGTGTGTGTTTATTCTCTGTTAGAAAAATAACTCATGAACCAGTGGATCAAACTTTCAGTAAATCACTGGATATAGATGTACCACTGATAAATATCCGAAGTTAAAACATTTTAGGATGACTGCCATAAGTAAGCAAAAAAATAAAAAAATAATAAAAATTACCATAGCTATGATTCAGTCAGTTTTACAGATTGAGGTAAAACTAGTTTTAGTCGCCGATTGTCATCCACAACTCCTACTTTAAGCGCCAACACATATCACAAGATCCCACCATACATCATGATCATGATCATGGATAATGTAAGTTGAAGGTTTGTTCAAAACAAAACAGCTGTTTTGGACACTGCTAAAGAAAGTGTTGTTTCTTCTCATTGTAAAATGGTTTTAGTGTAAAATTCAAATACAAAAAGCTGCTGGTGAAATGATTTCCTTAACAAAAATTAGTATCAGGAGCACAGGAGGATTGAACCCAGAATGCAGACTGACTCAGTGAGCTTAAACATCCATCCATCCATCCATCATATTTATCCACTTCTTCCTTTTTAGGTTGCAGCAATCACTGGTACCCATATCCAGCAGTCACTGTGTGATATGATGGGGACACCCTGGACAGGTCTCCAGTCCATCACAGGGACACACAGAGACAAACAACCATTCAGTCTCTCACTCACACTTGGGGACAATTTATAGTTACCAATCAGCCTAACATGCATGTTTTTGGTCTGTGGGAGGAAACCGGAGTACCTGGAGAAAACTCACACGTGCATGGAGAAAACATGCAAACTCCACCCAGAAAGGTCCCCGGCCAGGATTTGATCCAGCAACCTTCTTGCTGAAAGGTGGCAGCTCTAACACCATGCTGCCCAGAGCTCAAAATGCAAAACTTATTTTACTTAAGAAGATCAAAACGCTGTTGTAGTAGCTCAAACTTACTAAAACACAAAGAGAACTGAGGAGGAGAATCACGAAGGAGAACAAAGAAGACCGGGCTTGTGCCAAATACGGAAATACGATTAGTGGTGAACTGACAAGCATTCAAGGATTCAAGGTTCTTTTTTGTCATATGCACCACATGTGGTGGAACGAAATTGTGCACACAGGGTCCCAGTTACATCCAACAAAATTATAAAATGTAAAAGAAAAAAACAGTAATAAGATCTAAGATATGAACTAAGAAAAATGTTAACTAAAAATACACTAAGCACTAGTAGCATAAAAACAATATGCTGAACAGCAGCACGAACATGTTTGTGTGAGCAGATGAGTATGAATGAACACAGCAACATAAAACAGATCAGCAGCAACATGAATCAGATCAGCAGCAACATGAATCAGATCAGCAGCAACATGATGTGATTTTTCACAGTGATTATTCTGGTTAGATATTCATGAGTCTAACAGCTTCAGGGTAGAAGGTGTTCCTCAGTCTAGTGGTTCTAGATGTAATGATCCTTAACTTAATTCCTGAGAGGAGCAGGGCAAAAAGTGTGTGCTGGGTGAGTGGGGTCCTTCATGATGCAGGTGGCCCTCTTCCTGCATCTAGAGGTGTAGATGTCTGTGATGGTGGGGAGGCTGACTTCAACAGACTTCTGTGCAGCCTTCACCACTCTCTGCAAAGTTTTTTTTTTTCTGCAGCTGTGCAGCCTCCATGTCACACGTTGATGCTGGAGCACAGGATGCTCTCCACTGCACACCTAGAGAAGGTGAGGATTGAGCTTCCCAGACCAGCTTGTCTCAGCCGCCTGACGGAGTGGTAGTGAAGTAGTGAACCAGAGACTGAATATATAGAGTAAAGATGATTTGGAAAATAGAAGTACCTGGGTGATTATGAAGTAGGCACAGGTGTGAGTGGTTGACTAAAGAAAAGTGAGGGTGAAGGTCAGAACTGGCAAAGGAAACGCAGGAAGCAGGACAAAAACACAAGAATCCCAAAGAACAGAGAAATAAATACCAGAAAAAGAATAAGACTCAAAGAAACTCAAGGAACTAAATAAAATACCACAAAAAAAAACATAGATTTGAACAGTGGGGATTTAACATTCCTAAGCATTTGCTTTCTGTGTGCCTTATGGCCTCGCTCCATGTTTTTTAAAAGCATTAAGAAAATGAGAACAAGAGTGAGAACATGGCCTGCTGTAATAATCACATCCGATGTTGTAAAAATCACACTGCATGACTTTCCTTGAGTTTTTACTCTGAGCCAAGCATTTGCTGCAAGGACTGGGAGCATCACTTCTGGATCTGCTTGTTGGAATAGTTCCCTCTCATTAGCTCCAGTCACATCCAGTATGACTGTAAAAATCCTGAAGCATTCAACAGCTGATAAAAATCGATCTGACTGCTCATTCTGGTCACTGCAACTGGCACATCCTTTGACCTTAAGCTTGCCAACATTTGAACAGTGAAAGGCAGACTTAGAGTTGTCTTTTATTCTCTAATACTGTATATCAAGTGGTTGCTCAGATATTCAACAACCCATAAAGTCAGTTTTCCACCAGCCATAGCTCTTGTTCTGTATTTTATCCCAGTGATACAATAAAGCAGAATGTCTCTCCAGCAGCAATGGGGGCCTTCATCAAACATATTAAATCAGTAGGAACAAAATTAGACTCACTATAGAGGAAGAACAATGAAACAAGCGGTCATATTTAGTATACTTTTGGACATTTTAAATGTTGAATGTCCTAACATTAAACTACACATAGGAAATTAGAAACGGACCAAAGCTTGCTCTCAAACAGGTCATCTTTAGGATTTCCCCAATTTGGGGTGAGAATATCCCCAAACAAAACTCAAGAACATTAAAAATACCAGTGGAAAAAAGAAAAAGAAAAAACTGTTGGGTATTTGTTACTATTTCAAAAGAGAAGAGGAAGAATGGACATGGAAATATTATTGTTTCAAATATGACAGGAATGTCTGAGAAACTTGGAAGAATTGTCAACAAAGACATTGCACTTCAAACCTAACAACATCCTCAGACAGAGCCTGGTGCGCTCTAAGGATAAAACACCTGAACACGAGCTCTGCAGTGTTTTGTATGTATGCTGTCCGGTGCAGCGGGGAGCACAAGGAGGAAACTAAAACAACCACTTCAAAAGAACATGGTGCAAACACAGAAGAGCCCCCTCCTTTAGTCAAGAGTCAGTTGTTCTACCTGTATCTTAATGTGTGACACTATTTTTCAGGCAGATTTGTGCACGCTAGGGACTAACAATACGATGGTTTCAGAAGAGAGGGAAGGAAACCATTACAAAACAAGATGAAATGAGTAATTTCCATCACGTCATCCAAAATTTAGCTTTGACTTTTCTACATTCAAATCTTAAAACGTGACAGAAATGGCTGTTTTTTTCAGTCAGGAAAAAAACTCTACAGATAAAGAAAAAAGTTTATTTGAATAAAAAGTGAATTATTGTGTGAACCAAAATGGGGATATCTAGTTGTCTTCTATTTAAGCACTAATAACATAAACTGAAATCAACTTTCCCTGAAATGTGCGTAAGGTAGTGTTGCGTTTTGGAGCTGACTGTGAGTCGTCAGTCACTACAGCTAGCTACTGCTAGCCCTTGGGCCTTAGCTAGCCATGGACCCGCACCCAGCCCCCAGCACTTTCCTCCGGCTCTATCTCCCTCAGAAGTGGCAACTCATGCTATCAAATAAATCAAGGAAGCGTGGATTCAGTTTTACCAATTATATTAAAATCAAGGCAGGAAAAGGTTACGGTCCACAGCGCTGGACTCTCCCGTCTGTGACGCGTTACAGACCCGGAAGAAGAGCCTCGAAGTCCCGTGTCTTTACTAATTTATGGGATCCTATGACTCCTCCTTCACAGAAGGGGAGCTCAGCCTATCAGTGTATGAGGGGGCGTGGCTAAGTGTGGTCTTATGTTTACCGACGTGTTAGGAAAATATGAGACGGTGCTTCAAAGCTTTTCTATGTGATGTGGCAAGCAGATCAATATATTCCGTGACAGATATTGAATCCCAGGGAGACTCTCTTAAGAGTTTGCTGGCTCAGTTCAACCCAGTCAGAACCGGGTCATAATTTCATTATAATCCCGTCTCTGAGCAGATCAAAACCATAGGACCAGTCTAGATTAAAAATATCTTAACAGCAGTGTGTGTGTGAAAATAATACCATTATTTATGTGGATGTTCTAGGGATAATATACTTTAAAGCACTTTCTTGATCTGAATTTTATGTATCAAAGTCATTTTTTGTGGGTTTCCATATTTCCCTCTTTTCTCTACTCCTGGTAACCTGCAGTACAGATCATTAGTTTTTGAACGGATTTCAATCCACTCATTACATGTCCCATTTACCGTCGCTGCACAAAGATTCAACCTTTCATGAGGAAAAAAAGAGAACAAGGTCTGGCAGATGTACTCTGCTTTCAAAGATGATTATTACAATAGTTGCTTCAGTCTATTGTTGCTTTTGCAACATTTTATAGCTACTAACAAATTGGTATTTTTTTATTCACATTTTAATTGATATATAAAACTGTGGGAGCAAAGGTGATGTCATTCTGATAGAGAGCAAGTAATAGATCATTGTTTCGGTTCAGCAGTATTAAAATATTTGTACAAATTCCTACTTCTAATATCAATAACTTCTACACAAACAAACATCTAAGATTTCGAATAAAACCTCATGCAATTGCAGAAAAATAGGCATTTCACTACAAACCACTTCAAATCAATACAAGTCACACCAAACTGAATAACGGTTGACCATTATGTCTATAAACATTTGCTAAAATTGCACTGTACAAACTGGCATGCTTTTAATGCAACAGTTACAGAGACATTAACATGGAAAAAAAGGGTCTGGTGAGATTTAGGAGCAAACACAGACAAATCTATTGATATTATTGAATGTTACTGTCTGATGTTGCAACTTGTCTCACCTCAAGTAATGTTCCCTTCTATTTTTGCATCTGTATTGAAAATAAAGGTAAACACCACACTTGCTGCACACTGTCACGGTTTAGCAGTTGGACCCAAAAAATGCAAACTGGCTCAAGTAGCTATAACTTTATAATATAATAAAATAAAATAAAATAAATAAATAAAATAAAACAGATGAGGAAGTACAAAACCCTCTAGGAGAATTTCTTGAAGGAGCACAAGGAACACAAAAAAACACAAGGAGCACCAAACATTGCATGAAAGCCAAAAATGCTCTACTGAGAAATGAAAGAGAACTGGCTGATCACATATACAGTAGACTGAGGCTGATCTGTAAATCTCTTTTTGGTCTGCTACCTTCTTATATATCATCCCACATCATGCCATGAGTGCAGTTACAACATGCACTCTTAGGCCATTATTGCCTGCATTGTCCCCGCATTGCGGACTGAACTTGGCATAAAGGCCTTTTCCTACTCAGCTCTTGTTACCTGGAACATCTTGCAACAAGAACTGAAGTTATCCACCTTGATATTGTTACAGGGTTTCAAACATTTGATAATGTCAATAGAAAAATCAAAGCAAATATGTTCATTTTTAGTATTTCACCCTGTTTTATGGCACCCTGATCTATTGTTTTATACACTACTCTTATTTTAACTGCATTATTACTGTAGTCTATTGTTGCCATTGCCTACTGTTTTGTTGTCTGTACTTTGGATGTTCTCTCTGGAACAGTTCCCTCTTGTAAATGAGTCCCCGTGGCTCAATGAGGTATAAATATCTGTTTAAATAAAGGTTAAAAGAATGAATGATGAGGAGGAAGTGGACACTTGATGTCATAGATGAAGTCTAGTCTGGCTAAATGAAGTCTGGGGACAGGTGAGAGTGGGCAGAGCTGAAGCAGATGCAGCAAAACTGACAAGATGAGAAGGGGCACATAGAAAACATAGACTGATTATATGAAAACACAAGTAGAGTAGTCTCTCGACACTTCACGGTTTGACTTTCGCAGACTCTTTCGCGGGTTTTCAACGCAAGATTGTACACATCATTTCCCTGTGGCCTGGCTGCTCAGTGATAGCCAAGGGGTCCTCTCCTTTCTACTTATGAGGCTGTTAGCCTCAGAAAGAGAAAGGAGGGAGTGAGATCTCTCTTTTACCATGCTACTGTGGGAGCTTCAGTGAGGTGGATACCAGAGTGAGTGGCATGGATTGTTTATTTAAAATAATCAAGTGCTACCTATATTGAGCCTTAACCCGAACTGAGCTGAGCCAATCCGAGCCGAGCCGGGATGTTTCCCAAACCGGTTCGGAAAACGTCCCGGTGCTCCCTATGGGCAGTCCACCCTATGGGCAGTCCACCCTCGGGCGCTAATTGGCTCAGTAACTATAGCATCAGTCTCTCTGCTGTCTTTCACTGTGCTCTTTTAGAGCATTTAGATTTTAGAACATTTGTTAAGAAAATTGCAAGAGTGTGGGAAGGGTTTATAAAGCCTTAAAATATATAAATACTAAACTAAACATAACATCCCCACTTAGCTGATTTTCACCTATCGTGGGGGTGTCTGGAATGTAACCCCTGCGATAAGTTATGGACTACTGTAATGCAACTAAACAAACAGATCCTGACACATGCACACCAATGCTATTGAAAATGAATGCATACAATTTCCCAAGCTGACGGAAACAATTGTAAATCCATGCACAGTGTTATTTAAAATAAAGGTACAAATTGCAAATCTCTTTGCCCAGTTTCCTAAATTATGCAAACAAATTCTTATGACCTCAATTGTTTTTCTACCATTATTTCTGACAGGTTCTGTAATAAATGTACAATTGATGAAGGAAGATCAAAGCAAACTACTTAAAAGAACATGCTAGGTGCTTCTATCAACCTATCAAAAAATATTGTTTCTCCCAGTCAAAAGAAAACACAGAAATGAACCACCTTCTTTTTTTACATACAATAAATTCATGATTGTCTCAAGCCCAGAAACTTTTCCTGTTTCTTGTGTCTCATCATCTGCTACTTCTGTTCAGAATCCCTGAAGGAATTTGTTTTATGTAACCTATTTTACATACTTCCAACTCCTCCTCTCAAACTCTACCCCCTTGTTTGCCTCGTTGCCCTTCTTTCCAGAAAGCCTACACAATGCACATCGGCTCAGTCTTGTTTCTTCCCTTCGCCTATCTTTTGTGTCAAAGCTCTGTCCTCCTTTCTGTCTCTTCTGTCCATTGTCTTTGCTTCTTTTTTAAATATTTTGAGTTCTAGTATTCTTGAAAGTTTGTTGCTTTTTTCATCTGTGTCCATCTCTTTTTTCCCCCCTTCTAACCTGTGGGTTCTTTCTGGAGGCTGTATTTTTATTAATCCTCTTATAGTCCAACAAAGTTGACCAGTAAATTGAACAGTGTCTTGCTGCAATAAAAATAAAATCAGCGTTCCATTCTGGCAGCTTCAGGTGGGTTTTAGGTGCCTTATCACCGATTTACACACTGCCATTATGTTCCATGACATTTCAAAAAGACAAGGTAGTAGTCATGTACAACTGTAAAAAATGTGACCAAAACTCAAACCACATTATTGAGTCAACAGTAAAGGTGTCAGTCTGTGGTGTTTTTGTAGTTTTTCCTGTTTTCCATCCTCATTTTTTATTTTCAGAGTGTTTTCTGTTTAATTCCAGCTACTTGTGTGTTCTTTGTATATGTAAATGAGTTTCATTGTGTTCTCGATTCATTTAGATTTCTACTTTTTCACTATTGTTTTGCCTCAGTGTTTTATGGCTCCAACTTATCAATAACCTGTTCCTCAACTTGCCAGTCCCTGAGCAATCATATATACAATATATATATATATATATATATATATATATATATATATATATATATATCTATATATATATATATATATATATATATATATAAACTCAGCTTGTGTTCTCTTTAAGTCTGACTTTTGACTGCTCACTTCATTCTGCTCTTCAAGTACATTTTTCTTCTACATTTTAGGTGAAAACGTTTTACTACATAAGTACTGACATTCCAGTAAATGTATACTTCAGCATTTGTTATTGCAAAGTGTGGTCACGTAGAGATCATGTAATAAATCATGGCTTCACCCTGGTAAGTATCAGTGTTGCAAAAGAATGTTTTGAAAAGGAATAAAAAGCAATTAAAATCTATGCCTATTACAGCTTATCTAGCAAGTACAGTGTGCTCGGTGTGTGTTTTAGTGGAAGGCACCATTTGTTGACAGTCTGACCCTTGCACACGGCAGCTTTTGTTACCTTCTGTCAGGCCTGTCAGACTGCCAGTCAACACCACATGTCTCTCTGCCGTGGGCTCATTACAAGCCATTAGCTTGCTGTCCACAGAGCTGGTCATTATCTGACTAAAGCCGCTTAAGTTTTTCACCCACGATGCGGAGACAGAAGATAGTTGTTTAAAAGTACTTACTTTAGATCTTGGGAAGGTTCTGCTCTTACGTGTGAAGTCTCTACTGAATGGCTGAACACGACTCCTTCACTCCCTGTTAAAGTAGAATAAAAGAACAGGGTAATCTGTAGTGTTAAATGCAGCACAATCTGGGCAGAGGTTTTGCGTTTCGTGCTAACACTTAAGACAAGATGTATCAAATGTAGTTGAGGCATATTTTTTTTATAAAAAATAAAAAAAATACTAGTGTCGATGCTGATATCTCTTAAATACTTAATCAAAGCCAAGAAGTAAAAATAAAGAGTTCTGCTTTTTAAAAAATGCATTAAAAATTTTTGCATTCTCTTCTTTCCAATATGCATTTCTTACTAAAATGTAAAGGTTGGCTGTGGTATAATGACGTACTTAACCCCCCGTTTCCTGCAGCTACCTCTGCAGCTGTGAACAGATGCTTGGCACCAGCCCTCGCTGAGACGATACAGGCTATATTGAAAGCTCAGCACCAGTACAAATTTAATACTGCATGAGGCAATGTTACTCGCTGGCAGGCCCGTAGATAACAAGACGACCGAGATCTTGTTCAAAACTGAAACAGCAGCTGCCAAGTTTGTTTTCTAGAAGATTCAAGGGCGTCCGTAGAAGCGCCTCTTCCTGAAAACAATACTGAAAATCAAACTGGACCTTTTTAAAGTTCTGTTGTTGGTTTCAATCCGACACAATGATGGTAATTTTTTTAACAGTTTGAGACTTTTCATCACAGCTTTTTGGGTTTTCATTGCATCTTTGCTGATTACACGTAATGTTTATGAGTTTGTCATCCTCAGTTTTGGTGGCACCTGTCCTACTGCAGAGTGCCGCATGAAGTGATTTCTAAGCAAAGCTACTGAACTGAAACCAACACACTTGGCACAGTCTCACTCACAAAAAATGATGCACTAATGTCATTAATTTAGGAGTTAATGAACGTATGGCACGACTCCAGCAGACATTAATGCATAGGCTAAATAGATGTGTTCATATTCTGACCTTCTCCAGTAGACACTTTATTTTCTGTCCTTCATCACAGAGTGGAGGACAAAAAACTGTCCCCTCTCTGCCCTCATTCCCTCAGAGTGCTTTTAATGGACAAATGTCCTAAAGCGCTATGTAAGTATATCCACGTGTAGTTAAAACTTTACTTTGAAAGTTACATTTATAAGATTCACGTGAATGTATGTTTTTATATAATCGTCAACTATAACACGAGAATAAAATATTGAACCATAAAAAGACAGACAGGAAAAAGACTGCTCCGCCTGCTGATCGTGTCTGTCTGAACTCGGTACAGATCGCACTAACAGTAAGTATCTGAATGTGCAAGCTTCAGTCTCAATAAAGATTTTTTTAAATTTCTCAGTGTTTACCATAATTAACTTGATCTTATATTGAATTAGAACTCTCTCACCTCATTCTACTTTCAATATTTCACATTCATAACAGCAGCTTCAAATGTTATCAGCCCATTAAATGACCGTTATTAGTTGTTATCATCCCCATAGGAGGGTTCAGACTGTCCCTCCTGTGCCTCCTTGTAGGTTTAAATTCTTATTGCTGATAATATTCAACTTCACCCGCATCTAAAACCACAAGTCTTTTTTTGTTAACTTTATTTAACCCTTTTCCTAACCCTAACTTACACCTGACCCAGAGCACTGACCCTAAACCTAACCCCCTGACCCTATTATCAGTGATAAGAACGATTCAATTCAAAAATGCTTTTATTAATCCCAAAGAGAAATTAAGCAGCTCATCATCCTGGTTTCATTCAAGAGTTGTTATAGATGCTGATAGCTGTGGGCAGAAAGGATCTCCTGCAGCAAATCCGAAGAATACACAGACACTGATCCGTCCACCAGGATCCGAATTGCTGTCAGATCTGACGGGTCTCTCTGTCCTCCTGGGCAGCAGGACTGCCTGAGTGCCGGGCAGAATTCCTCCCTGAGCGATGGTCACTCCTCCCAGCAGTCAGCAGAACTCCTCGTCGCCATGGACGACAGCTGAAATGTGCTGGGGGACAATCCCGGTCCTCCCATTGTCACGAGCCAAGTTGTCCACCAGCTCCAGGATCTTGACTGTCAGGTACTCGAGCACCGCCACCAGATTGACGGGAATTCGTCTACGGCACCTCCTTTTCAACTCATTTGAGATTTGGGGCTGTAGCTAAGATATTATTGATGTTTTTGAGATGCTACTCAGCTACTTCTGGTTGTTAAAAAAAACCCACCTTGTTGCCATGGTTATGCATCATAACAAATGTACAAAAATAGAAAGGTTCCAGTAAAAATCCTTCCAGCTGCATCAGCATCCGATACCAGAGGAAGTAATCATCCGAAAAGAGTGATTTACACCCAGAAAAAAAGAGGAATTAAAGTTTTCAAAAGCAGTAACTCAGAATTAATTTAAGAGAGCTCCTCCAATATGTAACCACATCGAGAGGTGCAATTCTAGAATTATAACGTTCCTTTAAACAGGAGGGACAGTCTGAATGCAACCTATGGGGATGATAACAACTAATAACGGCTATTTAATGGCTGAAAACATTCAAAGCTGGTGTTCATAAGGACACAATGTTTTTTTAAGTTGTATGATTTTTTTTTTTTTTTTTTAACATGTCCCATTTAGATCTTTAATTATTTTTCTTTTACAAGACCTTGTTAATCCAGGCAGTTTTTTGCAGAACATATTTAGGGCATACTGCCACTTGATACAAGTCAACAGTATACTGTTCAGAGACATATTAGAGGTGGAATGTCATTCAAATGAACAAGAACCATTAATGACATTTTATTTTTTGTTCTCAAAAACAGGAAAAAATAAAAACACTGCAGTTATTATTGAGAATGAGTGTTTCTTCTAATTTTAGAGAACTTGAATGCCAAAAGGTGGTGCAGCACTCCACACATTAGGCCTTCATGGTAGAATGATCACACAGACGACATTTTTCTAAAAAGGCCCAGGACAACTTGCCAGGACATTGGAAATGCACCTGGATGTCTCTCAGACCATGAGAGAAAAAAAAAAAAGGAAAACTCTTTCTCCAGAGTTCTCAGTCTTTAGAGTTGCAGCAGAAGGTTTACATCTCAAAGCACAAAACACACAGGCAGAAGAAAAAAAAATCATCTAACTTTAAGATATGATACTACAAAATAAGCTGGGTAATCAAAGAAGAGAACAGATGTGAATTCTTAGTTTATCCTGCATGTATCGTAAGCTACACATTTATTTACACCCAGCTTCATTGATTCTGCCAGCAAGAAGAGAAACGTTTCACCAAAACTGCACCAAACTTGTAGGACTGCTAAAGATGCTTCACTAAGTAAAAGTGGTTTTGGTTGTGTTTTGATTGACGCATAAAAAAAAAAAAAAATCTTTTTGTTTTGTCGTTACAGAATATTAAGTCTAAACTATATAAAACTAAGGATGGGCTGAAATAATTTTTCATGAAAATGTAAATGAGCTCACTGGTTTTTTTAACCATCAAAAATATAATGCATAAATAAATCACAATAAAGTCCACTACTTATTAGTTTGTAAAATAAATAATGTCTTTTGTTAAATTTGTGTTTTAGAGTAATCCACGTTTTTATGTATTTTTCTCCTTAATATATTGTTCAGTATGTACATTATGTGTGTATGTATTAATACACTAAATATTGACCTTTTATTTGTAATTAAAACAAAATGCATGGAATCACATTTTTAATGTATTTCTTGGTGCTATTGTCAGTAATAAATCACAAACGTACTTTGTATGTAATAGTTTAAGTCACCGGTTCTTGTAAAAGTAGTAAAGTTAAAATTAACAGTTGTGCCTAAACTAACACAAGAATGTATTATAATGAAAAAAACACAAAAAAAGTCACAACTCTACCTGTAACTTTAAGTTTCTCTGTTCCGATGCTGATTTCTTCTTCATCTGCAGAGAACAGCACTCTCTCACCATCTGTGCTCCTCACCTCAAACCTCTGACACTGAGCCTCCACCATTTCTGAACCTGAAACAACACAACATGCATGAAATGTTTTCGGGTTCTATTTTACTGAAAATAATGTGAATGACATATGAAGAGAAAATGTCTCACGCAATCACTGGTGCAAGAATGTTTAGAATGAACAACAAAAAAGGATCTGAACGCCGAGTTAGAGCATCTTTGAGACTTGCAGAACTGTGGCACGACAGAAACAACTGCATAAACTGGATGTTCTGCACATGTAAACAAACAGATAAAATGTCATATTGTGACATGAGCTCAGAGCAAATGTGTGGAAATTAAATGTCTATTTAATAGGAAATAAAAAAAAAAGGAAATTGTGCTCTAATAAAGTCCTCAAGACAGCCAATATTAGTATTGTTTAATCTCATCCAATAATGAGAAAATCTTGTAGTTCATACTGATGGACAATACTGTGTAAATGCTACGTATTTACTCACATTAATACTAATAAAGACGGCTTATAAATGGGAATCCTTAAAGGGAAATTTTATTAGCTAATGTACAAACACAAACATCTATTAGTTTCATGTCACTGAAATTTGTACAGTTCTTGGCTAACATGGATTTTGTAAAATAAATAAATAAAGAAACAATAAAAGCTATCAGGGCAGCACGGTGGCACAACTGGTAGAGCTGCTGCCTCTCAGCGAGCAGGTCCTCGGTTCAAACCCTGGTCCAGGGGCCTTTCTGGGTGGAGTTTGCATGTTCTCTCCGTGCATGCGTGGGTTTTCTCCGGGTGCTCCGGTTTCCTCCGGGTGCTCCGGTTTCCTCCCACAGACCAAAAACATGCATGTTAGGCTGATTGGTAACTCTAAATTGTCCCTAGGTGTGAGTGGGAGAGTGAATGGTTGTTTGTCTCGTTTGTCTCTATGTGGCCCTGTGATGGACTTGCGACCCGTCCAGGGTGTACCCCGCCCCTCGCACAGTGATTGCTGGACATGGGCACCAGCGACCCCCGTGACCCAAAATGGAACAAGCGGGTAAAGATAATGGATGGATGGATGGATAAAAGCTATCATCTACGGAGCCCCAGAGGGGACATGGGGGATTTTTTTGCATTTTGCATTCCCACGCAAAGTTTTTTGCGTTCCCACCCAAATGTCCAACGTAAAAATAACTACTGCGGTAGCACACACTGGATATCCTTAGATTTAAGGCAGGTTTCAAAATAAAACTCCATGAACCTAAAATACTAGTGTCTGTTCCATTGTTGCTATTATTTGCAAGGTAACGCTACAATATGGTGAGAGAACACACAAACTTTTGCGTGGGAACGCAAAATGAAAAAAATTCCCTCATTTCCCCTCTGGGGCTCCGTACCGTAATCATCTTCATGTTCATGACTTAAAAAACTAATTAAAAGGATGTATTGAAGCCAATGCAAAATATAGTTATGACAAACTTTCAAAAAGTCTATTTGGACTCACCAGTTTTGCATAATTTTGTAAAATAAATAAATAAATAAACATTAGTCGGAGTCCGTCACAGATGCTGTTTTAGAGCAAGTTGAAAAGAAATCTAGAACAAAATCCTGCATCAGATTCGTCATCAGATCCGTGTCCATTAATGTGTTTTTGTGTTTGCGTGGCAGTCTCCATTTTCTCTTGGTGTTCTGTTTCATCAGCTCCTCTCATAGACTGTTAAGCCACTTCGACAATGGAACAAAAAAGAACTAGAAAGCACTATAATGTGGCTTTTAACTGTAATTGGGCAGGTAACAATTGGCATTCAACACAGAGTCAGTGACTCAGCATCAAGAGCTCCAGCTCTGACTGGTGGATGTAAGCGAAACATTTAGGTGAACACTCAGATTTTCACTGAGTGTGCTGCAGTATGAGTGGGTACAGCTAACATTTTGCTTTAATAAAACACAAACTGCAGCATTTCACACAGAGTTACTGAAAACGATAGCGTCAGTCTGATTTCGTTACAGGTCTGCACTGCAGCTGGCAGCTCTGTTTGCCTCTCCTTGTATAGGGCTGGTCAAAAGAAATGTTACATCTTATTAGAAAGTGGTCCACCCCAGTATCTTAGGATGTGATGTAATGACTTCTTAAAATGTAGAAAATGACAAAGTTGTCACACTGGGAGGCAGTCATTGGCAACAAATGCAGTTTTAAAGAGAACTGAGCAAAGACTGCAACTGGGAATCTGAAGGAATTTGATGACTTTGTTTTGGCAGATGTATTCCATTTAAAACATCTACATGAACACTCGTATTGGTTTAAAAGGCATAATTTGCTCTGCTGTGTAGAGAGTGGAGTGGAGCAGACACACATGCAGCCGAGGAGTCAAGAGACTGGAGAAGAGAAGATAAAGCTATTCAAGCTGACAACAATATAATGATGCACACTCACGCTACTCTGCTGCTATTTACAGCTGATTCCTCTGCAACAAAAGCGTTCCAGCAGGTTATAACCCACCAGAAGTGCAATGCAGGTGATGACATTTTCATCTAAATTTAACATACAGTTCCTGGGTGTTGATGTGACCTTCTTGCTTGCGTGCCTCAAACACATTTGTCTTTGTCTTTTGGAATTTTCTCATTTGGAAACTAGTCACTAATTTTATGTGCCTGCTTTATGAAAAAAAAGACAAAAAAAACGAAAGAATATAAATAATGTTAAGGGGTTTGATAAAATCTTAGAGAAGAATACAGACCTTTGACAAAGTGCATCCCCACCCCCCCCCACCCCACCCCCCCGTCAGGGAGCCATAAGGGGAAATTGTAAGTTCTCTGTCCTTCTGGCCGTGCAAGGTGTGAGCATGACTTAAAACATAAGTGAGGTACTGGCTTCCACTGTGGTGTGTGGATGCACATAGGCGTAAGGTTCCTTTCAAAAATTGGGTTGCCATGTCAAAATCGAAGATGACTGCCACCATAGATGTTAAACTTGTGAGCTGGTTAATATATATATATATATATATATATATATATATATATATATATAGTATGAGCCAGAAAGGCAGGAGATAATAGTCACAATGAAAATAAATGCAGTTTATAATAAGTATTATTTTCTGGATTGATTGACAGGTCGCATTGTGAATCCGACTCGTGGAAAAAAAAAAAATAACGACAGCTGTTAAACAAAAAAGTATTTATTCTTTAGACTTTATTCTTGTAATAGTAAGACTTTATTCAACTTTATCATTGCATTACTATGACTTTATTCATGTAATTGTATGGCTTTAAATTTTTTCCCTTAGCGTGGCAATGTAATTTTTATTTTATTTTTTTTAGCGTGGCCCTAAAACTCCGTCGTACAAATCAACACCAATCAACTCAAATTTATCAACGCTGAAAAACCAACACTACATATTTTGCTATGACGTCTCAGATTCACCGCCGATCATGATTTAAATAAAGTGTTATCAGTGTGGTGTCAGAGATGATGATCCTAGCAATGATAATGAATTAACCACCTCAGAGGTGATGACTGGAGTTTGAACGAAATTTCTTCTTGCTTTCATTTCCCCCCTAAATTAGAGAGTGATTTCTGTTATACTATCCCTACTGAACTAAAAGAAAAAAGATTGCCCTCTCCTTTCTACCATCTGGGCTCTCAAGCTATTAAAAGTGTCAGTTAGAAAGCCAAAGTGCCTTGTCATTCATAATCAAACTTTATTAGCAGCTATCAGTCTGCGATGAGGCTCTTTTTCATCTCTCGCTCCCTCTGTTTCTTGTCCAACTCCATCTCCTTGAAACCCTCACTCCTCTTGACTCTGTGAAACAAGTAATTAAGATTTGATCTATCTAAAACTTGAGCTGAGTGTGTGTGTGTGTGTGTGTGTGTTAGAAATATACTGTATGCACAGTGTAAGTCCACAGAGTGCAGTTTGACAACTGAAGTGGGAGAAGATTTCCACAACTGGAATCGAAGAAGGAACAACTCTGGCAAAGGTTTGAGAAAGATAAGAAATTGTTGCTGGTTTTAAATTAGACATATGCTGCGTTAGATGCTTCCTCTGACGTTTGATTACCACCTTTTCACTGTTCAGCTCTTGTTCAATAATGGAGCTTGTAGTGCAGATTTCCAACGTGGTTGCAGGTGTCACGGTCAGCATGTTTACCATGATTTGTGTTTTATTCACAAAGGAAGTCATCTTTTATCTGCTGAGTAAGAGTGTATAAAGCACCGTGAAATGGCAGAAGATGGGGAACTTCACTGATAAAAGAAAACAATGAAACCTTGTTCAAGAAAAAAAAAAAAGAGAAACATTAATTTACTCTTATTCCTACAATAAACCTGTCTTCAGATTTTTTTCTGTTATTACAAAAACAAGCTTTTGTCTTTATTCATTGCTTAAAAATGTTATATTTTGGGTGTTACCCATCGCTCTAAGGTCTCACGTGTGTATTAAGTCAATAGCATAATAGCATAAGAAACGAGCAGTGCACTGATGTCACCCCTCATTGAAGGATTTGAATAGTGAGAATTTGTAGTTTTTGAGTTGAGTGCTTTCCAAAGTGATGACACCTTTATTAACTGATTGCATAAAAGAGTGTTTAGTTGTTGTTGTGTTTTTTTTTTTTTTGCTTGTCCAAGACAACACAGCGTGATGGATACTGGTGAGTGGAGGGACCAACCAAGGCAGAAGCTTCTTGTTTACGTATACTCCAGGAGCAATTTGAGATAATTAGATCTGTCCAAGGCCAGCGGGGAGGCCAAATTCAGATAAACAACAATTGTTTGGGCCGCCAGACTGTTTTTCTGTCTACCTTCAAGTTCTGCTGTTGCACTCAATGGCAAATCCAAACAGCCAGATCTAGAAGACATTCTGCCTGGTCCGTGCTTAATTAGCTTTCTCCGAGATCAAATCCTTCATGCTAGCGAGTTCCAAGAGCCGCAAGTGGCCTACGATTTTCAGAAATCGCGTCCAGTTTGCAGTTGAGCTCGTTAAGCATGAGTCTGAGAGAACAAGGAACAAATTAATCCTTCACATAAAGCTGGCAGCTTTACCATGGCCAAAACTGCTGCCAACGTTGTTCTAATTTGTCAATATCCTGGGTATTTGCCAATTCCATAAAGCAGAAACCCTGTTATCATAAATCCAATAATGTACACATCTTTTACGTCCTCCACGAACAGGCACATCATCTTTCACTCTCTTCAGGAATCAATGACATACCCAGCTGCGTGGGTCTGTTCAGGGCATGAGGGCTCTCCAGCACCCTGTCGTCTGGGGGAATTTTATTAATCAATTGCACTGAGGGACCAGCTGACCAAATCCATAATAATTTCCAGATCGGACGATGTGCAAAGAGAGGTTCTGAGGTTGACAGGACAAGAAAGCAAAAATGCAGGAAGGACGGAGAGAGGGTAAGAGCGACCGTTTTCATCAAGAGCAAAAGAGAGAATGTAAATTCTTACGCCTAGATGTAGTCACACACCCAGATGGAAGTCAGTACCTCACTTATGTTTCTAGTTATTATTCTCACAACACAGACAGAAATGTATGGCAGCAGCCATCTTGGGTTTTGACATGGCAACCCAATTTTCAAAAGGTAACTTTTTCATGCCTATGTAGCCAAATATCAAAATGGAAGCTGTAACCTTACCTATTTTTAAGTTATAATGCTCACAAAATGCACAGATGAACAGAGGGTATTTCAAATCTCCCCTTGTCCAACGGGGAACAAAATGTAGACCCACAAAGTGTGATAGAGACAGTACAACCTAAAACATTAGCTTTCATTTTTCTAAAATACTCAACACCACTAACAGTTGGTGGCCAAATCATATCAGGTAAATAATAAAAAAAAAAGTGTTTTTGTACAAAAATCTTGCCTTAAAAGAACAGAACAGCCTACTGAGAATTTTTAAAATAAATATCACCTTGTGCAAATAAAAACATACAAACAAACAAACAAAACTATTTGTTGAACAGGGACAATTAAGGATAGGAGAGAGGTAATCATCCAGTAGTCAATATCTCTTGTTAGAGGTTAAATTGAGATTTTCTTATTTTCTTTAAAAAAAATATTATAAGGAATGGTTTTGTCATTTTAGTGTGAGTGTGCACACTCTGCAAAAATGAGAAATATGAAAGAGATCCCTTGACAAGCTGTAGATTAAAGCTTAACAAAATGACGGATCACAATGGTTTAAGATACAATAAAATCTTTATGGTGGTGGCTCTCTCCTCCATGTAAACCATATTTCTTCTGACTGTGATGCAAGCAGTGTTGTATAAAGTACCTCAAAATGATACTTCAGTGAAAGTACAAGTATCGTACCATAAAATTACTTTAGTAAAAGTTAAATTCTCCTTTAAAAATTATTACTTGAGTAAAAGTCTTAAAGCATCTGACATTTAATGTACTTAAGCGTCAAAAGTTAATTTCTCATATAAAATCTACTTAAAGTAAGAGTAAAGTGAATGGTGAGAATTTCCAAAACAACATTTATTGGGTGCAATATCCAATGACAAAAACTTAGATAGTTTGAACTGATCAGTGAAAGATTGCTCTTTAAAAAGTCTGATTTTAATGACGTATATTCATTCGACATTTACTAACTTTTATTCACAAAGCGGTTAGAAAGTCCACATTGTTGTGTAGTTGGCTTGTTTACTGAGTTAGGTTCTGGCTTGTTTCTTTCAGAATATAATAGTTCATATGCTCTTGGATGCACCGTGGCTGTTCCAACGCTAGTGAATTCACCGCTCTGTGTAAAGTGCAGAGCTCACTTGGAGTTTTTTTTTCTTTTCTTTTATCTCCCGACACGGACGGAGCCTTGTTGTTCAAGCTTGTTTGCTCTTTACTGGTTTACTGCTGGGCAGCACGGTGGCGCAACTGGTAGAGCTGCTGCCTCTCAGCGAGCAGGTTCTTGGTTCAAACCCCGGTCCAGGGGCCTTTCTGGATGGAGTTTGCATGTTCTCTCCATGCATGCGTCGGTTTTCTCCGGGTGCTCCGGTTTCCTCCCACAGACCAAAAACATGCATGTTAGGCTGATTGGTAACTCTAAAATTGTCCCTAGGTGTGCATGAGAAACTGAATGGTTGTTAATCTCGTTTGTCTCTATGTGGCCTTTGATGGACTTGCGACCCGTCCAGGGTGTACCCCGCCCCTTGCACAGTGATTGCTGGACATGAGCACCGGCGACCCCCGTGACCCAAAATGGAATAAACGGGTAAAGATAATGGATGGATGGTTTCCTGCTGTGTGTAAATACCAAAAGAAACACAGCAAATAAATCACCCTAAACTGGATATCTGTCTCCGTGTTCTTTAATGGGAAGACTAGTGGCCCATCAACTTCATACCTTGCTGCTCTAAAGCGGTTAATGTCCTGGAGAACACCAAACCTCTCCTTTTTAGCAGCTACCTGCACTGTGAGTCAACCAAGACCTATTGTAACCTTCTAATTTTATATTGTAGGAATGAGTAACGAAGATGGTTAAGAGAGATGTATCGGAGTAAAAGTACACATTTTGTTCAACAAACTTCATGCTCAATCATCCAGGTATCAAATCCAATAAATCTCAGTCAGGTCATCTGGACAGTTTCTTTTTTATAGAGACGTTTCACCTGCTATCCGAAGAGCTTCATCAGTCTGAGGAGTTCCAGTAAACTATCCCCCCACACATTTTATTGAAGAAATGTAGTGTAGAAAAAGTGAAAGTCTCTAGAAATGTAAATAATGAAGTAAAAATGTGTCAAAATTCTACTTAAGTACAGTAACAAAGTATTTCAACTTCCTTACATTACAGCACTGGATGCAAGACCCTATGAATGAAGCTAAAAGAAGCTTATTGCTTACATATTTTCATGCATTTACCAGGCTTTAGACTTGACACCAAGGATACCTGTTGAGAAATTACCAAAATAGCTGAACATCAACACCTCCCACACACCATTTCAGTTTAAACATGTCTATCAAGAAGAAAGGGAGAACATTTCAAAGGAGAGTTGCGCCAAACATGTGAGCGTATTCACAAATAGACGTGTCTTTTTAATGCTAAATGCTGTTAAAGTACAACTTTTTTTCTGAACAATCAGCTTTTCTTAGTTTAAAGTAAATCATCTGTCAACATGAGATATTGTGGATTAATTATAAGAAAAATTACATCTAAAGCATACAAAATGTGGAAAACATGAAAGTGCTTGAAAACTTCTGATCTAAAGTGTTTAAATATAGTTTTTAAGTTATTTAAGCTGACAACTGACAATAGGTACTGACTAATATCAAACATTTCCTTCAGTAATAAAAATAAAACATGAAAAGGAATCATATTCAGTGTTGTAGCCACATGCCCTGCAGAACACTGCAAGTACAGTTCAATCACTAGTGATGTTGGTGAAAAGAAGTTGTTTGAAAATGATGGATCAGATGAGATGTGAAGCAAGTCTTATGATTGATCCGAAGTGGCATGCACTGAATAGGCAGCTGACAGCTGCGGGGAAAGGGGACTTTCTTGACAGTTGAAATATCCTGTGTTTGCAGAGATTTGACTGGCTTAAATGTAAGTTTCACCTAAATGCCCTCAGTAAACTCCAGTCCAGTCAAAGCTGGAAATGACAGACATAAAAGCTGTATAACCACGAACAAAGTTAGGCAATACTAGAGAAATTGGATTTCCTGCACAAATGCAGTGTGAATGCTTATTGCCGAAGAACTTGATGAAAAACAGCTGAAATTAGCTAAAAAAAAATGCTCAAATGTAACTGAAATTGAAATTGAAAAAAAAAAAGCCTAAGTTAGCAGAAGAAAGCAGAAAGAACACATATTTGCTAATTTAGATTTACATAAGCAGAAATGGCCAAAAAAAAGAGGAAATAAGATTAAAAAGGCTGAAAATAGCAACAACAAAAACAACAAAAAAAGCTGAAAAGTAGCTGAAAAGGCAGAAAGAAGCTTAAATACCAGAGAATGGAAGAAGCTGAAATGCGCTAAAAACATGTGAAATTAACTGAAAAAGCTAAATTTAACACAAAACAGCTAAAAAGTAGCTGAAATAGCAAAAAAAAAAAAAAAAAAAGGGCAGAAAATAAGCTGAAATTAACAGAAAAAAGATAATAAGGCTAGTTACAGAAATTACCAGGAAAAAAAAAAACTTGAATTTATCTGAAAACAGCTGAAATTAGCTGAAAATGCTAAGGCAAAAAATAAAAAAGTAGCTGAAAATGTAGAACAAGCTTAAATTAGCAGAAGAAAGCAGAACTAATGTTTGCTGAAAGAAGCAGAAATTATCATAAAAAAGTGGAAATTATCTGAGAAATAAAGGCAGAAACTAGCATAGCAAAAAATAAATAAAATGCTGAAAAGTAGCCCCCCCCCAAAAAATTTTTTTTAAAAATAAATAGAGAGAAGCTTAAATTACCAGAAGGAAGTGGAGAGAGTTTTTGTTGAATTAGGCTGAAAAAAGTTGAAATGAGTGCAAAAAATGTGGAATTAGCCGAAAAAGCAAAACATAGTGTAAAAAATGCTAAATAGTAGCTGAAATACCAGTAAAAGTTTAAACTTGCATAAATAAGCTGACATTAGCAGAGAAAAGTTAGAAGAAGCAGAAACATGTAGTTAGAAATAATCTATAAGGATTATGAAACAACTGGAAAAACAGCTGAAAGAAACAGCTGAAAAATGTTTAAATATGCACAAGGAAGCTGAAAGAAGCTGAACCAGAACAAACTGTGAAAAGAAAAGGTTGTAAATAGATCTAAATATTTGAAGGAGGTAAAATTAACTCAATTCATTTCATATGAGAAAAAAAAAAGTGGCCGAAAAGGTGAAATATTTCAAAAAGCTAAAGTTGCACCAATACTAAATGTCATAACACCCTTCTCCTGAAAAGGCTGAATTTTTTGATATATGATTTGTTGAAATAGCACAAAAAATGTGGAACGTGGAATATACCCTAAAAACATACAGAAGAAAAATGGATCATAATAGTGTGAATGCGTCATAAAAATTCACACAACTAATATTTAAAAATATTCAAAAGTTGCAATGCATAATTTGTTAAGCATATAAGGTTTTGATTATTATGACTCACCTTCCATTTTCTAATAGAGCTGTACTGAGTGGTTATATAAGAATACTGAGCAAAGTTAACATGCAAGGGGGAAAAAAAGAGTAGTAAACACAAAGTAATTTAAAGTCAATGTGCCATGTGCAAACAGCAACAACATTTAGAAAAAGTTGCCAGCGGTTATTTGTTTTAAGTGATTGCTTGGAGAACTGACAGACGACAGTGTGATACCTAGTGGGAAACAAAGTTAATTTTCTTCATGCATATGAAATAGTAAGGTGCTGAAGCAAAATAAAATACGCTAGTCAATGTGCTTGACTTAAAATATTCTGCTAAAGAACTATTTTTTTAGAGTTTAGATTTAATTGTGTTTGAAACAGAAATAAAGAGCAAAAAGCTTGAAATTCTGCACAAACCTTGTTGGGTCTTTCCTCAAAGACCTCAGGTTTCACTCATTAAAAACATGAACTGAAAATATGATTTCTGAAAACCTGAAGAGAGGCTTGTCAAGTGATGATTACGCTAGCTTCTTTGTCACCTTAATAGTGACCTGCAGGTGGAAAATGTTAATCATGTTTAAATGAATAGCCTATTGACAATTAATTGCTTCCTGCAAATGCCTTTCTCGCTGATCACACTCAAACAAATCTACCACCAATAACAGCAGGACTCCTTGTTAGGTAGACTTAATAATTGATGCACTGATTTAAATAATCACTTCCTTTCAGTATTTCCTCTGTTGTCACAAGTGCTTTCCTCAGCAGGATCCTTCAGCAATAATAATGCTTTGAGAATACCTCACTGATGAGGCAAAGTGCATGAGGGTAAAAGGGTTTGAAAACAAGGAAGCCGCACGGTGCAGCCTGCGACTGAGGTTCTGAGTTATTTTAGAACATGTGATTTTAGCGTGCCCTGTAGGTGTCACACACGTGTTTATGATGTCAGGATGTGGTTTTAGTAGTTTGTAACACCAACACTATGTTAAATTTGAGCTTGTGTGAAATATTGTTTGTTTATCCAACAAAATTAAGTCATGTCCTCTGGATGGTTTCTTTTTGTTGAAACGTTTCGTCTTTCATCCAAATTACTTCATCAGTCCGAGGAGCCACAATAAACTCAGTCTTACAAATAGCACCTATAGTGGATCAACCAGTTTGATGGTGCTCAGATGGTGCTGAGCTTCTGTCCTTCCTTATATAGATAACTTTACTAATTGGCATTTATAATGTATGTTATGTTGTTTATGTGTCATAATTAGCTTAACACCAGGTCAACAGTGCAATGAAATGTTCAGGATGAGAAGAATCGATTCAACTCGCTAAAAAAACCCAACAACAAACAAGAAATAGTAAAGCATGCAATAAGGGTAAAAAATAAAGTACCAAAAAAGTGAAAAAGAAATATAATATTTACAAGGTCCAAGAGAAATATAGTAAACAACAACATGGTAGAATATAAGTACAAGTAGGATGAATTTGTGTGAATAAGTATTTCACAGGTAGTAATGTAAGCAACAAAGTTCATGCTCAATCATCCAGGTACCAAATCCAATAATTCTCTGTTGGTTCATCTGGACAGTTTTTTTTGTATAGAGATGTTTCACCCTCTATCCAGAGGGCTTCATCAGTCAGAGGAGTTCCAGTAAACTGTTTCCCCACCAAGCAATAAACTCCTTAAGTGGACCAACCAGTTTGCTGGTGCTAAGATGGTTTCTGGGGGCTGTAATCTAAGCTTAAATACACATGATATATAGTACATAACTGACATACACTACACATGTTGTGTGACATGTTATTACACAGGTAGCAACATAAAGATTAATTGAATCATGATAAGGTAGTGACATACATGATGTATGGCATATGTGACATACATCATATAGGCATATAGGGCATGAGATATGACGTACATACTGTACATGACACAGCCACATAGTGCAGCAGCAATACACATATTAGGTGTGACAGATGTGGCTTAGCGCACTGTTATTGATAATTGTTCAGTATTATTAGGAGTTCAGTAATCTGACAGTTTATAGCTGTCTTTGAGTCTTTTCGTGTGCGATGGGAGGATCCCGTATTGTCTGCCTGAGGGTAGTAGATGGAAAAGTCCTTTTGCTGGGTGGGTGTGGTCCTTAATGATGCTGCGTGCTTTACGCAAATCACATTTTATGTGGATGTTTCTGTTCAGTGCCTTGACCTGAGATGACGTCTGTTCTGACTTGGTGCAATATAAATAAACTGAATTGAATTTTATTGAATTAAGCATGTGGTGTAGAGGACCGTCATCTAAAACGCCCGGAAAGCAGCTGGGGGGTTACTGACCTTGCTCAAGGACACACAGTTGGGCAAATGAGAGTGGAGGCAGATGTAGACAGTTCACCTTTCCCACCTAGTTTCTTTGGGGGGACCATTCTGGGGGTTCAAACCTGTAACCTCATGATCACAAACTCACCTTCTCTAACTTCTGCGCCCCATCCCTCATTTGTCCTTTAAAGTACTTTTGCACAAATATGCACAATAAACAGTTTTATTGAAATAACACTTCGGTCAAAATGTCATTGACTGCTATGATGAAATGTAGACAATGTTATTGTGTGCACACGTATGAGTGGGATATGCATGCCACTTTTTTTAACTACATGACATTTGACCTTTGTTCTCAATGAACAACAACAAATACCAACACTAATAAACTTCAAATCAATTTATTTATGTCACTTCTATGTGACTTGTCTTTTCCTATAGATCAGTTCTGAAGAAAAAATAAATAAAAGTTAACATTTTGAAAACAAAACATTTAAAAAAAATGCTAGGTCTTTTTGATGCCTTAGGTGCACCATTTTAATTTAGTTGTATATTAGTTGTTTTTTTTTATGTTGTGACGAACCATGGTCTTCATCAGGGTTAATATGTGCAGTAGCATACACTCTTGTTTTGTTTCACTAATGTAACAGCAATTGTGTACATTTCATGTATGCTAGCTTAATTGTAGGTTTGAGTTAGTGTGTGCATGGTTTTGTGTTTCTGTCTCCCCTCTTTTCTGCTGATGGCTGGAGATCAACACCAGCTCTCTTGTGACCCTGAGCAGAATTAAGTGGGCATAGTAAATGGAAATATAAAAGGAAGCTTGATAATGATCATATTGTAAGGCCAACACACACATACAAAAAATGCAAAACAACACGTCAAGAATGGTTAGAATGAAATGTAGCATAATAACAAGAACCCTTTAAATGATATTCACTTGGACAACAACTTAAAGACCAAACCATTGTTATTGGCCTGTAAAACATACACTCACATCTTAAAAGTGGCCCTCATGTGATGACTGCATGTGTTTATTTTTGTCATTCATTAAAACTTCAAATCCTGTTTTTTTTTCCACCCAAACATAATAATATTTTAGTATTAGTTTCCAATTGTTCCCAATTTGTATTCTGTAGTTAATGGATAGAACACATTAAAGTGGTGCCAGTGTAACTATTTTACTACTGCACATTAAAGTGCTGAGACCACAATAAAAGTTATATGGGTTTGCCGTCCTGAAGTTTAATTCAAGGTTTTAAATAAGGGCTTCTAGCAATGAAAGGATATGACGCAAGAAGGCGATAATAGAGGATGGAGGCCTGAGTACAAAGAAGATTTTAAGTAAGCCAAGTAAACATGCACGGTTGATTTTCACAAACTGGTCAATCTCTCCTTATCTTTCTGTCACATTCCTGCAATCACATGGAGTGTTTGAACATTATTATGTGACATTCATATGAAATATTTCTCATTTCAATGTGTTTGTGGGGTGTTTGCATGCATGGATGATCATTTTTGCATTTGTGAATACTAATACACTCTTGAGCTAAGAAACGTGTCTTAAAATAGGTCGGTCTTGTTCCTTTCGTTATGTGGGAAAAATCAATCAAATTTAGTATAATTTTAATCACTTTTTAGTTTTCCTAAGGCAGCCATGCTGGCAGTAGGCATTAATAAAGCTTTTAACTTTAAATGAGGTTTTAAAACAATGTAGTATCATCGTACTTAAAAATGTGGATTTTATGAATACTTTTCACCTTTATGACAAGTTTTAATGCTCAGCTGGGTTTGTCCAATGGCTAAATTACTTTTCACTTTTTTGAATATGGGGATAATTTGGTGTCTCCAGTCTATGCCGATTCAGAATCTAGATTAAACATTTAGAAGGGCTTTTTCAGAATTATGATCAGCAAGAGCTGGTTTGGCCAAATGAAATGAGACATGCTGACCTATAAAGGGTTTACTGTAGTCCCTCGTTACATCACAGTTGGACATTGACGGACTCGCTCTTTTGTGGTTTTTCAGCGATTGTCAACTTTAATATTACTCATGTGATTGAGATGGTACGAGATAAAAAGTTAATGGAAAAAAAAACTTCAGACAGGCGCTGCCATTTTGTAGTTTTCTTTCAATAAGCCTACATTGCAACACCAGTCAAAGAACTACACTACCCAGAAGACAACAGTGCTTCCAGCCACTGCTTTCAGCCGAAATGAAGGAGAAGTTTTGATCCGATCTGAACCTGACTAAAAGTTCGATCCTTACTCGCAGTGACTTTGGCACTCAGTGGTTGCAGAGTCGATCAGAACCAGACCAGGACTACTTCCAGCCTCACTGGTCCATCTGAGTGCTGCTTGCCAGTACATGAAGCCTCTCGAGCTGGGAGGTGTTGCTTGGAGGTCCGGTGTCTTCTCTGGAGCTCACCCGGACTCTTTCATCCAGATCCGTCTGGATTATTTGGACTCGATTGGGACCACTGTGTGGTTTTTCTCTCCAAAAGCGTCTAGTGCTCAACGGCTGCAGAGAGCCGATCAGAACTGGACCAAAACCAGACCAAGGCTGGTGAGTACCAGTGGTGTAGTCTACATTTTTGTAGTGGGTATACTGTGCTTAGAAACCAAAGTACGCTGGTTAGTGCAATGTAATCAGCAATTTATTTTTATTTTTAAGCATATTGAACATTTCCAAATTTCTTAAATGCACAAAAACATTGTGCAATAGTTGGCTTTGTATTAAAAACATGTTATAAAGTTCATAAAACTGTATCAAAGCAAAACATGTTTAAATATTATGTAGTAAGTAAGTACAGAATTATACAATAATTTGCTGGATAAGTGCATACTAATAGATGGTTACGGTTCAACTGCTGTTTAACATATCAATGACACATGCCTAATGATATGTTACATATCACTGGGCACTTTTAAGTGGGTGTACTGAAATACTTAATTTTTTCTAGTGGGTATACTCCGTATGCCTGCGTATCGCATAGACTACACCACTGGTGAAAACCCATATAAAATTTTGCAGTACTGTACAGTACATATACGTGTGTTGTTACAATTATGTAGGTTTAAAAGCTTAGAACATTGCAAGAGTGTGAGAAGGGTTTATAAAGCCTTAATATATATAAATACTAAAATAAATATAGCGTTCTTACTTTGCGTTTTTTCACCTATCACGGGGGTGTCTGGAACGTAACTCCCGCGATAATCGAGGAACTATTGTATAAAGAAATAAGGAAAGGAAGGCAACAGAAACTGGACTTTTAATCTATTAAAATGTGTACTGATCATAATTGTAATGTATCAATATGAAAAATGTCATACATGGTTATTACAATCAATCGTTAAGTGGATGGATTTAGTGTAAAAAAAGATGACATTGTTCATTGCTAAAAAAAAAGACACCCTTGGTGGTAAGGTGTTATTCACTCCCCTCAGTATCACAGTGGGAGTTTCTCACATTTGCTGCATGAAAAAAAAAAAAGTGTGAAATAATGTGTGTGATGGGCTTTGAACTTGGCAGTCCATTTATCATTCCTCCTGCCCGCTTGTGGTGTTTGAGATCAACTTAAAAATGCCAAATATTAACTCAGACATTAAACACCAGAATTATACTAGACATCAAGCATTAGTGTCACAATTCAGCAAGAAACATCCTTTTAAAATGGAAATGAGTGCAGAAAAAGTACTTAATTGACCAATTTTGAGCTTTTATTTTGCTTCATAGGCCAACATGATTTTGGTACTTGTAGGTTTCATGCAATTTTAGCTGAATGTGCAAACAATTCTTTTAAAATATGAAACTAAATGTCCTGACATGAAATGTCAACAGAGATCAGATTTATCCTGTTTTAACTTATTTCCACTGGTTTTCATTTCAAATTATTTTTGAATTATTCTACACTATCTATTGTTTACTACAATGGCTTAACATTTAGGCTTTTTTAAAATGAACTCATCCTAGCTGGTCACCCCTCGAGAGGTTTTTCCTGTTACTATCAGATCTGATTGTTGTCTGCAGAAATTTTAGTTATAAATTGGGTGGCCTGGGATGGACTGGTGATCTATCCAGGGTGTATCCTGCTCCTGAAGTCTAAAGCAATGAATGCATGGAGAAATGCACCATTCTGGGTGACCCGGCACAGGATCCTGCAAGTAAAGAAAACTGATGAATGGATGGATTGAAAATAGGAGGCAAAACCTTTTTTTATATTCAAGGTATTCTTTTCAATGTCTAACATCAATGCTCGCTCTGCTATTAAAAAATAAACGTATAACCTATCTTTATAAATGAATTCCACGACCACTTGTCGCATATTTTAAATAATGTGATGTTTTTTCTATTTTGCACTCTGCCTCTTATTTTATTTTTAAGTTCTTGTTTGTACTGCCATTTTACATTTTTATATGATATATACATTTTAAATGTGCTGTTTATATATATATATATATATATATATATATATATATATATATATATATATATATATATATATATATATTATAGTAAAGCCTAATGTTGTTCTTTTCTTTAATTTGTTTGCGTTGGTAAAAACCTCAGGTTATACTGGTTTTAAAAGAGACCAACAACAAAAATAAAATTAGGTGTGCACCCACTTGTTTATTGCATGTTTTCATATTTGTTATTTTTCCCCCCACAGTATGTGACAAAATCATGGTTAGTAAATTATTGGTTGCTGTGGCTCAGGGTAAGGGCAATTGGATTGCTGGTTCAGTTGCCCTCGATAAAGTAATACCTTTTCTCAATGAGACAATATCCCTATGCATACGATGATATAAAAAAAAGAAGGGAAGTGATACTTTGCTAATGGTTGCCCCAACCTATAAATGAAGATTTGTGACATGTTAGTTAGATGTTTAGCCTCTTATGCAAAGTAATTAGCAAATGAAACAAATGGGTAACATGTTTGAACCTTGCCATACTTGCATAATTAAAGTTTACCATCTGCCTTCTTGGATGAGCTGTGTACTAAACACTGGAATTTCCACAGAAAACATATATGTTCCATATTTTTTGGCCTATAAGTCACCTTTTTTTTTGCATAATTAGCATGCCCTGCAACTTATGGGCCGAAGTGATGTATTTATGGATTTTTTCCCATATTTATAAACCAACTTTTGGCTGAGATATGACTGTACATCCATTCTGACTGGAAAAAAAAAAACAAAAAAAAAAACAGTACCATTTTCAGCCACTAGATGGAAGCATAGTAGTAGTAGCATTAAGAACACAAAGTTTGTTTTCTCAGTCATCCAGGTATATAACAACAAAAAAAGGTTGAATCATGTCATCTGGACTTTGTTTTTTGTTAAAAAGAAACGTTTCGCCCCTCATCCAAGAGGCTTTGTCAGTCTGAGGCCTAGCCATCTGGTATTACCCAGAAGACATGATTCAACCTTTTTTTGTTGTTAGTAGCATTAAGGTATGCCTTTGTATCATGTAATGGGTAAACGTGGCTATAATGACAAATTCAAAAAAGTTCATGCAAAAACAATATACTTTATTGTTTTCTTCTGGAACTTTTTTGAATTTACGGTCATTTGGCAACCCATCGATTTTTGGCACAACACCGGCCCACATTTCTGGGTTCGGCCCACATTTCCGGGTTGTCAGCGGTGACGCGTAACAAATGCGACGCATCAACGGTGACGCATACTAGATGCAATGTTTACAACGAAGCAACATATTTATGGATTTTTTCACTTTTTAGACATATTGGGACTGATGCAACACATAGGGCAGTGTGACGTGTACAGTGAAAACTACGGTGTGTATATATATATATATATATATATATATATATATATATATATATATATACTTTTTCAGAAATAAGAGCAAGCTCACTCCTGATAAAACCAGGATAAATAAAAAAATACTCTTTTACTGCGCTTGCCCTTTAAAAAGCACTTGTTGCAACATCCTCCTGCATAAATGTTGATGTTTGTCATGCTTCTCTCTGGGATTCGTTTCATACTCCATCAATCACTTGATGAACCAAACAGCAGTTCCCTCTTTACTGGCATTTTCTGTAACTTAGCGCTCACAGATGGGATGTTACAACTCTTCAACTGACAAGTCGATTTTCACTTTCTGATGCTTGAAAATTGTTGCCATAAATCTGTTTGGGCTCTACTGAAACAGAACGGATTTTGACCTTATTTTATTTGACTGCGTCTATTTAGTAAATGTTTGATACAATCTTAAAGAGAAAACTGCACTTTACAATTTCTGTAACAAACCCAAACTTAACAGAACTTGTACTGATCAACTGTTTAACGAAAATGTGTAAATTGATGCCGCTTTTTATCAATCTTTGAGATGTGGTACTATCTGTGTTTTTTATTATTATTTTTGTTTTGTTTTTTTACACCGGAGGTGTCTGATTTACCACAAAAAATATCTGTGACAGTTTTGGGTCGTATTCGTGTTAAAAGTTAATTTTATTTAAAGAAGAGTGATTTGATATTTTACACTTATGTAAAGTGCAAAGCTCCCAAGAACATGTTGAATGGATACATAAAGAAATTAAAAACAGAAAAGAGCATTATAAAATTGAGTTGCTTTTCATTTAGTAAAGTTTTTAGTTTGTAAATGTAATTTGATCAGAGACAATTTGCTTATTTTGAAATTGTTAATTTGACTGCATTTCAAGCTCAAAAATCAAGAATCTCCCATTAAATTAATGTTATTTACTTTTGTCACTAGGCAGTATTATGTTCTATTGCTTTTTTGTTCAGCGTGTAAAAAGAAACAAGCGTTGAAAAGGTTCGAGTTTTGAATCAATTTAAATATTATCAAGTAAAAGGAGTGTAATTTCCGTAAATTTACAAGTTGCTGTTCAGCAAATGTTTAAGAAAAAATGTCATCCACTGGATCAACATCACACAGTTTGCACAATATCCAAGGGTTTATAAATGTTTTATTCTTTTAATTTAATTTTGTTTCAGGATATTTTTTGCTCGGGCAGCACAGTGGCACAACTGGTAGAGCTGCTGCCTCTCAGCGAGCAGGTCCTTGGTTCAAACCCCGGTCCAGGGGCCTTTCTGGGTGGAGTTTGCATGTTCTCTCTGTGCATGCGTGGGTTTTCTCCAGATGCTCCGGTTTCCTCCCACAGACCAAAAACATGCATGTTAGGCTCATTGGTAACTCTAAATCGTCTCTAGGTGTGAGAGAGAGAGTGAATGGTTGTTTGTCTCGTTTGTCTCTATGTGGCCCTGTGATGGACTTGTGACCCGTCCAGGGTGTACCCCGCCCCTCGCACAGTGATTGCTGGACATGGGCACCGGTGACCCCCGTGACCCAAAATGGAATAAGCGGGTAAAGATAATGGATGGATGGATGGAAGGATGGTATTTTTTGCTCATTTTTGGCTTAAAGTGTGGTTTAGTGCTTTGTGATTTTTCAATTTGTTTCTTGTCTTGTTTTTACTGGCTCAGATTACTAATCACTACTCATTACCTGCACTACCAGTATATAAAATCACTGGTTTAAAGTGAATTTTTTGTCAGATTGTGGTCTTTTCTGTATTCCACTATAGCAAATGCTCCTGGTCTGTTCAGCTTATGATAGTTTAGTTTTGCTTTGGTTAAAAACTGTCCTGGCTTGCATGATTCTGCCTTGCTGTCCTTTTGATTTTTTCATGCTACAAAGTCCTCACAATATTACTTTTTCAATAAAGCACTAATGCACACAAACTATAAAAATAATGTGCTTTACATAATGTTTGACCAAATTACTTTTTTTTGGGGGGTGTTTTGAATAAAGTGACCCTAAAATCAATTCTTTATGCAAAATTGCCTGAAAGATTTCATGGCAGTGTCATTAGTGATGGGCATTTTTTGTGATTTTATCACAAAGATGACTAAAAAAATACCAACAAAGCCAAACTTCCACAAAGAAACCTCAGAACCTATTAAATGCATTCTTCCTGTTTCTCTGAAGGTGTGATGGGTGATGTTAGACTCACATAAATCTGGTATTTTATTAGGGTCCAAATACCATCAAATAACATTACGCCCATAGCTCACTGGTGCAGAAGAATGACTTCATATGGTCCATTGAGCACATTCCTTAGGGCAGAACATGCATACACATATGAGCAAGTGAAGAAAACACCATTTGCCACGTTACAGGCATTAATACATGTACACAATTAGCAATGTGCAATTAAAATGCCAACAAACAAATAATGTCAGTAAGTCTTTTATTGAGTTCTTAGACAGCACCATAAATCCTTTCTGCTTGTTAATGCACAGGTTTATGTATTTTTAAGTGCCTCATTATAACCATCAAATTGATTTTCAATCTGAGGCATAAAATGAAGAAAATGTTTCTTAACTTTTGCAAGTTACATAAGGCCGAGAGTGTAAAATCACAGCACTTGATATCTCAGCGTTTCTCAGGCAGCAAATTCAGAATATGCTACAATCGCTGAAAATATGATCACAGCAAAATAAGACGGCTATGTACATCATTTGTTTCCCACTGGGGGATTTGCAAAGATGTAGATTTATAATTACACTATGTGTAATAGAAAAAGAATTAAATCTGGCTTTGCAAGTTCTCCACTGCGAACACTAATCAGAAACCAATTTTAGCTGACATTCAGCTGTTCAACTGCTACAGCAATGCCATGTTAGCGAGAACAAATGAAAACAAAATGCAATTAAATCTTTTCATATTTTTTTTTTTCACTTCAACATCAATGCACTCTTTAGTGTGAAGTTTGAAGTGCAGCAGAGGAAAGAATTTGACTTTATATTTGAAAAATATTTCCATTTTACAACAAACCTTTTATTAAGTTTTTAAGGCTGCAAGTCCTCCAACTTTTCTGCTTTGATTAGCCACTTCATGGGCTGCATCAGCCAACTGCCAGAGTATCAGTGTGCATGATTTTACTGAGAATAAAGCTAGCATAATTAGTGTAAAAAGTTAACAAAGCGATAAACGTAGGGCAGCCTTTAGTTTAAGAAAAGGGATATAAAGTCAGTGAATATCTCGTTCGTTCAATTTGAGGCAAAGTCCATTAATGATTTATAAAAGAACACAAGGTAGATCTAACATTACAGATAAAAACACAGGATGAGTATCACCAAAAACAAAGTAAATGAACAAGTATGAGACTGGCACTAGAATAAAAAGGTAGAAAGTGAGGATAAAATAAATGTAAGTCACTTGTAGAAAAGTTTAAATTCAAAACATGTCTGCAGCAAATCTAAAACACATTCAAGCGTTTGTCTACATGGCTTTTCAAAACCAACCTCTCTTTCTATAATTTTCACATTTGCAACATAAACTTCTTCCAGAGTAGTAGTTTTCCTGGTAAATAGGCACAGCATGTCATGAGTCACAGTATAATTGTGCAGCTCACTTGAAGCTGGTCTTTTTTCCAAACCTCAGGTCACTATTATCAATTGGTTTATAATTACGTGCTGAAAAACTGATTTTTTTCCACCTCATCCTATTTTAGAGGACAGTAAGGATAGCAAGTGAACGGGAACATATGTAACAATGACTGTTTTCTGTCGTTATCGGTGACACTTCTCTAATATAGCAAGAAAAGAATGGAAAGCAATATGCAATCAAACCTTTAAGATGATTTTTTTTAAACGTTATTGTTCAGAGATTTGACAATATAATGCAAAACAGGATCAAATTGTGGTAATCCTAACTTTTCTTGCATATGTGATGTATAGAGTATTTTGAGCAAGTTATTGTGTTTATGTTCTCTGGAGCAGCTACTTCTGTTTTGGCCAATTTGCTTGCTGGTATTTGTAACACATCTATATAATTACATATTTTTTGTACCTTGTTTTAAACAACAACTCATCTATAAAAAGCTTGACTTCACAATGATGTATGTATTATATATTGTATTATATATTGGTTACATAAAGTTTAGCTTTTAAATAAAATAAAAGGAAAGTAAATCCATTTATCATTTATACACCGCGCTGTGTTCAGGTAGCAAACACTGACTGGGAACCATTTTGCTGCCTCTAATGCTGGGACATCATCACCTAGGCGGGTGAAAGGGTACGGCTTCAAAACTCCCAAGTTCACTCATCATCTTTATGGTGGACCATTCAGAAGACAAAGATGACAGGCTCTCACTCACTTTAACGAGCTGACAGCAACACAGAGGAAGAGAGGGGACGGAGGGATGAAAGACTGAGAGCAATAAAACCCGAGATGAGAAGCTCAAGGCCACTGCCTGCACTTAGACCTTCTCTGTCAGAGATGAGGCCTCAGGAAGACACAATGTAATGTTCAAGAGAGCATATTTTTGCAGCAGCACTTTTATTCAGGGGATGGCAAAGTAAGACTACTGTTGGCCTAACCAGTGTCCATCCATCTGTCTCTTATCTTTACCCACTTCTTCCTTTCCAGGTCATGGCAGTCACTGGCGCCCATGTCCAGCAGTCACTGTGTAAGAGGTGGGGTACACTCTGGACAGGTTGCAAGTCCATCACGGGGCCACATCGAGACAAACAACCACTCACACTCTCACCTTTGTGCAATTAAAAGTTACCAATCAGCCTAACATGCATGTTTTTGGTCTGTGGGAGGAAACCGGAGTGTGAAAACCCACGCATGCGCAGAGAGAACATGCAAAATCCACCCAGAAAGGTTCTCACTAGTGCAAGACCAGTAAACAAAATATAAATCACAATTTATTCAAAGCTATTATGCAGGTGACACATTAGTAATGATACATGTGACCTCTAGGTTTTTAAGTTTTATGGAAGGCGTTAGTTTTATTTTGAACATTGACTGGTTTCGCCGCTGTAAAGCTAACTTAACAAGTAATATGCCAATGTCCCTCATCCCTAAGGGATATGAATGGTGAATGTTTGTGGTTTTCCAAGACAAGTGTGAACAGGAAATTCATAATGTTTGTGGAGCAAGATAATAAATTGGGTAGGAGTAAGAAGAAGAGATATAGTTTGTATTTATTTATTTAATTTTTGTTTGTCCGAGGTGGTGCAGAGTGACCAATCCTGCCATGGACATGGACTGAGCAATTTTATCCACAGGTACAATGGCAGAGCCAGGATGTGGCCAATGGTGGCCTTGGCCACCACAGATTAATCTTTGGCCACACCAGTCATTTGAGGAAACAATCATTTTATGCAACTTAAAAACTAGAAAGCAATTTCTAATTTTAGAAAGCAATTTCTTATTTGTCTAAATTTGATCAGGATGGCTGGTTTACACATGGTGGTGGCCAGCTTATACTTTGACTGGACATTCTAAGTTTTAATAGGGACATTTATTACACCTAGATGCAGCCACTCACCAAAATGACAGTTGCTTCCTCACTTATTTTTAATTTATCTAGCTCATAAGATATGCTGATGGATGGATGTAGATAGTGGTCTGACAAAAGGTATCTCCAATTCCCTTTTTTGCTCTAAGATGGGAGAAAAACGTTTTTACCTAGTAATTAGACAAAATACATCAGCATTAGGGCACCATTGTTTCTATGACAATTTATACAGCTTTGAATAATTTTGTTTTTCCAAGCATCACTGGACAATTTACTGTAAGTAACAGTAGTCTTCAGAGAAGTGGGTTGTCACAATATACAACCATGACAACTTGGTCTTGATGAGAATTCCTTTGATGGAAAGTATGGAGGATTCCTAAAGAGAGACTCTTCTACTCCTCTTGTGGCAAGTTTCTGGTAAAGACAAATACTCTTTTTTCCTTTGAGAATTACTGAGTCTTCCTCTGAGAACAGTTGGAGAAGAACTTGTGGATTTGTTTTTTTGTGTGTTTGTGAGATTCTGAAGTTGAGTCAGCACAGAGTCGACAGGAGGGATCAGCGGGGAGGAGATCAAGAAAGCAAGGGATTTCTGGTGTCTGAAAGATGAAGCTCCACAAGAGGCAGCATCCAGTGGCAGTCCATACAATCATCCAGTTAATGCAGTTTTCAGAGTGTTTATATTTTAAAATTTCTGGATAGTGCAGGCTATGTCTGACTGAAAACCTTTACTTGCATAGCTTAATGCACCTAGGGAGTCTTAGCCTAAGGTTTTGGCATACATGGGTGTTAGTACAATTTCACATGTGTTGTATAACTAACATCTGGCTCAGTCGAATACAAATATACAGTATTTTAAACTGAATAACTTGGGTAATATTTTTTGTCAGGCTGTTGCAGAAACAAGTTGCCTGATCTTTCCATTTTAAAATTGACTAGTCATCTCAAGACATACAGCATAAGCACTGAAGACTTTTCTTCAAAAATGATGCGGCTTTAGGGAATTTTAACTAGAGGTGACCTGCTGGGGATTCAAAATTGCAAGCCGTAGAGAAAGAGAGAACATGTATGCGTGTGTGCGTGTGCCTGCATACAGGCACTAATGACATCAATTATTGTTTCTTTAACAAACAGATGTAAGGTTATGAAAGTTTATCAATTGAAGCACAATTTCCAAATGATTTCTCTATTCATCTATGGTTGACCAAATGAAATAAATATACATGCATGCATACATACATGCACGCACACATGCACGCACACATACATGCATGCACGCATGTATGCATACATGCAAGCATGCATGTATGCATACATGCAAGCATGCATACATACACACATATAGATTAAAGCAGACACAATTATTTTGTCTGGAGTTTTTTCTAAACACCTTACAAAGGTTTTCATGGAAAGAGGACGTGCACATGATCTTAGTAAAAGTATACAGCATAGAGTTTACATGACCTTAGTGAAAGTACACAGAACAGTCTTCTTTAATAAAACACCATCAAGACCAATTGTTTCTGAAAGAAGAGAGGGGGTTTGAACTTTTTTTCTTCCGTAATTTACTTTTAGAGAGGTTGTCAAAATTATTTAAAAACATATATAGTACAGAAAGTCCTTTGAAGAGTTTAAATTAACTTCATTTTTTTAATGTTCTAAACTGACAGACTTCTCCCCTTTCTCCCCTATTTTTTAAAACAGTTTATATGTACAGAATTTCACCTCATGTAATTATTTAATAATGTTTTCTTTACACATTTGATCATTTATTGAATTACATCCATCAGAGTACAGTTTCCTCTCAGTATCATTCTAAATATAATAAAATTTAGCTCATACAAACTGACACAACACCTTGTCGTAAAAACATGTAGAATTGAATTTAGCTTATATTTATGATAATCTACAAACACCTGAAACTGACTCCCAGAGAGACCATAATGGGGAAAATTAAAGTTAAATGGAGACACACATCTCTACTGTAATCTGGGGCATAAATTGTTTTTTAGCCTTAATATATATTTAAATAGCCTCTCTTGCAATGAAAGACAAAAACAGGCAGCACGCTCCCATGGCGGTGCACGTCTCTCACACTCTTGTACCTGGAGTTTGGTCATGTGCACAGGTTGCACATGTCTGACAATGTTCCGAACACATTAAAATTTAATAAAAAGTTAGATTTTAGAACAAAAGTCCCAGGGAGGTCGAGGCACAGTGCAGGAGGAGGGTGTGGGGTTGATCAGTTCTAGTATCTCCCCCGGCTGCAGTGATTTGGTCACGTGTGAACACATACGTTTCGTAGAAACCAGAGCCACACTTTGACCCAATCAAACACATGCACAGGTAGATGTTTAATAATTTATTACATATCATCTTCATGAAGGGGCATAGCGTGGTGTCCTCCTTGACTTACTGCAGGTGAGCTTTTACCTGCAGTTTGTCTTTGCTGCTCACATGCTCACCATGAACCAGACTGCATGCCCCGCCCTGCTCTGCTCTGACTGGGTCAAACTATGGTTCTGGTTTTCCTTATTGGTTGAAAGTTGTGTAATTGTTAGATTGAATGGCTTTAACGGGACCACAACAAAACACTTTTTCTTCCCCTTCCTCATTTTTACAGATGATGGAAATCTGTCCTGGTCACGTTCAAAATGATGGAAATCCATCGCATCAACGAAGAACTGCATGTAGTATTTCTCCATTACTGTCAAAGAAAATGAAACCAGTACAATTAACACAAACAAACTGAGGCAGTGAATAGGATTTTGTTGATGCTTCCCACTCTTTCAGTGCGTTAGGACTTTTCTTTAATCTGAAGGACTTCAAAACTGAAGAAGCAAGATATTTTATACCAAAACTGGTGCTACACCCAAAACTCTGGATGCAGTAAACTGAAGAAGAGAATAGTCTTTTTGTTTTTATTTTAAAATTTTGAGTGATTTTACAGCCTGGCAAGAGAAACCTTTTTTTAATGCTCAACTAGTTTGAGTGTTTGAAAATCCCCCTAAGTTTAAAAAACATACATGATTGTCTTAAAACTTACATTGAGTATATGTACTGTCATGAACACACTGCATTACTAGTTGGCCAGTTTTTCCCCATTTATCAAGTCAGAGCCTTTGTTTTATTCATGTTGAATGCACAAAACAATTGGTTGTGAAAGTTATTAAATAGGAGTGAGTTTAAATTTAAATTACTGACTCAACTTTTAGGCAGGCCTCATTACTTCCTACTATAACGCAGTACATTGAACCGTCTCATCACTCTGTAGCCAAGTGAGTGTATATGACTCATTTGGTCTCTTTCACTTAACAGTTGCCACATTAAATATTTTTCCCACCATCACCCCATCTCTGCAATATTTCTATGCTTTTATGAGCACATTATTTATTGACTCTTCAAAACTATTTAAGATGAAATCTTTACAGTACATTCATGTTTACACAAAGTTTCGCTAAGTACTTCATAAAATATTTAGATTACCTTGGTAAAATGGTCATTTTTTCCCCAAAGGTTTTATAGATTGCACATTATCTTATCTTATTTTCATGAAAAATACTAAAAATAAAATAAAAATAATGAGACTTTGTGTAACTGGAGGGTATTTGAATTGATATAATGTCAGTTGTGTGGATGTAAGTAATTATTACATTTCAATGTCTGTCTTTCCATCCATCCATCCATCCATCCATCCATCCATCCATCCATCCATCCATCCATCCATCCATCCATCCATCCATCCATCCATCTTTCTTTTCCTCTCCGAGTTGAGGGAAAGCCGTCAATTTAGTTAATAATGAAGCAAATAAGCATGTTTTTGTTCTGAAGAAGGAAACCAGAGTACCTGGAGAAAACGTATGCATGTGCAGGGAGAAATGTCCTGACACAAGCATGTGGCCTTCTTGTTGTCAAGTAATAGCTCTAACCACTTTTCTACCATGCCACTCTTAACTGAAACACATGAGCAGCAGATTTTTTTTAAATGTGTTCATATGCAACATCTCAACTGTAGCAAATGTTGAATGTGACTGCTCTTTGTTGTTGTTTAATCTCATGAGACTCATCCTTGAAAATCTTTTATTTTCTCTTACTCTCTTTAATGCTATACTGATTGCAATCTTGGCCATCTGCTTTGTTTTCTTTAATTTTCCTGAATTTCCACATACTACCTTTCCTTGAATCATTTTATTTAATGTATACCTTTTTCTCTCCATTTTACCTTGTCCTTTCTCCAAAACCTGAAAGTATTTGATGGTAGTGCTGTGACAATTCAAAGCAGAACCAAGAGATTTTCATAACGTATTCCAATGACCCTGAACTTCCAGTTGTCAGGAACAAAACAGTAAACGTGGCATGCATGGCAGGGACATATTTAGCTTTCACACAACAAAAACACATTTTAATGTTTTATTTTAAGTAGTATACTGCAAATTCAATGGTACAATATTTGCACCAATATTATGATGTGGTATTTATCTTTATATTTCAATAAGGTTTAATAGGCTTTCTAAAAAAAAATGTTGAGATACATCATCTGCCCTTTAAGAGACGTGTTTTGAATGCTGAGCCTCAGTGATTCAATAAGGGCTTGGAAAACATGATTTTGTTCAGAAAACAACAGGACTGCTAGCCTCCATTAAAAGCACTAATGAAAACAGACGACATTTAGTTCAGTAATCAGAAAAAATGGGAAATTAATTTATGAGTTTAAGTACATAGCAACGCCACAAAAAAGGTTTCGAAGAAATTAACTGAACTGAACTTTGTTTTTAAATAAAATGGTGCCATGTGTGTGAAAACAAGCCTTTGCGAGGTGGTGTGTCTTACCCACGGTTAGCTGACCAGTCAGTTGTCCCTGATCGTTTCTTGCATTGACAGTCACGTTCCTGTCTGACTGGAGGATCAGTGGACTGTCCTGTGGAGGGAAAAAAGAGGGAGAAAGTTTATCTATGATGGCAATTTATTTTATTTTTTTTACTGTATAAGTTTATGTACCAGATTTCCTGCTTGAGTTCTTGCAATCAACATTACTGTTGCTGTGCACAACAAAGCAAATATAACATCTTCTACTTCTTGCAAGACTAACATTATTTAATTTGTAGTGGTTTCATTATGATTAGTTATGAACTTGCTCACTTTATAGTTTAAAAATTACCCAACAACAACAAAAACATTTTGAAACCATCTTTGGGGCAACTTCCACACACCTTAAAACCTATTAAAACCAATAAATACTTGTTTTTGGCTAGCTACAAGACTTTCAGGTCTTGCATAAACATCTTTGTTAATTTTCTCAGAAGAAAACTTCCAATTTGCTTCTTTTTAAATGTATTTATTAGGTATAGTTAAAATGCAGCTTTGGAAGTTAAGATCTCTGCAAACAAATATATAAATAAGTAACTAAATCGACTCCCAAGCCATTAGCTCTCCCTAAATTGATCTACTGCAGTAAATAGTGACTGTTGAGTTGAGAGGTAGCCTTGAAATAAAACCAATATTTTTCCACCCTCTGGTTTGTTTCTAATAGACTGTCACATTAAGTGACACTTCAGCTGACAAAAAAAATAAAAATAAAAAATCAACAAATGTATTTGGTCACTTGGACCTTTAATGCCACATTACATGCAATGAAACAGCCAAAGCCGAACAATTTGTTGGATCACATTAGGTGATCTTATCATCTGAGTTCTCAGATTGTTTTATTATAATTTTGAGAAAATGAGGTCCGAGATAGGGTAGAGGCAGGGCAGCTGACCTGGGACCTGAAAGTCCCATGCTCGATCCCCAGCCATTCTCACATGTCGTGGTGTCTCTGAGCAAGACACCCAATCCCTAATTGCTCCCTGGGCACTAACATACAGTAGCTGCCCACCGCCCCACCTGGGTGCAGCCCAGGTGCAATGGGTTAAATGCATGATGCATCATACTGATGCAGAAGCAGCTGTACAGTGGAACATCTCCAACTTTATTTTTTTCAAATTTACTAAATTTACCTGCAACCACACTAAACATTTTTTTCCTTAAAAAAAAAAAATCTGGTAAAGATTACATCAAGATCTAATAGTATCTGGAGTTTTATATTTTCTGATGTTTAAATAGTTAAAACACATTTTAAACCATTGATTTTTTTCCCCATTCTTACAACACTGTCTTTGTTTGTAGGTATATTTTCTCCATCCATCCATCCATCCATCCATCCATCCATCCATCCATCCATCCATCCATCATATTCTGATTATTCTGAAATCGGGTTGCAGGGGCAGCAGCTTGAGCAGGGAGGCCCAGACATCTCTTTCCACAGCCACCTCTTCCAGCTCTTCTGGGGGGACCCCAAAGCGTTCCCAGGCCAAACGTGAGATGTAGTCTCTCCAACGTGTCCTGGGTCTTCCCAGAGGTCTCCTCCCAATTGGACATGCCCAAAGGGAGGTGCTCAGGAAGCATCTTTACCAGATACCTGAACACCTCAACTGGCTCTTATTGATGTGAAGGAACAGTGGTTCTACTCTGAGTCTCTCCCGGAAAACTGAACTTCGCACCCTATCTCTAAGGGAGAGTCCAACAGAGGAAACTCATTTCAACTGCCTGTATCTGCAATCCCATTTTTTTTGGTCACTACCCAGAGTTTATGACTATAGGTGAGGGTAGGAACGTAGACTGACCGGTAAACAGAGAGCTTCACCTTAGAGCTCAGCTCCCTCTTCACCACAACGGACAAGCACAGAGTCCACAATACTGCAGATGCTGCACCAATCCGTCTGTCAATCTCATGCACCATTCTTCCCTCACTTGTGAACAAAACCCTGAGATACTTGAACTCCTCCACTTAAAGCAGAACCTTACCCTCGACCTGAAGAGAGCAATACACCCATTTCCGACTGAGGACCATGGCTTCAGATTTAGAGGTGTTGATTCTCATCCCAGCTGCTTTGCATTCGGCTACAAACCACTCCAGTGACAGCTGAAGATCCCGGCACGATGATGCCAACAGGACCATGTCATCTGCAAAGAGCAGACAGGGAATCCTGAGGCCACAGAACCAGAATCCCTCTGCTCCCTGGCTGCACCAAGAAACTCTGTCATAAAAGTTATGAACAGAATCGGTGACAACAGGCAGCTCTGGTGGAGTCCAACTCCCACACTGAAGGCGCCCAACTTACTACCGGCAATGCAAACCAAACTCTTGCACCGCTTGTATAGGGGCTGAACAGTCTGTAACAATGAGCCCCCAATCCCATAGTCATGGCGCACCCCCCACAGTGTACCTCGAGGAACATGGTCAAAAGCCTTCTCCAAATCCACAAAAACATGTAGACTGGATGGGCAAACTTCCATGATCCCTTGAGGACCCTAGTGAGGGTAAAGAGCTGGTCCAGTGTTCCACAGCCAGGACGGAATCCACATTGCTCCTCCTGGATCTGAGGTTCAACCAACGATCGGACTCGCTTCTCCAGTACCCCTCTAGTACTTCTTTCCTCATATTTTACACATTTTTATTTTGAAAAGACTTGAACAAGCCTTAGTTTTAGATTGCCACTTGTTCAGACAAGGTTTAGAGAGTCGTGTTTGGATGAAATTTACACAAAAAGTCCTTTGAAATTCACGAGCACTGACGAGAACTGAAGCGGTAGAAATAATATGGTCTAAGGGTTCAAGATTGTGGATGTGTTCAGAATTACACACCAAAACATTTGAAAGCATTTAAAATGTGGCGTTAACTTTACTATGAAACCGTTTAAAATTTGGCCTAAAACAAGTTTTTGCTTTAACAACAAAAACACGTTTGATCCTACTGTGAAGTATTGTTTTTATTTTGTTTGTTTAATTTTTTTGGACAACATAGTCAGTTAACATGGAGATTTAGGGCACTTTATGCCTTACCTGGCTTCTGCAGTTCCTGAGTGGCTGGGTGGAGCCAACCCCATCACACCTGTTCCTGATCCTGCTCTGATAGAAGACAGCTGTACTTAAGCTCCTGTGGGAAATCTTCGATGATGAATCATTGAAGCCTTTGGGTACTACGTGACAGCCACTACTACACGTAACTTAAATCCTTGAGAATACTAACTTTTGATTTTCCTTGTGTTTTGGCCAAGACCTGCTCCTTTGGGTTTTCCACCCCTGTGAATACTCACCTTCCTTGAGTCTTGTTGAGTCTGTCTGGAACCACTTACCTCGAGTTCTCAGAACAGCCTGAGATCAATCTCACCCGTCGACACTGAAGCTGCTCTTTTGGTTTCCGCCCTGCCACACACCTTTGATCACTCACCTGTACTCCACTCCTCTGGAATCTCCACGCTCCAAGCTCTGAAAGACAAAATGTCAAAAGTAATTATTGACAATCCCTGTCCCCCCTTACCTTGAAGACCATTCCCCTGTGTAAAAAATATCTCCATTTCACAATAAACTGTACTTACCTTTTCAATCATGTGTTGAGTCCTCTGTCAGACTGCTTATTCTGCCTTTTAAAACAAGTCAATTTGTGAAAGTTGTCAATTAACTATTCCGTATAACCATCAACACTGTTTTAACTTGAAACCGTCCACACTTTCCCTCTGTTCTGCAAACCCAACATAACTTTGCAACTAATTTGCATAATTTATTCAAAACAGGAGTCTGTCTGACAGTTTGTTTGCTTGTCGGAAATTGTGTGTTGAAGTGCATCCGCCAACACAAAGGCAAACATTTTCAATCTAAATGAGATGACTGTGACTTTGACGTTTGTACTCTAAAGTTGGATTCAGCAAATAATTAATATTGGTTCATTAGTTATGTGTCACAATGAACACAAACTCCATGTATGTCATTTTATTAAACACCAAACACAATCTGGCATTCCACTGTTGCTCCACTTGTGTTGTGTACGTCAGTCTGCTTAAGCATCTCTGTCTGTTCTCTTCTCTTTCATTACGTTTGCATTACTCGTTCATAATTTGTGTTGCCATCTTCTCTCCCTCTCATTTTTATATTTTTAAATGACTTATTTGTTTTTTCTGCATTAAAAAAAATATCTCAAAGGTGACCCAATTTCCCTGTTGATTTGCCCAGAATAATATTGTGCTGCCTTCCCGTCTGAATTTTAGATGAGAATTGTGTTCAAATTGGAAAGTTACTGATCCATTGAAAGAGAAAAATCCTTTCCTCTCTTTTTCATCCCGTTCACTGAACCCACCCCTTTTTGTGATATTTACCACATTATGGTTAGATATGTTTGTCTGTTTATACTAGTGTAAAAAGATTTGGTCTCTGCTGTCTGTGTTCTGTTTTGAAACATGTGGATTCTTAGAAAACAGGTCATAAGCACAGGCTGAACGATTGTATTATCATCTAACAAAGGGTACGCAAGAACGGTGGAGGCAAATGAAACACCCAAACGTAACAAGAAAACACAAAAAACATGCAAAAAACAATGACACAAAACAAATAAATGTGTAACTGTGCCTTTGTAACATGCACACCAGTAAATTTTAAAAAAAAGGAAACAAACAAGCAGAGTTGTTTGTTCTCACACTTCCACAATCCCACCCACTTACTGACATCGGTTTAAAAACTTGCTTAATATGAAACGAGCGATCCAAAAGATTCACTGTGCCAAGTTTCTCTCTGGTTCTGAATGCGTATTTGCATTAATTATTTTCAACAACGCATGTGATACGCTTCATTGTGTTATCTTTCCAATTCATTTAAATTAATTGTCACTTTGTAAAATATGACAGATTAAATAGGCTTTGAATCATTCCAGTTTAATGGGCATCGTGTGTGGACAGGCCTGATCCCATTCACTTAGTGCAGAAGACTTTTTATTTAGAAGCACTACCATACATGAGAAGTCATATTTGATTAGGCAGTAATATGCAAATGCAACGCAGTATGGACTTCAAATAATTGGATCGCATTAACAGCTGATAGAAGTCAAACAATCTGCCTAGTAACAATGATACATTTACTCTGCTAACAACATTGTTTGTTCTACAAAAAATTAATAATAAAAGTGACCACTGTTTGAGAACAATACTGCAAAAAAAAAAAATAATAATAAATAAATTAAATAATTTGTACATAGTGCAGTAAAGCAAAGTTGTACTAAAGCTGGAGTCAAAGTGAGCAAATAAAATATAATTAACAATTACATGCAAACATATGATGATACTCTTTCCTGCTGATGTATGTTTTTAGTTCATGAAATGCTCATGTGTTCATTTGTGTATATATATATATATATATATATATATTTGATAGTGCGCCGTGAGGAGATAG
>NC_056513.1:18184124-18197862 GCF_014905685.2 Nematolebias whitei
TATATATATGTGTGTATAATGTGTGTATGCCTTGATTACAAAACTACACACACACATCATGCTCTCATGTAAGCTGACACAACACACACCATTGCACCATTAATTCAGTTAATAGTTTAATTTCACTTTGAATATGAATACTGGCACAGGGCTGTCAGCCTGAGGTAGCCAATGTAATTAGTCAGGTAATAATAAACTGTGGACTGCACCACATCATCACAGCCTCCAGCCGTGCAGATGGGTCCTAAAAACAGCTCTATGGTTTCATTGGTTATGTCATTTACTGAACAGCCCACTCACAGTTGGGGTCTATATTAAAAAAAAATAATAGTATCTATTTTTGTAAGTTCATGTACAGTATTTGTTAGGCGCAAGAACATTTTTCACCTCACATGTGTATATCATATTATGCTGTATCGTAATATGCATCTCATACAGCTGCAAACAGTTGTTTGATGGCCAAGATGGCTGTGCTCAGCCGAGCGGCAGCTTCACAGGCTCCCACATACATTTTCCACTTTGACTCTATCTTTTAATTTTCTTGTTGCTTTTGCTTTAACTTTTTTTTTCCGCCTACTCTGCACAGCCACGGTATGGGTATGACTGCAACACACTTGTGGAGTTTTTTGTGTTGCTGCCTTGCTATTGTGCCATCCTGCTGTCGTGGTTCAGTCCTTTCAGCCTCGGGCTCAGGCCTGTCATGGCGGCTCCAGGATCCTCCATTTGCCTGCATGGACCGTACTCTATGGACTCGTTCGGTTCTGCAGGGAAACCTTGGATGTTTTCTGTCTGCTGGACCCGGTTCTGTAGGTCAGTGGGAGGGCAACTGCTGCGGTCACTTTTACCATCGGGCTGCTGATGGGAACTACTAACTAGACGTGCTAACGCTGCTAACATGACCACACAGCTAACAGTACCATGGTGCCAATGGGACCATGTTGCTAAGAGAAACCTCACTGCTAACCAAACATCACTGCTAACAGTATCATGCTGCAAACAGGACCATGTTGCTAAGATAACCTCACTGTCATCAGAACCACTCTGCCAGTAGGACCATGCTGCTGTAGATTTATTTCTTTTTCACTTCTGCTGCCTTGTTTCTGTATTTTTGTTGCATGCTTTGAATAAATCCCAGTTTGTTAGTTTTGGGGTTGGCTCTGAGTCCGACTCCGCTCGCATGTGAACTATAGCCAAACCGAAATTATGAAAATGGTGCTGCTGCTGTTCGGTGTATTGTTTTGCACTATTATTACTATTATGGTAAAATCCTGTTTCTTTTCAGCTGAGACGGCTGTCTAAGCTGAAGCCTATACTCTCCAAAAAGAACCTTGAGACAGTGATCCACACCTTCATAACATCTAGGCTTGATTACTGCAATTCACTTCTGTTTGGAATCAGTCAGTCCTCCATTGCTCGTCTACAACTGGTCCAAAATGCTGCAGCCCGATTTTTAACTGGTACAGGCTATAGAGAGCACATCACGCCAGTTTTGGCCTCCCTGCACTGGCTACCCATTCACCTTCGGATCCATTTCAAAATTCTCATGTATGTTTTTAAATCACTGAACAGTTCCGCCCCATCCTATCTCACTGATCTTCTGCAGCCATATGTCCCACCGCGCTCTCTGAGGTCAGCTGACCAGATGCTTCTCTCAGTCCCAGAAACCCGTCGTAAGCTCAGGGGTGACAGGGCTTTCTCTGTTGCAGGTCCACGACTGTGGAATGAGTTGCCACTGAGTGTCCGGCAGGCTCCCACACTCTCAGTCTTTAAGTCTCGCTTGAAGACCCACTTCTATTCGCTTGCCTTTAACATGGTGTGATTTGTTTTGGCCCGGTCTGTTCTCTACTCTGTTGGCCATTTTAGTTAGCTTCTGCTGCTATTTGTATCTGTATTTCTATTTTATGTTTTCCTGTCTGCTGTGCATGTTTGTTTTCTTTTGTACAGCACTTTGGTTGGCCTTGTTGCTGTTTTAAGTGCTATATAAATAAATTGGTATGGTATGGTATGGTATGGTATTAGTGAATAGCGTATATCAGATATTTTAGCATTTTGGGTGTTCGTATAGCGTATATCTTAGTTTATATCTTAGATCCTTATTACTGTTTCTTTTTACACTTTAATATTTTTGCTATTGTTAGATGTAAGTGGGACTCTGTGTGCACAATTTCATTCCACCTCATGTACCACATGTGATGCGAATGATAATAAAGAACCTTTACTTAATTTGTTTTTGTTATAATAACTGTTTTTAGGTCTTATGACTATTTCTCAGTGATTTCAAAGTCAAAGTTTCTTTATTTGTCATTTGCACCACATGTGGTGGAACAAAATTGTGTGCACAGAGTCCCAGTTACATCCAACTGTAACTTTACTGTAAATTGTAAAGAAAAACAGTAATAAGATCTAATATGAGCTAAGATTTATGCTAAACTAACAATACATTATGCACTAGTAGTACAAAAACAATATGCTGAACAAAGCAGCACAAACATGAGTCTGTGTGAGCTGATGAATATGAATGAACACAGCAGCATGAAATAAATCAGCAGCATGATATCAGCAGCACATATCAACAAACTAGTGAGATTACATTGATTATTTTTTTGTCCACAGTGATTATCCTGGTAAGATATTCACAAGTCTAACAACTTCAGGGTAGAAGCTGTTCCTCAGTCTAGTGGTTCTACACTTAATGCTCCTTAACCTCCTGCCTGAGGGGAGAGGGGCATAAAGTGTGTGCTGGGTGAGTGGAGTCCTTCATGATGCAGGTGGCCCTCTTCCTGCATTTGAAGGTGTAGATGTCTGTGATGGTGGGGAGGCTGACTCCAACAGACTTCTGTGCAGCCTTCACCACTCTCTGCAAAGCTTTTCTTTCTGCAGCTGTGCAGCCTCCATGCCACACGTTGATGCTGGAGCACAGGATGCTCTCCACTGCACACCTGTAGAAGGAGGTGAGGACTGAGCTTCCCAGACCAGCTCGTCTCAGCTTTCTGAGGAAGTAGAGTCTCTGATGAGCTTTCTTGATCAGGCTGGGGGTGTTGTTGCTCCAGCTGAGGTTGTCATTCAGGTGCACACCAAAGTACTTGTAGCTGGAGACCACTTCCACCACAGATCCTCCTATGTTTGAGGTTTGTGTGTGTGTGTGTGTGTGTGTGTGTGTGTGGGGGGGGGGGGGGGGGGTAGGTGTGCTTGTTCTTTCTGAAGTCCACGACCATGTCCTTGGTCTTCTCATTGATGTGTAGGTTATTATTTTTGCACCAGCTTTCCTGGTGTTCCACCTCCTGCCTGTAGCTGGACATCTGCAAACTTTACAATGTGACAACTTGGATGGGTAGCTGCACAGTCATACATGAGCAGAGTGAACAGAAAAGGGCTCAGCACACATCCCTGAGGAGAGCCACTGCTGAAGGTTATGGTGGAGGAGGAAAAGTTGTGGATCCTCACAGACTGTGAGCCGGTAACGAAGTTTAGTTTCCTCTTACACCAAGAGACTGTCTAAAATGTCAACAGACAATAAGATGTCAGTTTAATGAAATAACCTTTTAGCAACTCTGCCTGAACTTCTGTCAACTTTTTTCCCCTTTTCTGTTTCTCTAAATGACTCAAAAAACATCACTTTGTTTCATTCTCAGTTTAGATATATAAAAAAAATACACCAGATTAAACATTTCATGTGGTATAAAAACAAATAAAATATGCTTAAAACAACAAAAACAGGGATTAGGAGGTAAAATCAAACTTTAAAACTTCAAACAAACTTTAAAACGTCAACATGTATGTGTCTATTATAAGTCGTGAATTGGGAGTACAGTAACATCACTGAAACGAAAGATGAATGTGTTATCGAGAACGGCATGACATAAACAAAAGAGGAGTTTTGGTTTATTTGCGCTGTCAACTACTGAGCAGGCTAAAGCAGAATACCAATCAAACAGTGTGATAAAGTGCCTTCGGGGCTCCTTTGTTCCCCTTTCGACTTTAACTCAACTAATTGGCAAGTACTGTTAAATAAGTGATGTGTTTGTTGGTGTTTGGTGCTAATTTGTTGTTTTCAATCCCCAACAGCCATATAACAGAAAATAAACCATGTAGCCTAAGAGTGCACTCTCAGGGTAGTTGACTTTAATATGTTTAAGGGTCTTAATGTGTATTCGGAGTACTCATTATCTTTTTAACATGTCATCAGAGAGCTTTAAAAGACTTTTGTCAGTAATTCTGGAATTGACTGATACTATAAAAATCTCAAGGTGAGAGCCAGAATCAAAAGAAGTTTGTGAGTTCAGATGATGTGCCAGAAATGGGTAATGCAGATTTTTGAAGTGCTTTGATTACTTGCTGCAACTTTAAACCATTTCATCAGAAATAAAAAACTGATGTCAATACTTCTTAAATGAAAAGCTGAACTCAGTCTTTTGAAAAAAAAAAAAAAAAAAGCTTGTGCTGCCAAGCAATAAATTTAGGGCCTTTTTAAAAATGTTTTAGACATTCATGAAAACTTTCTTAAAAATTGTTTTTTTTTTGTACTGGTTTTGCACTTTTTGTTGTTCAAGGTATTCCAAACAAATCGTTTATCCCCGACAAAATTTATGCACCAGACTTGAAACAACTTTGAAACAGACGGCGATTAAACTTTTGTCATTTCACTTCTGTGTGTAACTTTTGGAAAGAACTAAAAATGATCTGTGGAAAAAAAAAAAAAAAAAAGTTTGCCATTTAACAAGCACATTAAAGTGAGCAGTCACAACAAAATAAGAAAAAAAAAAGTTTTTCTTCTTGACACAAAAATTGTTTCAGCAACTACATTTTGCTGTTTTTTTTTTTTATTTTTATCTTTTAACCAGGGGTCTTGCTGCAACATGGATTCCAGACGTCCATCAAAGTTCAGTCAGGTCATCTGGACAGTTTCTTTTTGTGCTGAGACGTTTCGCCCTCCATCCAGAAGGCTTCATCAGTCTGAGGAAACACCAAACGAAACTGATATTCCCCCAACAGCCTACTCCAAAGTGAAATAAATAAATAAAACAGTTGCGTTGGTGCTAAGATGGCTTCTGGACAGAGCTGGCCCAAGCCTCCATGTGGTCCTAAGTGAAATTTGGTTTGGGGCCCTCTATTTCTGCAAATAATGTGGATTACTGCAATCAACAGTCAGACGATCAGATCATTCACCCACCTAATATAAACCAGTTGCAACTCTGACAGTCCATACTTTTTTTCTTTCTGCATGTATAGAGAATGATTTGATCATCACCCCTCCCACCTCCCATTTTGAAAGGCAGCTTCTGTTTTGGTTATGAGCAGACCATCTCTATGAATTATTTTACTTTCCTATGGTTACTGTAGAATAATAGGATGCATAAATGAACAAAACCACCAAAAAACAAACAAACAAACAAAAAAAAAAACGGATAGACAACTACTAAAACCTGTCTGATATTTAAACTTTCAAGGCAAAGTAAAAAAGGATGGGGCCAGGACAGTACAGAAAAAGCAACACATTTTGTAAAGTACAACACTTCTTTCATCTATCTGTACTTTCCCCCTCTTTCTTTAGTTTTCCTTGATCTCTATTTTGAGTGTTCTCCCTCAAATTAATTTTGAAATCTTAGTGATTCGGGCAACTGATGAACCCCTTCTTATTTGCATCCTTGTTTTATCTTGCTTTGATCTGCAGCGCTGAGCTTTCAACCTTACTTTTCTCTGCTCTGGAACTTGTTTTTAACACTTACACTCTGTTCTTCCTCTGCTCTACAGCTGTACTGATGCTTTGAGATCCGAGCATGCATTTTCATGTCACGACACCGAACAACTAAAAAGCAATGCTCTGGTGAATACAGCATGGTATTTACCACATATGCATAAATATGGATCGTTTTCACAGTCTGGACCTACTTTGCTGCAATTTCTTCAAACTGCTGATGGTTAGACTGTACACTATATGGACATTTAATAATCTTCTTCTCGTTTAGTCTTTTCTCTTTATGTCTGAAGTGCCCATCAGTTTTGGTTGATGGTTCCGCTGTACTTTTACCATGTTTTTTCTTGGTCCCAATCCTACTTGTTGTTCCTCATGACTATTTTTGCATCATGTAACAGACTCTATTTTTCACTTTCAGTAACTGCTGTCTTTTTCCTCACAATTTTACTAATGGGAATGTAAATAAATGACTTCATCATCTTTATAATCCATGCATTTTAAAGAACTCGGTAAAGGTTTTGTAACTTATATATCTTGTTTCCTGTAACATCCATTTGAACATAGTTTTCAATTTGAGGCTATATAGCCATCATGATTAACTTAGGTTAGCACTGCATATTGGAAGGAACTATTAGCGCAAATATGTTTGAATCTGATAGTTAAAGAGTGAAAAACAATATGTGCAGAAGATTTCACTTACGCTATTCATACTTGACATAAAGCATGAGGACTACATTAAGCTTTGATTGGCTACATTTGGTTAATTTAAACTTTAAAATTCTAATAATCAAACATTTTTTGTGCTGTGATTGTGCAATAATGAATAGTAACCTACTGAGCTACCAGTGTTCGTTTTAATCATAGACAAGCGTTTTATAGATGTTGCATTTACCACATCTTTATGACCCCATGCTCATGAAGTCTTCTTGTTGCTTTGGTATGATAATTGGACCTCCTAATTTCCATTTGAGAATCATAAAATTTGAGGGAGAAAATGTACTCATCTATACTGAGGTGGTATTTACCTTGACCAGCTAAATAATTTTAGCGACCTGTCATCAGCTATGTTATGTGCTAGCTTCATAAAAGAGGATGTGTATTGGTGCACTGTGATATCTTTGATTGTGCTTTTTCATTGAATGTTACTGAAGCAGATTTATTTTCTGTCACTCACTCAGATAAGGTTCAAATTGAGTCAAACTGGTGCTGTTTGGTGATTTGAACACACTGTGGACTGATATCTGGTCAGAACATACTAACAACTGCATGTAAAGAATATGAGCTCATACTGACACATCCATTTTCATCCAAATTTCGATTTCTCGTAAAGAGGAGCAAACAGACATGAATCATCATGCTCTGAACAGGTCACCAATGTATCACTGGGTCACACAGACAATCACAAGCTCTCGTATGTAAATGCAATGTAAAAACAGTTAACCTAGCATTTATAAGTTTGTAATGTTGGATGAAAACTTAGTACCCAATTAAAATATGCACTTGCACAATAACATGTACAAAGTAAACTCCAAAGAAAATACCCCAGCTGGGTTTGAACCCAGTTCATCTGTGCTATTGGGAGAAAGTGCAAACTGTTTCACTAATTATTGTAATGCTGTTTTACCCACACTATTATGAAATCATATTGTGAAAAACTATGTATTACTTAGTAGTTATGTACCATTGAATGAAAATCAACAATAAATGTTTTTTTTTTTACTCTTCTCAAACTACTTGTTGTCTCTGTTCAAAAATATGAACAGTACGGACATTAAAAGCAAGCGGCTGCAGAAGGTTGATGGTTACTGCAGCAGTTTTCATCTTGAAGCTGCAAGTTCGAGTCAAGATTGCATCAGTAGTGCATCCTGAAAAAAAAAAGCCACATTTTTTGTGCGAGCTCGCTGTGGCAACCCCTACAGAAGAGAGCAGCCAAAAGAAAAAACACTTTTGTTTTTAAACAAAAATTCCTCATTGTTGAGATATTGGTGGAGCTAAAATAATTAAATGGTCACAGGTCCATTTAGTTTCATTACCACAGGAAATGTAAAGGTCTGACATTTATTTTCTACACAAGTTTTTTTTGTTGTTGTTAATAAAAAAAAAAAATTAGTACAATCCTAGGAATGATTCAGTTTGAGATGAAATTTGAAAACTAAACATATATTAAAGTTTAGAGCTACTTTTTATACAAAGTACTTTGTTTGCACTCAAAACACGTTTGTGGTGGACATTTTCCTTTTGGGATTTTGTGTCCTGCATGATTAAAAAATATATAATTTTACCTTTTAGTATAAATGTAAAACATCAGATGCATACACTGTCTATATTTTAACACCCCCCCCCCACACACACACACACACACACAGACACACACACAAATACCTGCACCTTATGTAATTATGGCTGATTCACATTGTACAACTAATCTGCACATTGGTAATTAAGTCTAATCTTTGTTCACGTGTCTTTCAGTGCAAATATGTGTGCTTTAAAGTATGCGCATGTGCATGTGAGTGTGTGAGTGACTTTTTAATGTCACAAGGCCAGAGCAGGGTAATGCCACTCTGCTGTCCACTTAATTAATTCAAATGTCCACCTTTAATTAATTTTACAGAGAGGATTGTGACCATTCCCTTGGTGACAACCTGTGAATACAGAATACGAGCAGGAACGTGTATTACCTGGGTTGTGTAAATGTTCTGTGTACTTTAAAAGAAATGAAAAAGGTCCAGAAGCACATCTGATATTATACTGTTGTTAAATCTTTCAAATGAATTCATGTTAGAGATAATTGTGGAATTGTCTTGTTATTATTATAAAAAATTCTAAAACAATTTATATGTTTAAAAAGATGATTAAGTTAAAATTGTTAGGAGAGTATGGTGCCAAGTAAAGGATGCCTAATACTTTTGTTTTCACTTTGGAGATGTTCAAGCCTAAGTTGTTGTTTGTTTAAAGTTATTTTATTTTTACTTTTGAAAAAGGGGCAGATATTATAATCATTTTTTTTTGTCTTTTTGCACCATTTTATTTCAATTTTTTTTTCTTTTTGATGCATTTGTTTTGTTTCTTTTAAATTAATGAATAATATATATATATATATATATATATACATATATATATATATAATGTACTTGTTCAGTACTGACGGAAAGGCAGGAGTAAGCTAGTTTGGACACTTTGTTGTATTTTTAAATTAGATCTTATATTGTGCAGCTTACATTGTACACTACAGGCTTTTTTATTTTGTAACAAATTATTATGTTTCCATCCATCCATTATCTTCACCTGCTTCTTCCTTTTCAGGTCGAAGGAGTCACTGGTGCCAATATCCAGCAGTTACTGTGCGAGAGGTGGGTACACCCTGGACAGGTCTTCAGTCCATCACAGGGACACATAGAGACAAACAAAATCTACCATTCACTCCCTCACTCACACCTAGGGACAATTTAGAGTAACCAATCAGTCTAACATGCATGTTTTTAGTCTGTGGGAGGAAACTGGAGTTCAGTAATCGGAGAAATCCCACTCATGCACAGAGAGAACATACAAACTCCACCCAGAAATGCTCCCAGCCGGGCTTTGTACTGGTGACCTTCTCGCTTAGAGGCAACAGCTCTACCACCCCGGCTACTGCGCTGCCCACTTCATTCATTCGTTTAGTTAATAATTTATTTTACTGACCATGATTTTGACAGAACAATTAGACAACACTGGACAATACCAGTATATTTTAGAAAACAAACAAACAAGCAAAACAACAACAACAACATGTTTTTAATTGTAATTTAGGTCCCTTTAGATAAAGTCTGAAGCAGTGCTGCATATTCCTGCTTATAGCAACACTCATACACATGCAGATATGAATCACTAATTACTGAGGAATGATGCTTATTACAGTTAAATTTCCTCATCATTGGGATTAACAACATTCCAGTGAGCTTTTCAAGGTTAAAAAAAAAACATCTAAATGACATCACATTTGCTAAATGATGTTCCAACTGGTGTGAAATTGGTCTAAAGAGAATAGTTGTATAGATTTTAATTTGACCAAACATTCTAAAAAAATAAATAAATAAATTGTTGATGTTTAAAATCAAACCTCAAAGTTGCATTAAGAATATCACTGATAAACCACTTCATGTTGCTGTGACTGAACTCAAGTTGTTTCAAACTGAAATGGTGGTGTTTCTTGTCTGGATGTTGGATTATGTTTATAGAAATCATCGATTTTGGGCAATTTTTTAAGGGAATTCAATGATCAACATTTTTAATTTGATCATCTAGTCTCCATTCACCACTTGCTCTCGCCGAGATCGGATGCTTCTCCTCTCCCTCTCCGCTTTGCTTTGCTGCTCTGTCTGTCTGTGAAACTGCTTCTGAGCCTCTCTTGCATATCTTCCGAACCATAATTATGGACTTGTTTTGATCAGTTTGTCCCTCATCTCAATTTACAACATATCTTCGAAGAGAAGACAGGCTTTAGGTGAGCCGATTTGCCCTGTTGGCACGCTTGCAGCTGGATATCTCATCGACTGGAAGACTTGATGATGTGTCTATCTCTGCTGCCATCTGTGGGTTTTAAGGACACATATTTAATTGGATTTATGGTAACTGGTTCCTGCTTTTTGGATTTGGCTGGTTGCTGGTTTTATCTACAATCAAGGAAGTCATCGGCAGCAAATTTGGACCCGATCACGCTGCTCGTCTTATGATAGCTTGGTTCGTGTCTTGAGTACCCAGACTCAAATGCTTTGGGATGAATGGATCAGATCTTGGGGATTTTACTCACTCACGTTCCATCGGTGTGGCCATGTAATTTGGACATTTCGGCACCGAGTGGACCAACACAGACTGAAGGTAGATGTCATTAAGTTCTGCCTGTCCCCAAAACATCTACATATTTATCTGAATGTGGCTCCCTTGGCTGGCCTTGAAGGTCATCTTATCTGAATTCGCCTGGAGAATATGTGATCTGATGCTCACCACCCCCTCCCTGAGGAATTTCCAACTGATAACCAGATGAAACCAACTGAATAAACTTGTGTCATCATTTCAGGACACTTGGATTTTCATAAACGTTATTCTTGGCCATTCCTTGACATCTCTCGAGAATGTTTATGGTCCTCTCCGGAGGACATTGACTGATTATTCCATCCTTATCAGAACTCTTACAGTGACCTCGAGAGCATCTATGAATATTGCTGATCGCTCTCATCTCTCCCGTCTGCAGTTTGTTTACGTAAATATGTGCTTGTTTGTGCAAGGTGTTTTTTTTTTTTAATTTTAGAGGGTTTTTTTTTTCTCAGGCAGGAAAAAAAAGCCTGATAGGATTTTTTTTCACCTCCAACTCCTACATGTGCCCAGTTAATTATTGTTTTTGTCTGTCCAAACAGATCCCACTTGTAAATTAGTCTTTGAGGCTCAATGTGATTGATCTGTTTAAATAAAGGTTGAATGAATGAATGAAAAAAAAAAAATGCAGCAAATTTATTCTAAATGTGTAATTTATTAAAAATAAATCTATGTCTTTGCAACTCCACTCTTGTTTTATAAAATACATTTCAGAGTATATGTTTAATAATTTACGGCCTTATATGAGTCAGTCACCTCCAGCTATCAAAAACAGTAAGTGGTACTGAGTGTTACTTCTTATTCCACTTTTCTTGACTTAACTATTAGTGACGTGTCATATTGAACGCTTTTTGAATTCATGCCATACAAAGCATTCAGAATACTTTAACAATGTGATGACATTGAGCTTTAATACATTTTAGTAAAATGCATGAAACTAGCTGGGTTATGAAGCATTGTTGCCCTGAAAGTACATTCACCTTGTACGTATAGAACCACATTATTCTACTGATTATATCACTAAAAGTAGCTGTGGGCTAAAAGATAAATTTGGGTGAACAGAGCTGCCTGCTTATCTGACCGTTATGCCAATTATCATGCACAAACCATGACTTGAGAGTATTTAAGATTATATCATTTCAAGCTTCCCATTTTCTTTTTGGTAACTTTCAAGCAACACATTATATAAGAGGTTGTGACGTTTTCAGAGAGTTAAGACAAATGTGGTGCTATTTAGAGCTAACTTTCTGTAATAGAGTCTAGAATACAACAATACTAAAGAAGAAAGTCTGCCAACTCTGAGCAACCTTCAGTGTGTGTAGTCCACTAAATCAAACATTAACAGGAATACTGGCACACACACAACTGACGGCCTTGTGTGCAGTGGTTACAACTGTCTTTATGCCAGAAGTGCAGCATTTATGGATGTAGAAGGATGAGCAAGCTCAAGCTTGGAGTATCTATAAAGTAGGAAGGGAACAGGTGTCGGTCTTCAATTTTTTTTTATTTTTTATAAGTCAGCATATTTTTAATGGACATCACTATGGGTGGTATATAGTTTAATGTTATACTGTTGCACAATTCCACTTGCTTTTTCACAAGTTGCCATAATTTTCATAGGTCTCAATAAAATATGCATTACATCCATTGGCCAAATAACTAAAGAAATATAGCACAACTGTTCCATTTTAAACTTGCCTTTACAGCTCTGTTTACTGCAGCTGGTTTTAGCAGGTGCCATTCTTGTCCACTGCAGCCAGTTTTTCTTCCTGTATGTGCTTCCTATCAGAATCAGATTCAGAATAACCTTTATTATCATTGTACCAAGATACAGCAAGAATATGTTCGTACAGTCGTCCGAAAGATGGGTGGAGTGCACGTAGTTGCTGCTCTTTGAGAGCGCGGCCTCTTATCCTTTTCAGAATATTTTTTTTTTAGATAGAAAAAGGGACAAAGCCATGAGGATAGGATAGTGGCATTACAAAAAAGATCTCTTCACACCTTGTCCTATCAGGACACAATTTAAGATGCAAAAAAAAAAACCCTCTGCCAGCAAGCACATTTATGAACATGTTACATATGCATTTGACAACGAGGCGGTCCATGAAGTACTTCCAGATAAACCATAGTTCTGACAAGAAGATGGTCAGCCGGCACAGTTCTGATGGTGGTGGGGATGGGGGGGGGGGGGGGGTTGTGATAGACAAAGCTTTTCCTTAGTTTACACATTTCCCAGGAGAAATTGATATGTCGGCCTGTTTTCGAGGCCAACCGGGGGAGTCAGATTCAGATAAGCCACAATTCTTGATTTTTATAGGCAGACTGTTTTTCTTATCAGCATTGAGCCTTACTGGTACTTTCAAGATCTTAAATGGCCAGATGAGGGTGCATTCTACTGGTCCGTGCCCCTCCAAGGTTGTTTCATGCTGGCGAGTCCCAAAGCCGCAGGAGGCCTGCGATTCTCACAAATCACTTCCATCTCAAGGTTTAGCTCGTAAATCAGCTGATTTTGAGTCCTCAAAGCATGAACCAAACCTTCACAAGCAGGCAGCCTGACCAGGCCAAATTAGCTGTGGCTGTCTTATTTGTATGTTGATAAGCAAGGAACCAGACAATTCCAAAAACAGGAAACCTGTTATCATAAATCCAGTTATATGCAATTTCGGCATCCTCGATCGACAGCAACATGTGTCGTCCAGGCAGACATGAGGGCTCTCCAGGACCCTGTTGCTTTGTTGAAAAGATTTTGTCGATTGCATTGAAAAGTCCAGTTGGTCAGATCCACAACAGTAATTTTAATTTCGGAAGATGTGTAAAAATAGGAGCTCCGATACACAGAGAGCAAAAAGCAGGAGGAGAACGGGAGAGGGAAGAGAAAGTGTCCACCTCGTACCAGAGCAAGTGAGGAAAAAAAATAAAATAAAAATGTAATCAGACACTTGTGAACTACCATGAAAACTAATACTGACACACACAAAAAAGAAACCGTCTAGATGACCTGACTGAACTTTGTTGGATTTTTTTTATCTGGATTATCAATCAATCAATCAACCTTTATTTATACAGGTAAATCCCATTGAGCCTCGAGGACTCATTTACAAGAGAGACCTGATTTCAACAAAGAAAGATGACAACAATGGACAACAGCAACAACAATAAGCAGTTATAAAAACTCATACTAGTTTTTTT
>NC_056513.1:18212862-18227544 GCF_014905685.2 Nematolebias whitei
TCAATGTTGATGTGTTCATGCGTGCACATCTGCTCACAGACTCATGTTCATGTTTGTGCTGATGTTCAATGTTGTATGTTATGAGTGCTTAGTGTATATTTAGTTGATGTTTTTCTTAGTTCATATCTTAGATGTCATTACTGTTTTTCTTATACATTTTATTGTTGGATGTAACTGGGACCCTGCGTACATAATTTCGCTCCACCACATGTACCACATGAGGTGCGAATGACAATAAAGAAACTCTGACTCTGACTCTGACTCTGACTCTGATATCAATCTGTAAAGATTAATCAATATTTTAGATCACATTCATACACTGATGGGACATACACTGGAGGCAATGAGGTGTTCAGTGTCTTGCCCAGAGACACCTCAACATGTTACTACTGGTAAGATTGAACCCCCCAACTCTCCCATTGGAGGATGACTGTTCTAACCACTCAGCCACAGCTGCCCCAAAAGAAAGAAACCAGGAAGGACAGGCAGGGATGACTTTTGCCAAGAGAATGGAAAGGGGTGTAGTCAACACATTTCCAAAAGAAAGAGGAACATAGTGACATATCAGAGTGGAAGCAGAAGTATGCAGGTAGACTACATTCTGTGTAAAAGAGGAAACAAGGTGGAGATTAGGGACTGTAAGGTTGAGGCAGGGGAAAATGTTGCCTGGCAATACTGTATAGTTGTGTTTAGAAAGACTGTTGTTGTGAAGAAGAGAAAACAAGTAAAATCAAAGAATAACAAATGGTGGAAGCTGAGGAAGGAATAATGTTGTGAGGAGTGCAGAGAGGAACAGCAAAATGCTCTGGGTGGTAAGAAAGAGCTTCCAGATGACTGGTCTATTACAGAAACAGTTTGTTAGAGAGACAGTTGGAAAGAAAATTGGTGTGTCATATGGGCAAAAAAAAGATAATGAAACCTGGTGGTGGAATAATGAAGTGCAAGAAGCTATTCGGAGAAAGAGGTTAGTCAAGAAGAAATATGACAGTGAGAGTACTGAAGAGAGGAGACAGGAGAATAAGAAAATACAATGTAGCACAAAGAGGGAAGTAGCAAAGGCAAAGTAGAAGGTGTATGAGTTATATGGAAGGTTGGACACTAAAGAGGGAGAGAAGGACTTGTTACAGCATGATCTCTCTGACTCGTCAACGGTACAGGTCATTCTCGCCCTCTTTAGTGCAATAAGGACTTGTGAGACATTTGGTGAGACAGAAGAATCAGGCTGCACATCCTTTCTAGCCCGATCCCTCTGTTTCGCCAATTGGTACAAGTCCTCGCACAAAGGAGGGCAAGAAGGACTTCTACTGATTGGCAAGACAGAGAGATCATGGTGGAAAGGATGGGTAGTAAGTTAGGCTTGTGAAAAATAGGAATGGTTATGTTTTAGCAAGTGAGAAGAGCATGGCAGGAAGATGGAAGGAGTACTTTGAGGAGCTAATGAATGAAGGAAATAAGAAAAAAAAAAGAGCAGATGTCATAGAAATTGTGGACCACAAAGTAGGAAAGATTAGTGAGTGTGACGTTTGGAAAGCGCTGAAAAAAATGAAGGCAAAGGGAGTAGGAGCTAATGACATACCAGTGCAGGTTTGGACATATCTAGGAGAGATGGCAATGATGTTTTTGACTCAGATATTCAATGACATATTTGAAAGTGAGAAAAAGCCTGAGGAATGGAAGAGAAGTGAACTGGATCCCATTTTAAAGAACAAGGGGGATGTACAGAGCTGTAGCAACTACATGAAAATTAAGTTGATGAGTCACAATGAAGATCTGGGAGAGAGTTGTGGAAGCTTAACTTAGTTGAGAGGTGATTTTGTTAGCAGCAGTATGGTTTCATGCTGAGAGAGCGCCACAGGTGTCATCTTTGCTTTGAGGATGCTGGTGAAGTACAGAGAGGGACAGAAAGAACTCCATTGTGTCTTTGTGGATTTATAAAAAGCATATGATGGTTCTGAGGGAGGAGGTGTGGTAATGCATGAGGAAATCTGGAGTGACAGAGAAGTATGTTAGACTGGTACATGACATGTATGAGCACAACATGACAGTTGTGAGATGTGCTGTAGGAGTGACAGATAGCTTCAAGGTGGAGGTGGGATTGCATCAAGGATCTGCTCTGAGCCCCTTGTTTGTTCTGGTGATTGACTGACTAACAGATGAGGTCAGACAGGAATTCTCGTGGACTATGATGTTTGCAGATGACATTGAGATCTGTGATGAGAGCAGGGAACAGGTGGAAGAGAACTTAGAGAGGTGGAAATATGCACTTGAAAGAAGAGGAATGAAAGTCAGCTGTAGCAAAAGATTCCATGTATGATGGTGAGACAGTGGAACAGTGAGTCTACAACGAGCAGAGGTCACAAAGGTGCAGGACTTCAAGTACTTTGGGCCAACTGTCCAGAAAAAAATGGGGAGTGTGGTAAAGAGGTGAAAAGGAGAGTCCAGGTAGGATAGAGTGCATGGAGAAAACTTTCAGGAATGATTTGCGACAAAAAGGTGTCAGCATATGTCAAAAGGAAAGTTTACAAGACAGTGGAGAGACCAGCTATTCTGTATGGTCTGGAGACAGTGGCATCGACAAACAGACAGGAGAAAGAACTAGAAGTGGCAGAAATTAAGATATTGAGATTTCTCTTGGTAGTGACTAGGATGGATAAGATTTGGAATGAGTTCATCAGAGGGAGAGCACAGGTTGAACAACTGGGAGATAAAGTTAGAGAACCCCGACTGAGACGGTTTGGACATGTTCAGAGCAGGGAAAGTGGGTATATTGGTAGAAGGATGTTAGAAATGCAACATGATAAACAAAAAGAGGAAGGCCAAAGAAGAGATTTGTGGATGCAATTAGAGAGGACATGGATATGCTATAGATGGAGTGAGGAGAGAGGATGCAGAAGACAAAGTGAGATTGAGGATGACTCGCTGTGGCACTGCTGAAGAGGGAAAAACCGAACTAAGAAGATGGCTATGCATGTTTTGTTCCACTCTTAATTAGTTGATTCCTTTTGCCCCCTTTTTCCTACCCTTACCCTACTCCATTATACTCACATTTTTTCTTTGTCACTCTTAATCTCTTTCAGTCTACCTATCCAATCTAAATTCCGATTGTCACTGTTGTTGTTAGTATGGGATTTAGAAGCAGCGTTCCCTACATAATTCTCACTGGGGGCCACATTGTTCCATTCACTTCTCCTAATGTACATTGTTATGCTTGTGGGATGGCCTCGATATTGCAAAATGTGCATCAGTGTGAGGATGTAATTTTATTTGATTAAGGCATTTTACAGATGTGATGGAAAGGCTTTTCTTAATTCTCCCTTTTTTCACTGCACATCTATATTCTGGCATTCACTTGCCTTTGAATTAGAAAAAAAATATCCTGTTTGGATCACTTAGATCATATGTGTCAAACTCAACACCTGGGGGTCAAATGTGGCCCTCATTTACATCTTATCTGGCCCCCAAGATGATATATGCAACATAAAATTCTTTTATCTCTTGACTTTTTTTCAGTAATCTTTGATTATGATGTTGAAAGCACAACAGAAAACATCAAATGAGACCAATCAAACTCTTTTTGAGGAACCTGCACCAAGAAAAGATGTTGGGTATCTGATATGAGTTAATGTAGTTTCTGAAATTGGTCCTTAGTTTGAAAAAGGTTTTAATTTTGGGCCACTTTTGTAAATGAGTTTGACACCCCTGACTTGGATGAACTTATACGTATGTTATCAAGTACACCAACTAAAATGCCATTCTGGCAACTTGGTTGGTATTTTGGTTTCTCCAACCTTCACTTGCACTTTATTGGAAGTCTCTGCAGTTGGTGGCTAGCAAGCAAAATTAAGACACTGTTCATAGGTTTAATTCTATTAGCTCATAATATGAGCATGATGAGTATGCATCTATTATACCTTGTTTACACAAAAGACGTGCAGATGCACAGCTTTTAAATAAGGGAGGACCCACCAATTTAAGAAGATTAAATTATCTCCCAGCCCTGTAATCAACAACAGAGTTTCCCCTCAGGATTATGTATTATTTATTGCCATCGCTGAAGCAATAAACTACAATAAAGTGAGCCCATCTTTAATCGTTGATCTGGATGTCCAGATATTCCTTTGGGTGATGCCTGATTTCTGAAATGTGCTAAGTGCAGACTCAACTCTCAAACTGGTTTGGCGATGTACATAAAACATCATTCTGGAAGCATTGCATTGTTTCATTTTAAGCCATCACTTCACAAATCTTGTGAGTCTTAAATTTTTTCATCAGTAAATATATAAACAAAGTTCATATTACGCCTTTGTATACTTAAACAACGGTGCTCATTAAAAATACTCTATTTGGAAAAAGTTTGACATGTTTGGAACTGTATAACAACACTTTTGTAAGATCTGGTTGTCTGACAATTTTAGTCCGATTTATCAGAATGATTCCAGAACTTGAAACCATAACATATTTAGTTAAAGGCGTACAACTAAAAGAGAATTGTTACATATAAAAAGTTGAAAAAATAGAAACCTAATTAGCCCTACACTTGAAAAATCAAGATGAGCTGCTTCTACACTATCTCTTATGTATCAGTAATATTAATGGCTTTTAAAGTTCTAACGCCACAGACTCACAGCCACACTGGTACAAATTTAGTTTGAACCCTTTCATCATTCCAGACTGTACCACTTTTCTCCACCAACTATGAGACAAAATATAAAAAACATAAGCTTTTAAGAGAACTGAAAAGAGAATTTGCTGTCTGAAACCCTTTTCATAACAGTGTTTGTCAAAACATGGAGGCATACTTAGGTAACTATCACTACTCCCATAACACCCTCTATTTCATGCCTTTTCTTATTATGTGTTGTTCTCACACCTATCGACAGCACTACAACATAGACTACTATAATCACAGTACTTTACTAGTACTGCTTTTGAGCAATTTTACCAGAAAAAACAAAACAAAACAAAAAACCATATTTGTCCAAACTATTATATCTGTGCAGTGTTATAGCTTAATCAGTGAACCATACACTGAACTGATAAACAAGAACTGCTTCAAAGGCAGAATGAACGATAAAGAACATGTTAGTATTCTTTAGAAAACGGACCAAGATTTTTTTCTGTATTTCATAAATGCATTAATAAGATGATTTAGTTAAAAATAAAAAGAAACATTGTGGTTGTAGGACATAATATAGTTTATATCTTGCCATTAAACTCATGTTTTAACACTGCACCTGTCCTATATAAAGTGAATTAGTTTGGATGCTGCCCCAGCTCAAGAGAAGGATTATAATTTGGTGTGTGATAAAGATACAGATAAGTGCTATACAACATGTATTTGTTATATATAACATGTCACATAAATGACAAAATTATTATTACTGCTGGAAACAAACATAAGGTTTCTGGTTATAGCAATGTATTGCATAGGAGTATGTGCACAAACTCATCAAATGGCCAAGCCACTGGCACAAAAACAAAGGACAAGCCATGCATCTGAAATTATAACCGATAAAAGACAACACACATTTCAACAGACACAAAAAGGAACCTGTAGCTCACCCTTCGTGACTGGATCTCTTTGACATATAAAGGTAATAAGAACTCGGACACTCCTTCCAGTCTGACTCCTTCCTTGGTGACTCGAAGGTTCCCCATGCCATCCTGGAAAGGAACGACAGACAATGACAAGATTTTAAAAAAAGAAGACATATTTACGTAACTAATCTGGATCTACTCAAAGTGAGACAGGTTGTTTTTTTCAACTTCTTTGTTTTTACACGCATTTTTTTAATTTTGTCTAAGAACAGTCAAATGCGTTACCAAAAACTGAAATACTTTATAGTCCTATTATTACATCACCATTTTCAAATCCCAAATTAAAACCATCCTCTTTAAACTGACTTACTCACTTTAACCTCCTTGACACATTACCTACATTTAACATCAGTGTGCATGCTCAATAATCCAGGTATAAAATCCAACAATGTTCAATCAGGTCATCTGGACGGTGTCTTTTTTTCGTTGTTGAGACGTTTCATCCTTCATCCAAAGGACTTCATCAGTTTGAGGAGCCACATCAAACTGAGTTCCACAAGCAGCAAATCCACATAGTGGACCAACCAGTTTGCTGGTGATAAGATGGTTTCTGGGGTCCACCCTTTCCCCCGTCAACTCTTCTGAGGCAGCCATATCCAAATTCAGTTTGTTGTGGCTCCTCGGACTGATGAAGTCCTTTGGATGAAGAACAAAATGTCTCAAAAAAAAATTAAAAAAAATGAAACCATCCAGATGACCTAACTGAACTTTGTTGTACCCATATTTAAGTCATTTTTATGTATGATGTTTATGTTGTTATTTCCATGGCTGTTTTATACTTTTGTTTTTACTGCATTTTATTTTGTATTTTATTGTACAGTGTACTTGAGTGCCATGAAAAGTACCTTAAAATAAAAATCATTATTATTATTATTATTATTATTATCATTATATAGTAACATATATATACAGAGTAATGCTTGCTATCAAAAGAAAAATGTGCAGCACTCAGGTTAAACAGCAGCAGAATGCAGTTTGGATGCATGCAAATGATAAAAGAAGTCAAATATATTTGTTATGGCTTAAGCTTCTTCAAGAGAACACACATAATGTATTTGTACATACTTTTTCCAGAACAAACGTAACATTTAGATTTATGTGGTTCTGTTTGGATGTATATTTCATTGTTCCCGTATGTACAATGATTTACATTTCCTTAGTTTGTTCTTTCTTTTAACTTGTTTGACTTTTGTTTTGACATCTGGGTTTTGTGGTTTTGTTCTGCCTTCACACCTGGTCTCAAAATGTTAATCATCACACCTGCTCTTTGATTTTTGTTTACGCCTTCAGTGTTTACATCATCCCATCATTCCAAAGTTTTTTTTTTTTTCCCCAAATCTTTCTTTTTGTCATCATAGGTAGCTTTGTGGTTTTTTTTTTTCTATTTTTTTCTTCTCATGTCAAATTTTGTTTCCATGCATCATCACACTGTGCCTGTGCTTTATGTTTTGCGGAGATCCTGCCTCGGCAGATTCTCCTTAGTTTGCCTCTTTCCTGGAAAATAAAACATTTCTATTTGTCAAACTGACTGCTCCATCTGCTCGGGGTTCCTCCTATGGATTATGACGTAAATAGAATATAACAGAGCGTGATTTATTGAATAAAAACGCTAGTATAACAACAAAAGAAGACTTTAAACAGATGAAAACAATCTTTATTAGCTGTTAAGTTTTGTAGTAAAGAAGGAGGGCAGATTAAGGACGGTTGAAGCAATTTTGTCTTTTACATAAAACATTTACTACTGCATGCACCAAACGGCATAAACTCTGTTTATGTTTTTTTTATTTTTTTTTATTTCAGCTTAAAAATAACACTATTATTTATTTATTTAAACACGGGGTTTAAAAATGTTTTTAATTAAAAAAAATGGAACCAAAAGTGTTCAACTTTTAAAACTGACTGATGATTAATGAATCCAGACATCTGACAAACATTAGCATGCATTAGCATCAGTACTCTGACTAAAACAGAATTATATGTAAGTCAGGAATGTGACAGCAGTGAGGCATAGCTATTTCCTGCTGTGAGGCTGTAGTGAAACACATGTCATCACAGCTTGGCTCAGTGTGGCACAGCTAACGTGAGGCAATCCAAGAAGATAAAATACTCTGAAATATTCTGTGAGACCATCCAATTAAAGCCCATTAAACCTAATAAATTGGGACAGTGAGAATCACAGCCTTTCATATTTTGTATTTGTCCAACAAAAAAATCATTGACTTAATAAATATCCTGTAATTCATCTACGATTTTACCCACTAACAAAACAATATGTAGGACATTTGTCATATTTAGTAAGTTTAAATTTACAGTTACAGAAGTTTGGTAACTTAAATGATTACACAATTTGGTTCTTATAATTACAATGCTTTAAGCACTAAAACAAAACAAAAAAAACGTATTCAGTGTTATTTATTGATGAGAATTGCTATAATAATGCACTATTTCATATATATTTAACATCTTTGCAAACGTTTGTGCAAGCCTGAGGTTTTAAACCATTTATTCAGTATTTGAAAGAATACAATTTTATATAACAAGGAACTGCAAATAGTCAATTAGAAGGCAAATGAAAAGTTACATTTGATAAACAAAAGTAGAGTTTAAGCCTTTAGGGGGTAAACAAAACCTTCATTTCCAAAGCCCTGTCAACACGAGAATGGAGTTTTGCACAATTGTTTTATCATTTCAGTCCTGCTTCCACGTGGAAACAGCATTTAAAATATCCCTAAAGGGTTTATTTTTTTAAAACTGGGATTTCAAAAGATATATTCAGTAGCTATGTTCTCATGTAGACAGACTAAATGCAACCTTTTGAAAATGATGTAGTGGTACCACATTCTGCCCAAACGACAACCTCAGTAGACAGATTACATGTATTACCTTGTATTGCAGAACAGTTACTCAACTAAAGCAAAAACTCCATGAACTGTATCACTTCAATGAGCAGAAAAAGCTGACAAACAATACCATTATCTTGAACAGAGCATAACCACTTTCTCTATACAAATATACAGTATATATTTGTTCCAACTATTCTAAAACCCCAAAGTTTTTTTTTTGTTTTTACTTTATTGAATAAAATTTGATCAAATTTACCCTGAACCCTTAAAACATCGAAAAAAAAGTATAATGTGAATGAAATTCTCTATAAGCTATTTCCTTTTTAACCAATTTGACTCCCAGTCAATGTGACAACCTCCCGCCACCCCCAATAAATCAATAAACAATATTTCACTGACAATCCACAGAAGCAGTTCAGTTCTTGCTATTGTATCAAGATATTTTTCTTTGTACATTTAAAATTTGGCATGTCTATGTCATGTCTTCCTTCCCTTTTCATTTTCATGACAGCGTTACGTTTCCACCTACAGGCCTGTTATAGTTACTACATCATTTGTGTCATGCTGACTTTTTGTGTAGTAGATCTGTCATTTCCATCCCGGCCCGAGCCAAAATAATGTGCTGGATGGGTGAGCCGAGTCGGTGTTGGGATTTTGATTGCATTAGCGGACGTGCGTGGTTAACGATCCAATTTGAATCACCACCAGCCGTTTGACCGCACGCTGACCGGCTGGTTTAAAGAGGTAAAGCAGAAAGTCCAGATGGACCACTGCCAGCGACCCACCTGAAGCTTAACTGGATTCAGCTGCTGCGTCAGCGGACGCACACGGCCGACGACCCGATTTGGATCATTTGGATCATCAGTCGCACACGTCGGCCAACTGATAATAATGATAATAATTAAAATAACCATAATAATCCGCTGACTCTTGTTAATAAACGAGAAATCTTATCTTCCTTTCTTTGAAATATGTTTTAAAATCACGTCAAACTGATTTGCTTACTAAAGCAGTAAAAGCTTAATTAAAAATAAATAAATAAATAAATAAATTGTATGTATTTTTTGGGTTTGGGCCTGTAATCACAGTTAGTTGGTCGGTTTCGAGTTGGGCTCGGAAAAAAATTATATTGGTTCGGGCAAGGTCGTAATTTTTTAGGCCTGAGTGCAACTCTATTGTGTAGATAAAAATATTTTGGGAGTGGTGGCACAGATCTTAATGAAGGTGGGCCTGTGATTGGAAAGCCGCTAGTTCGACCCCCTGGCCCGACAACATCAAAAATGTGGGTAGAAAATGTAAAGCGTCCACATCTACTTCCACCCTCATTTGTCCCACTCTGAGCTCTTGAGCAAGGCCCTTACTTCCACCATCTGCTCCCCCCCGAGCTCTCTAGATGTCAGTTCTCTGCTCCACACACAGGGATGTGGTAGCTCGGTGGTCTGTGGTTGCATCATGGAGGGCATGTGGCGTAAAAAGAATCTCCCCCCTACACCTACCAAAAAATCTATTGTCAAATCTTCTTGAGGAAGGGAGCAGCTGAAACCATTTTTGAAGATGTTCACATTTATTGGGCCAACGACAATTGTATCACAACATTAATTAAGTATTATTCTAACAAAAACATTTTGTTTTTTGTTTGTTTCTTTTTTTAAATTGTTGTCAAAACATCAATGTAGTATATATAATAGACTGTCATCTAGATTTTTGGGCAAAGTACAATCAAATTTCACCCTGACTCAAAGAGAAAGAAGTACCAACTAGACAATCAAGTATGCAAAAATTATTGCGGCTACTATTGTGAAATGCTACCTTACAGAAACATGCATTTTCATGAAATCTTTAGAATAATTGTTTCGGAGTTTAATTTGCGATAAATGTGGGTACTTTTTATATGCAATCTAGAAGAATGTGAACATTACAAGGTTTTTGATGGAGACTTTGACCAGTGTCTTATTGATTGATTGATTGATTTTATTGTCAATTCTGCATATGTACAGGACATACATAGAAATTGAAATTGCGTTACACTCCTACTCAAGTTGCAGCAAACAACAACATTAGCAAAAATAAACTAACACAACTAGTTATATAAAAAATATAAAAGTAAAAGTGAACAGCAGCAGGACCTCTGATGCAACGTGCTCAATAGTGACTAACAGGAGACAAAGGGACGCTGACTGAATCTTTTCCAAGAAATCAAGTCATAGCCACAGTTCAGTAATGTTGTTGTGATGCATACAAATAGTAACTTAGATTCTGTGACTAAATGCATATGGAATATTTAATGTGGCTTAAAAAAAAAGTGTCCTCAGTGAAAACAAAAAGATCATTGAGTATTAAGCATGACCATGAGCAGTTAAGTGGAGAGTGTCAGCCAATATAACCACATTTAAAAGTGGCCCAAAGTAAATTTTTACGCCCTTGTATGTTGCTTGTGTATCATAAAGATTCTAAATACTACTATAGCAATTTAACAATAACAATAAAAACTCAATTTATTAAAAATAAGTCAGAAAAGCATAGATACAAAATTATCTATGCGGCTCACAGCAACACGTGTTCACTAGTTTGCGTTGTGTCATAAATATTGGCTTTGTTCCAGTTTGTGATCACTTCTACAACGTTTACTAGATTCCACGAGTGAACGCACAAGATTATTGGATCAAACCTACATGGTAAAATGAAATTCCTTTAAAACAGCCAGGTAAGGCATTATGATAGCCGAGGCTGTTACAGAGAAAGAAGCAGCCAGTGTACCATGTCACATCAGTGCTTCGGGAAGTGACAGAGGAGGGAGCACAGAAGTGTAACGACTGTTCTGATAGTGAGCTTTCATTCAAGTTCGGTAAAGTTCCAGGAGACTGTATAATAGGCACAATGTAAAATAACCAAGTCAAAAGAGAGAGAGAGGGAGAGAGAGAGTTCTGTTACCAGACAGAAAGGAATGATCCTTGAAATTGAAGCTAAATGAGTTGGCTATTCTTAAGGTTCAAACAATAAACTATTGTAGCAGGTAAAAACAGTTTTATGCCACAAACATGCCTAAAATAAAATATAAAATAATAAAAAAAAAAAACTAAAGAACAGCTCAGGAATGATATTTTAAAAATACATACAGTTATTATAAAATCTCTGGCATTTTGGACCAATTCTTTTGTTCTGTTTATTAAAAAAAAACACTAATAAAAACAAGGACATAATGATTTTTTTTTTACAGTGCTAATTTTCCCAGGATCCAAGGTGCTGAACATTAAGCATGCTTAAAACAAATTAACCACTTTTAAAATTATTTTTATGCTCAGATTTCTTGCTTAAAATTTTTCATTCAACCTTTATTTATACAGGTTAATCCCATTGAGCCTTGGGGACTCATTTACAAGAGAGACCTGATTTTAACCAAGAATAATGACAACAGTGGACATCAACGACAACAATAGACAGTCAAAAAAGAGGCAAACAAAATTTAAATTTCCTTCTTTAAAAAAATAAAAATAAATCAAAACAAAATGGCAACCAAAGGACAGTCAAAAGGAAAAGTAGCGAGAAAAACAACAACAACCAATAAACAGCAAGATTATATGGCGATGTAGAAAACTAAAAACAGGAACATGTTTGCGTTGTTTTTCCCAGGAACTTATCAGATGTTTAAAGCCACTTAGAGTGGTCAAGGTTGAGAGTTTTAGATATTTTTGCAAGATATTCCAGGAAACATGAGCAGAGTAGGAGAAGGCCCTTTTGCTTAGTTCAGTCCGCACTGACGGGACGCTGCATGTAATAATGTCCTGGGAGTGCACGCTGTAGCTGCACTCACGCAGAGACATGTAGGAGGAGATGTATGAAGGCAACAGACCAAGAAGTGATTTAAAGATGAAAATGTACCAATGAGAGAGTCTGCATGAAGTTAATGATGTCCAGTTCAGTGAATACAGGGTGCAATGGTGGGTATGGTAGTTACAGCCAGTTATGAATCCAATTTTAAAATTATATAATATTAAAGAAGAAATTACCTGTAAAAATGTAACCTAAATTTTGAATAGCAGTTTGATACAACAGTTCAACAGTGCCTTGCTTTAAATACAAAGTAAAAGTTGTAGAAAAGGAAGGACGTCACATTGTGGAAGAGATGAGGCTGGAAATCACTTTCCATTCAAATGTGCTACACAAGGGAAAATGCTGATGGCATTCATTAACATTCTGTTTTTCAAACAGGAGGAGTGAGGATTCTCAGAGTAGGTGCATTTAAAACCCCACACTGGGTTAACATTGAAATGTTGATCGGAAATTAAACAAAGAAATAGGAGCCACTTAAAAACAAAACTATGAAAATTGAAGCACATTTTCCAACCGCCTGCATCATCAGGTAACATTAGTGCTTTAAGAGCTTAAATACTGTTGTACCTTTAAAGGCATTGATCATCACTGTTATTTTTTTAAAAGTTTACCCTTTTTATTACAAAAATCCAAATGTTTCATTGTGAATTGTGTACATTTTAAATTTAGTTGTTATCAAATAAGTGTCACCTCTTTGTATAACCCACACAATTCTTTGTATATTCATTCAAATACAGGTTAATTCCATAGAACCTCAGGGACTCATTTGCAAGAGAGATCTGAAATATATAATATAGTAAAATATTAAATATAGTATATGTCAGCCAATTCCAAATGTTATGTTTACATGTAAAAATAAAAGGTCAGGATATCTTCATATCAAGTTCAAAACACACAAAGTAGGTTGTTAATCTTTTTTATTGAAAGAACAATTTAACAGAACTCAGTTTTTGTCCCTCGTAGTCTATCACAGACACTATGACACCAAACATCACAATTGTTGTTGTGTTGTGACTATGACTGTGAAAATGGTTTGCTTGTGTGTCATTATGTTTAGCATTGCAAAAGTTTGTAACTTACCATACATCTCAATATAAAAAAAATAAATAAAATAATGTATTTTGTTTATCAAATAATAATAAAAGTGAACTAAAGCTGAATTTAAATTCAAACCTCTGAACAGTAATAGATGAAGGTGTGGGAAATAGATTCAGGGTAAAATAAGTGCATTATTTCTGTTTATTTTCAGGTTAAACTTTTATACATCCTGTTCCCTCGTCTTCACTCATGTATAGTAAGTGTTGCAAGAAAATGTGTTTGTGAATTGATGATGAATTTCTTGAATCGAGTGAATACATTGTTTGATTGATTGATATATAAGTTGGAAATGAGCTGGAGATTTAAGTTTAATTATTTGCTGTACATTTGATGTACTCTCAATGATCTCTAACACACATCTAATTCCATACTCTAAGTAATTTTACCAATGTATTGACAAATCAAAACCCTACTGAATTTAAATATGCTATTTGTGAAATGTTGAAGTAATAAACAAAATACAGCCTTGAGAATTTGGGCCATTTAAAACAATAAAGAGATGGGGTGGAAATCCCAGACCAATTTTCTTTAGCTGTTTGTAGGGATCCCAGTGGTTCCCAGGCCAACAGTGAGATTGTATTTATTCAGTGAGTCCCGAGTTTGCCTTGAGGCATGTGCCAACTGGCTGTACCGATTTTAAATTTGTAAACAGAGGCTCCCAGCATGCCTCCTTATCAAGTGTCCAAACCACCATCACTAGCTGGTCAGCTGTATAATTTTGGATGTGTTATGTTGGAGAATAAATCTTGACTTAGAAAAAAAAAAAAAAAAATCAGTTTACTTTTCTATTTACAAGATTTATTTCATTGTGTTACTACCCAGACTTCAACGGAATTGGACACAACTGTGGCATTAACAGGAAAAATTGAAGTTTTGCTTGAAAACTAATCCTTATTTGAACCCCTAATGTAAAACATCCTTATCAGTGCTACATTTACACCCAGCAGTCAATTTCACTGTCATTTTTCCCAATACTTGTGAATAAACTCCATGTACGATTCACTTCACCTTCTACACCTGAAGTCATTTTTATTTGGCAGAGGACTGAGGTCTCAGAATTGGATGTGCTTGAGGGCTTCATCGGTTTCAGAAGATAATCTGCTCAATAGAAAGACATGACTTACTGCACAGAGAATTCTCTTCAGCCACAACTTGGACTCACTTTTACTGTGATCTACATTTATTAATGGAAAAAAAAATCTGTCAAATCAATGTGACACAACATGACACAGAACCTTTAATAAAGGTATATATAAATATATATATATATATATATATATATATATTGAGCAGAGAAATATAAATATATATA
>NC_056513.1:18230544-18240182 GCF_014905685.2 Nematolebias whitei
TATATATATACTTATATGTATATGTGTGTACTAAACCATCTCTTTAGTCAGCAGAATGTCATTTCTCACATTCTACAAGTAGTGTTTATCTGAAAGTGTACATGTTAACGCCGATTTTGGGGAAAAAAAAAAAGTTTCCTGCTCAACTCAAGACATAAATGTCCATGGACATACCCGTGTCCCTGAAATGCAAAAATCACAGTGCCCACTAGTGACTGGGTGTGACAACTGCAGCAGGTTCAATGATTTTTGCAGTCTTGTTTAAACAGCAACTTTGTTAACGTGTAATGTTTCTGCAATCAACTCAGGAAGTCTTTATTGTTTCCAGAGAATGTTTTTCCCCTGATAACAAACAATAACTCATGAATATGTGAGCATTCCTCACATACACTCACAGCTGAAAAGCAAAAGTAGAGTCAGATCGATGGAGGCTTTTTTTGGTGTTGTTGCATCTACAGCCATTCCTCTGACTATGCAGTAGAGCAACGAGCTTATTCAATAAGCAATTACCCATCAGGCCTAGCAAGGGAATCACAAATTAACCCATTCACTGTAACATGCACATACACACATTTATAAAAACACTACGATGGAGCAAACGGATAAAAAATGGAGAAGTCCATACAACGCCATGCTCATTCCATAGTTTGCGTTGCCTCTCAAACTTTTTCTTTTCATCACTCACTCGGCTTTCAATCTAAAAACACAGTCAGTGATGTTCGAATTAATCAGGTGGTTTTATTCCACCTTGCTGCTCCACAGGACAAATCTCATTCTGCTTGAACAGGACGGCACTTCCTCCTTCTTTGTCTCTTGCACACTGTTCATTGTTTTGTTTCATTTTCAATCTAGTGCGCATTATTGGCATGAACGGTACATTAACCATAATCCCAAAGCCAAGAAGACGATAGGAATTCATTAACAAACAAGAAAGAAATGTAGCCTTAATTTATTTATCTTTTTTTTTTTTCACTCCCTACCGTAATGTGTTTTTAAGGGTTTTGTTTCTCCATCAGTCTAACTCTTCATCAGTGCAATTTTAGTTCTGGAATTGCAAACAGATGTTTAATTGAACTTAATATGCTCTACTCAAATTAAAATAGCTGTTTAATTTGAGTACAGATATAGTTTAAAATTTTAGAAAGAGATGCTCATAAACTTTCCAATTTGTCGTAGTTGAGTGTTAAAGAGTTATCAAACTTTAGTTCTGCCATTTCAGACTAATAGTCTTGTTTTTGTCAGTCTGTAAATATGGTGTTTCTACTATTTATAGACAACATACAGGAACAATCAGCTTTTTGAAAAAGGAGATGGAAAAAGGCGTGTTGAGAAATTTATTCTAAAAACAATTCCATTGCCTGCCCTTCATGATGTAAAATCTTTTGTCCGTTTACAGGGGCTAGAGTTTTTCTTTTCTTATTTGTATACCCCTATATCTTTTGGTTCCTTGATAATTATTTTTATTTTATTTTGTAATTCCTGAAATCTTAAAGTAAGATTTTTTTGCATTGAATTATTGACTGTTTATTTCTATTTCCATCTGTATCCAGGTTGTTCTAGTGTCAGCAGATGTTACATCTAAAAATACTCTTCCAGCACATATTGCAACAAATAATAATGTTGTGGTGAGTTTGCAATTTTGGACACATTCATTCTGTTTGTTATGTTGTCATCACATATGTCAATTTTAAAACACTGGTAGGGCTATTTTCTGGGAAACAGCTTGTTTTTCCCTGCTTTGTTTCTACACTCACACATCTATGCTTCAACTGTGTATTGGTTTGAAAAATTTAAACAGACTAGATAGATTAAAATAGTTGAATATTTGGCTCCAACTTATGGTGCCAACATTATTTCTGTCATCAAATTTAAAATATTCAGTTATTTGTTTGGCATATTTTATTTTTGTCCTTGGGCATCAGTTTTACCCATAATAACATTTCCTCATCCATCCATCCATCCATCCATCCATCCATCCATCCATCCATCCATCCATCCATCCATCATCTTGTGCTTGTTCCAAATTTGGGTCTTGGGGGCAGCAGCTTGAGCAAGGAAGCCCAGACATCTCTTTCCACATACATCTCTTCCAGTTTTTCTGGTAGGATTCCAAGGTGTTCCCAGGCCAAACGAGAGACATAGTCTCTCCAGTGTGTTCTGGGTCTTCCCGGGATCTCCTTCCAGTCAGACATGCCCAAACCACCTCCCTGGAGACGCGCCCAGGAAGCATCCTTACTAGATGCCCAAACCACCTCAACTGGCTCTTTTTGATGTGGAGGAGCAGCGGTCCTACTCGTAGTTACTAGCTGAACTTCTCACCCTATCTCTAAGGGAGAGCCCAGCTACCCTGCGGAGGAAACTCATTTCATTATTTCAGTCACTACCCAGAGCTTCTGACCATAGGCAAGGGTAGGAATGTAGACCAACCGATAGCTTCTCCTTATAGCTCAGTTCTCTCTTCACTACAACAAACTGGCACAGAGCCCGCAATTTTGCTGCAGCAATCCGTCTGTCAATCTCACGCTCCAGTCCCTCAACCCAAAGAGAGCAATCCACTCTTTTCCGACGAAGGACTACGGCCTCAGATTTGGAGTTGGTGATTCTCATCCCACCCACTTCACACTTGGCTGTGAACTGCACCAGTGAGACCTGAAGATCACGACACAATGATGCCAACAGAACCACATCATCTGCTGCATTGAGAAATTATGTCCATAAAGGTTATGAACAGAATATGACATTGGGCAGGCCTGTTCCCACACTGAAGGGGTTCAATTTATTGCTGGCATAGGGAACCAAACTCTTGCACCACTTTTATAGGGACCGAACAGCCCGCAGTTATGGGCCTCCAATCCATCAGCTGTCATTCAGCCTCAAAGTTGAAAAAAAAAGTTATCTGTAATAGAGAAAAAGACTATAAGAAAAAACAAACAAACAAAAAAGCATAGCTTTATTCTTGTTTGACTTGTTTAATACTGCTTGTTTCCATTGTTCTTAAATCCGATTGACTTTGTTCTTAAATCCGATTGACTTGTGTTGTTTTTATGTCCATTACCAACAAGCTGCTGACCAACTACAGTAGAAATAACGTGTTTATTTTTAAGTCAACTTTTTATGCTTTAATTTTATGACCTGTAAAAAAAATAAAAGTCAACACATTTTTCCTAATCCAATTTTACATGGTTGAGATCACTATCTTTTTGAGTTCTATAGGAAAACAAATCTATTGACTTTTCTTCAAAACAAATAGTTTTCAAAGGTAAAAATTAATTGTTAGTGTTTTTAAAGTAGTACATCACTGAAATCATCAGGCTAAGTGTATTTAGCAAAAAGCTGACAGTAACTGTCTAGTGAGTGTACCACTGAAATCACTCTCGAGACACTGATTATTTTACATTTTAAACATTGTTTGAATCTAAAGGTGTCTTTATGCTAATCTTTCTTGTAATTACTTCACAATGTTTTGCTCGCCCCTGGTTCTTTTTATCATATATTACATTTAAATATTTTCAAACATGATTTCATAATACCAAGCTTGTAAAACTGGACTCACACACATGCCCTCAGACACGTCGCACACCTTCCTTCATCTTACCATGCGCCCTCTAGTCTTTACAGCACAAACTTAAAAGCCAACCAGATTCAAACTGAGGAACCAGGACTTTATTTTATGTTTTCAACAATGTGGTTCTCATCTGAGCATTCTCATTTCAAGCAGAAATATTTCAAGCTTTAAAACTTATGTGAGCTGAATCAAATAAGGAGGTCATTAGCAGGACTTTGGAGAACTTGACTGCACTGAGAAGCTAATTCAGTCATATGATTCAGCTGTGTGGCATCAGAGACACATCTAAAAGTTGCAGGACTCGAGTTTGACACCCCTAGTGGTTCTACACTTAATGCTCCTCAACCTCCTGCCTCAGGGCAGCGGGGCAAAAAGTGTGTGTGCTGGGTGAGTGGGGTCCTTCATGATGCAGGTGGCCCTCTTCCTGCATCTAGAGGTGTAAATGTATGTGATGGTGGGGAGAGTGACTCCAACAAACTTCTGGGCAGCCTTCACCACTCTGCAAAGCTTTTCTTTCTGCAGCTGTGCAGCCTCCATGCCGCACATTGATGCTGGAGCACAGGATGCTCTCCACTGCACATCTGTAGAAGGAGGTGAGGACTGAGCTTCCCTGTCCAGCTCGTCTCAGCTGCCTGAGGAAGTAGAGTCTCTGATGAGCTTTCTTGATCAGGCTGGTAGTGGTGTTTCCCCAGCTGAGGTTGTCATTCAGGTACACACCCAAGTACTTGTAGCTGGAGACCACTTCCACCGCAGATCCTCCTATGTTCAGGGTGTGTGTTCCGTCTGAAGTCCAGGGCTATCTCCTTTGTCTTCTTCACATTGATGTAAAGTTTGTTCTTCCTGCACCAGCTTTCCATGTGTTCCACCTCCTGCCTCATGACCTCATTACACCTCTATCAAACTATCTTCTCTGCCCTAAATTTGTCAACTCTGTTAAACAAAAAGTAAACCCATTAAACAAAGAAGGCTGTCTAGGTTTCAACTTTACAAAACAAACAATCTAGTTTTTAATCTAATCTCTAGATAACTTCATGCTAATTCATACCTTTCTGAATGTGTACCAGGCCAAATAAGTCCCTAACAGCTCCCAGGAGTGACGGGAGGAAGAGTGATTTGCGTGTAAATTACTTATAAAAACATAACAGTTAATTTCAGTTTAAAAGCATTCAACTTTGCATTTTAAAATGATACAATTAATTAAACAAGACGCAAAAAATACATCTTCAAAATATTCAGGAGGTTCAGTTGCTTTCATTTGAACCATGAAGGATTGCGATGTCCTGGACGACTGAGATCCTTCACAGCACATAACTTTAAACATTGTCCTTTAAATTTCCAAAGTACAACTTATCACTGTAAATTACCACCTTCACAGAGAGCAGAAGGTATTTCACAAACTAAAAATCCATACATTACTTACCAAAGTTCATCTAGGTTATTATTTTAGTAACAAAAAAAGACTGCTATAAACAAAGTAAAATTAAAAAATGCCTGGTATAAATTTAGCATGGCAAAGTGACCTGATGGCAGTATTCAGATGAGGGAAATCTTTATAAAAGCTCCATAGTGTCATGCTTGTGTATATGTGTGTGTTTGGTGAGAGGAAGGTCAACAGAGTTGGCCAGTCTGCGGACGTCCTCAATTTTGTAGTTGTACAGATAATGATGGATTCCCTCATCATGGCGAGGTTAACTGGCAAACTGTCCCATTAGGTGAAAAAGTGCCATATGCAAGGTTACGCACACAGAACAGCCTCACCACTCAAATACAAAGCACAGACATGTTTATCACCATGACTTTTAGGTGTCTTTTCACGTGCCCATTTGTGTAGATGCAGAAACACAATCGACCAGTGTGTCCCAGTGGTGATGGATAGGCCAGTAAAGTATTTTGCAGGCACTCAAACACTTGGGACAGTAGTGATTTTTCACACAACCTTTTATGTCATCCCCAGAAAATTTCAGAGGGAAACAAAATAAAAAATAGAAAATGAGCCACCCTTGGCATAGAAAAAACTTGAGGGGATATTGGTTGAAAGAATGTAGAGGTTAGGAACCCCCCCCCCCCCCCCCAAAAAAAAAAAAAAGCATAGGTTAGTGATAGAAACTAAACAAAGCACCTGGTTGCATTTCTCAGTTGGAATTTTTTATAAAGTCATGTTAATGTTAATTATTGAAGTGTAGAATTTCAGAAAAGTAAAAACAGTCACATGTATACAAATACAATTTAGAACATTAGACATTCCTTGCATCATAACTATGTTGTGAGAACTTCACTGCCAACATAATCAGTCTGCTAATAGGACCATGCTGCTGTAGATGTTTTTCTTTTTCACTTTTGGTGCCATGTTTTTGTGTTTTGATTGCATGCTTTGGTATTTATTGCTGTTTTTTTTTGTTGTTTTGTTTTGTTTTGGCAATTTGAAACAGTTCTTCTCATCTTGAACATTTCACTGCATTGTTGACCTTGTGTTGATCTGCATGACAATAAAGCTAAACCATAACTCACACCTAGGGACAATTTAGAGTTACTAATCAATCTAACATGCATGTTTTTGATCTGTGGGAGGAAACCGGAGTAGCTGGAGAAAATTCACACATGCATGGAGAAAACATGCAAACTCCACCCAGAAAGGCCCCTGGACCAGGATTTGAACTGGGAACCAGCTCGCTGAGAAGCAGCAGCGCTAACAGTTGCGCCACTGTGCTGCCCACATTTAATTTCCCTTCAGGATTAATGAAGTAATTTAAAATTTGAATTTGAATTACACTGGATGCCCTTCCTGGCACAACCTGAGCTCAAACCTGCAACCTCAGGAATACAAGACCACAGTACTGATCACTGAGATACTGCAGCCACCTTTACTTTTTTGATATACCAATGGAAAAAGAAAAAAAAAAAAGTTCAGATCCTAATATAAACAAAAGTTAAATCTACAACTTGAATTTATTTTAGTGATACACTTTGTCTTAGAAAATATGCACGAAAGACAAAAATTTTGTAATTATACTTTAGTCACATATTAGCAAAACAAACTACATATCAGGGCATGTGTCAAAGAAGAAATGTGTGTTGTTGTTGTTGTTGTTGTTTTTTTCCTTTAAATTTCATTTACACATACACCTGGACACTTTGACCACTCCCTCAACCCTTTAATCATCAGCCTCATGCTTCAACTTTGAAGAACTATAGATCTTTATGACCTAGTTTTGTGTCCCTGTTGTCTTTTTATAGTGAGAGAGTGAATGGTTGTTTGTCTCGTTTGTCTCTATGTGGCCCTGTGATGGACTCGAGACCTGTCCAGGGTGTACCCCACCCCTCGCACAGTGATTGCTGGACATGGGCACGGGTGACACCCCCCCGGCCCCCAAAATGGAAGAGCATATAAAAGATAATGGATGGATGTAAATTAAATGCTCTTGTAACTCATTATCCTGGTTTCATTCAAGAGATGTTACAGATACTGATGGCTGAAGAATCTCGAACAGCGGATCCAAAGATTCTGGCCAATAATGCCGATCTGTCCACCTAGACCTGGCGGGCCTCTTGGTTCTCCTGGGCAGCAGGACCGCCTGAACGCCGGGCAGAAGTCTTCCCAGAGTTATGGCCACTCCTCCCAGCTACTTGATGAGCTCCTGGTCTCCTCAAACATCCAGCTGCAGGTGCCGGGGGACTATCCCGGGTCTCCCGCTGTCACAAGCTGCATTTCCTGCCAGCTCCAGGATCTCTGCGGTCAGGTAGCACTGCCATCAGGTAGCTGGGAATTCAGCCACAATAAACTCATTTGGGATTTGAGGCTGTAGTTGAAGTATCTGAGCTTTTGAGATGCTAATCAACAGCTCACAATTGTTAAAAAAAAAAAAAAACAAACAAAAAAAAACTTGTTATGGTTACGCATCATAACAAACATCCAAAACTAAAAAGTTTTCTGTAAAAATCCTTCCATCTGCACAACATCTGATACCAGAGGAAATGGTCATCCAAAAAAGCAATTTACATCAAGAAAAAAACACACAAAAAAACCCCCAAGTAAAACAAATTGTCAAATCATTCATGCATTCAACATCCCCCCCCCCCCCCCCCCCACACACACACAGAATGTCGGCATCATTATGTGTGTGTATGCACGTTTTTTTCTTTCTTCCTTTTTCATTTTCATGCTTTTAACCTTCAACCAAACAATAAGAGCATGTTGGGATTTTAATTTCTTTTTTGCTTCCAAAACCTACGTTGTCACTTTCACCACTTTATTATCTGTCCAAACAGGCCTCACTTGTAAACGAATCTTCGAGGCTCAGTGTGATTTATCTGTATAAATAAAAGTTGAAAGAATGAAAAAGTTCACTCACTGTGGCGACCCCTGAAAGGGGAGCAGTTGAAAGAAGCTTACTTTATTTCCCTCAAAATAAATGGATTCTTGCTAATTCTGCTAGAACAAGAATTATGACATGCCAGCTCTCCCAGCAGGGTGAGTATTTTCTTACAGTATGTACTCGGCTGTGTTGACCACAGCTGTTCAAGTTCAGACCGCCTTTCGTCACCCCCGTATGAATACTCACTTGTCTCTTATATACACGCCAACACCTTCCTCCCAGAGTCTTGACTGACAAATGACAGCAAAGAGTTTCCTGCTGCTTTGCTCTCTCCACACAAACCACTCACCCACACAAATTGCACACAAAGTCACAAAGGAACAAGTTGACAAGTGCAGTTAACATCACCTGGCTTTCATCAACAGCTGTGTCCCTCCTCACTTCTGGAGTCTGAGAAACAGCCAGAGTGACACATAGCAGCAAAGGTCTAAAACCTCTTCAGACCTGTTTGTCTGCTTGCTTCAACGCTGTCAAGTTGCATATTCTAAATAAACTGAAAATGTAAGGTCTCTGGGGTGAGAAAAGAACTAATTCTCTAAGGTCTAGTGGTTTGGTAAAGAATATTCAAGTACAGAATACTTGGGGAAAAAAAAAGAGTTTTCAGAAATAATATTGAACCTCATTATGTCAAAAATGTTAAGGTCACACAAACATTTCGTTATCTTCTAAAGAGATTATCTGCAGATGAAAAAAATGCAATATTTGAATCGACTGGATAGTTCAGCTGAATACTAATGACATCTGATCTTATCTTTGTGAAAGTCAAACTGACATCATACCTGAATACACAATATTTTATGTCTATTAAATGTACTGAGCAATTACTATCGGTTCAAGCTAGAAAAATTGGTGTTATTGACCTCTTCACAAGAGACTTTGTGTTAATGTTTCAGAAAATTCCCCGCATGCGGAATAAAGTTTAGCTAAAATTGTTGGATCACAAAATAAATAAGAAGACCTAAAAACTATTTAATGGCGTACAAAGCAGGAAAGGCAAAAAAAAAAAAAAAAAGATCAGGGCGTTGTTAAGAAGCCAGTCAAGATAATCGATAACTCATTTGTTTAGTTTTTTTAATTGGAAATTTTGTTGATTTTCATGTCCTATTTTATATAAAAACAAACAGAAACGCACAAACAGAAGGAAACAGATGAGAACGTGTTTGAAAAACAAAAATATAGAGACACTGAGATATGCCTCAAATTTTTTTGAACACGTCTGAGATTTTTCTCAAGATTGCTGCGACTAAAACAAAACATTTGTCAAGATCTGCAGCACTTTTATTAAAACAGATATAAAACAAAAACTTAATAGAAAAACATACAGTATGCCACTTTTACTGAGTTGAAATAACAGTTTCTTCCTCCTTTCAATGGTTTTTTGTAACGAAGGCAGGATAAAACAAGAAAAATAAAGAAAATCTGTTGTCAACATTTGAACGTTATGACAGGTACAACCGTATGCTAAAATGAAAAAAGGAACAACTTCCCTAAAATTTCTACATGGTTCACATGAGGGATTAAATATTGACTGACTAATTTATTGTTTGCTTCTGGGTCTGTCTCTGCTGTGGGAAGTCACTGCAGTCTTTGGCAGACATATATTTGTTTTACTAAAATAAGAAGTAAAGTCTAAGTGGTACAGAAATGTCTGATTTCAGTGACTCGTGTTTCAAAGGTGCATATTACGACCCCCCCCCCCC
>NC_056513.1:18243182-18268224 GCF_014905685.2 Nematolebias whitei
CATATAGAAGCCACACCAACTAACAAAAGCACCTGTGAAGCTGCTTGTGGCTTTTCCAGCAAGAAGATTATGCTTCTGCCAAAATAACATATAGTGAAACTGACAGTGCTATGTACATAATTGTATGTGTAGACAATATAATATAGACAGTTTACAGTCATACATTAGCATGTACTGCTCTGAAAATTTTGACATTAGAGTTCGTATAAGAACGCAGTAATCTACTGTGGTCTTTCCTGGACTATTTGCTCATCCGTGCATTTCATTTTAAACACATTTTCTCCCATTTTTTTTTCTCATAAAGCTATCTGCAATAGGTTAGATAAATATTGTAATCTATCCTCAGAATCCCTGGAAATAATCTGAACAATCACTATATTGGCCGCACTGAGTTTCACAAAATGTGACGTGTTCAAGTCACACATGAAACATTTAATCAACAAATATAAGTAGGAATCTTTATTTTACTTTTTTTTTTGAATATTTATTCCCTTTTTAGCACTTTTTGAGACTGGTTTTTGTCTCATTCCCACATCGTTTGTAGCACATTTCAGTTATAGCCAAGGGTGCAGACATTAGAGAGGGATGAAAGGAAAGGGTGATGCCAGCTCTATGATCTGTTGGCATCAATTCACTCCATCTCCAACACCTGTAGAAACTAATTAGCATTTCAGCTACGTAAGCCCACACCAAGATGCCTGTGGGCCATAGAACTGTAGGGAATATTAATAAATACATGAAAAATTAAAACAATAAATAATCAATGAAAAACAAGACCACAGACCAGTAGAGCATGTGTTTCCCAATAAAATTCTGTCTGCAGAAAATATCAGAGTTTTTGTAACTCTATGGGATTTTTGAAAAATCTCTAAAACTCTCCTCAATACACATATAAGCAAGGCAAAGGCTTATGAAAAAAATATATATATTATTGAGCAGTAGGTTTGTGTTACACATAATTATAATACTAATGTATTGAATTTGTACTGAACTTTACATTTTACAATCTAAAAATGCTACAATTTAAAACATCTAGAGAGAATAAAACAAGGACTAAAAAAATAATATGCTGAAAAACAGCAGGAATAAAAAAATACCTTTAAATACTATAAAAACTTTCAAACTAAATTGTCTTAAGTTCTTTCTTAAAACTTTCTGTACTCTGGGGTATCCTGAGATGGTCAGGGAGGGTGTTCCATAGACGAGGAGCAGCAGAGAAAAAGGTCCTGTCACCCATGGTACACATTTTTGTCCGGGGTGGGTGGAGCTGGTAGGAATTTGTGGAGCGGAGGCATCATGTTGATGTTTGAGCAGTGAGCCATTTTTTAAGATAGTATGGAGCATCGATGTGAATGGATTGGTGGGTGAGTAAGGTAACCTTGTATTCAATGCAGAGTGAAATGAGAAACCAGTGGAGGGATTTAAGGATTGGGGTGATGTGATCATGTTTCCTTTGCTTCATCAGAATCCTGGCTGCACTGTTCTGTACATATTGAAGGTTTTGAATATGCTTGGATGGAATTCCATATAAAAAAGTTCATTGCAGTATTCCAGTCTTGAGGAGATCAAATCATGAACAAGTTTTTCAGCATCAGAAAAGGAGAGTAATGGACTGAGTTTGGAGATGTTTTTGAGATGAAAGAAGGAAGTCTTGCAAAGGTGTTTAATATGAGATTCAAATTTAAGATGAGAATCAAATCTTACACTGAGGTGAGGGTAAGGGTGTGTGTAGAGGGTAAATAATGTGGGTCCAAGGACTGACCCCTGAGGGACACCACAGGTGACTATGTGAGTCCGGAATCTTAATTACCCATGTCCAATGTGTTAATAGTTCCCACATGCCAATATGTTGAATGCACATATCATTTTGTTCTGTTACTTGAAAATTAATATGTCTGAAATAATTGTTTGAAAAAAGGGGCAGATATAATAAGATTTTTTCTTCTTTCTGCTGCCTTTCATTTTAAACTTTTTTGTATCTTTTTATATATTGTTATGGAATTGTTTTGTACTTTTTTAAAAATGAATAAACTTCATACCATACCATACATATCAGTCTAAATGTTTAGGTAAACAAATGCTGACATTTATGAGGATTGCTGATAAGATCCTGATGCATGATCAATAATCCAGGTAGAAAAATGTAAAAAAAGTTAAATCTGGTCCTCTGGACACTCCTCAGATTGAGGAAGTCTTTCGGATGAAAGACGAAACGTTTCTACATTTTTTTTTTGTTGTTTTGCTTTGTTTTGTTTTTTTGAATGTCCAGAGGACCAGATTTAACTTTTTTAGATTGCTGATAAGAGTCACACTAAAATTTAAATTAGGCCTATAATGTATATTTCTGTGTTTCCCATAAAGTACTATTACCTAAACATTTTACATGTCTATTTCTATAATTCAATCAAATTTTGCAAATGTGTTTCTAACACCAACAAACCCAAAGTCCTATTCATTACCAGAAACAAGAGGAAATAGTCTAATAATGTAAAAAAAAATAAATAAATAAATAAATCACATTCTATAGATGTTCATACAATTATGGATCCAGTTGCACTTGGAACACACTTGACACTAGTTATAATTTTATTTTCCTAGCTGACACTGCCAAATCTAAACTTAAAAAAAATAATAAAAAACAGCAAACCTTAGTCATACATAAAAATAAAAATAGTCTAATAAATGAACATTTTCACTGATGTGAGTAAATCTAAGACTAAAACTCCAACTTCATGATATTTGGTAAATTTCATCACATCTACTCTTCCTAAATCCCTCAGTGCAGACATGTCTGACTCACAGGGAACTGTTCAAAGTAATTTCTGCAGCACTCTTCCATTTATGATGGCTTCAAACTTCTTTTGGGGCAAATATGGTGCCTTGTATAATAATAGAAAAGCGGTAACTTCATCCATCCATTGCCAGGAGCTGCAGAGACATCTGCTTAAAACCACCACTATGTCATATCCAATTAAGTCTGTCACCCATTTGATACAGCAAAGCCTGAATATGGAAATAAAACTACTTTGTAAATTGCTTTTGTGGCCTAAAGTCATGCTTTCTGGTTTCCGTAGAGGGAAATGCTTTTCTTTTTCAAGGAAAAAATGGGTGATAATGTTCAATATTGGTGAGAATACTAATACAACTACTATTACTAATCATCATTGTCATCTACTGGTAGTTGCCACTAAGGTGGAAAAATCCATAATGATTGTAACACTGATCTCTTTAAACTATTTTTTCTCTTTTTTGTTACCCTTGAATAATACCCATTAAAATAAGCAGATTATATATATTTTATTTTTATTTTTATTATATATTTTTTTTCAGTATTGTAGAATATTGTTCCATTATGGTTAAGCTGTGCTGAACAAACACAACTCTGGCTCCAGAGTTTAACTTTTTTCCTTAACCAATATTAGAATGCAAGGCACGAGGTTCATTTTTGGTTGCAAATGTCAACCTTTTATTTCTAGATCTCAATAAAATTGGCATATGTTAAATGTTTCACTTCATATTTTGATGGCAATATTATTTGTTAAAAATGCATGACAAAATTCTCAATTGTCTCTGTGAATGGTTGACTCTTTTGACAGTCTGCTAATTCAAACATGTTAAAACTGCATATGAGGACATCATTTATTCTGCTTGGTAGTTATAATAAACATGGTGAACATTAAAAAAAAAGCGCCAGAGTTTTCCATTGGAGCTACCATTGGCCTTGCAAAGTGTTTCACAAAGAGGAATTTCAGTTGCACTTACAGTTCAAGACAGTACATTTGTAATTCATCATCACTGCAAGACACTCGCTAAAGAGGCAGCCAAAGTATTGTCCTCAGAATCAGTAAGAATCCAACAATGATCTTGCAATATTTAAAAGAAAAGAATAAAGACAAAGTGTGTAGGAGCTAACTGGCGAGCCTCACTAAACTTTGAAAATAAAACTGACATTTGAACCCAAATAATTTACTTTGTAAATAATGACTTATTGATGAATCATGAGTTATTAAAAACTCCTATAATTTGGTCTTCCAATAAAGCTCTTCAATTATGAAATTCTTGTCTTTATTCTGCAAAACAGGACAGTGTAATGTCTGTCCCACAACCTTCAATTTATCATTAGAGAACACCATGTTCTGATTCCTAATTTAACTCTACAGAGCAACTTTGTTTGTATATACTGTTCCTAGAAAATAATGCAGGTGACCAGTCATCCATCCTATTTCTGCCACCAGAGGATGGTGCATAGGCTGTTTAATTAGACTGTATAGAACAAATCCTCACTGCTCCTTCATGTGGCAATACATCCCCCATTTGTCAATCACTCGCATCAAAAAAACAAACTACATCTTCCCTTTTCATTCAACCTTTATTTATACAGTTTAGTCTCATTGAGTCACGAGGACTCATTTACAAGAGAGACTTGTTTTAGACAAAGAACACACGTGTCATGTTTTGCCCGTGCTTTCCACCGTTTTGTTTTAGTTTTCATGATTCAGCTCTGTAATGCCTGTCACCCTGCACTACACCTCCTCTGCTCTGACACGAATCAAGCGCTCATCAGTTCCACCTGCTCTACTCCCTTCATAAGCCCAGCTCTAACTCTCATTCAGTGCCAGAGTATTGAAAACTCTCAAGCCAGTAGATATCCGGTGTTACTACCACAGTCTTGTTTCCTTGCCTCGTTTTGACCCTCTGCCTGTACCACGGCCTCCTCACCTTGCCTGCCCCTTTCTGCATCTGGATTCTGCTTTTTGACCACGGTACCAACTCTGCTTTTCTTCTCTCTAACTACGCTTCACAGATCACGTCTCGGCCTTGGCTTCTGCTCTCAGATTACCTGTGTATGACCCCTGCTTCTACCAGTGGGCCTGCCCTTGGATTATCCCCTCACTTTTCAAGTGCTGCTCCTGTCTGCTCAACTGTTGCAGCACAGTCTTCACGAGAGACGTCATCACCACCGACTCTACAACAATTTGTGCCTCCCAGCAGATTGAGAAGGTTAGTGACAGTCACAAAGACTCACAGAACCTTGCCAACCAAGACCTGTCAACTAACTTATCTATCTTAACAGATCGGCCCTCCCCTTGGACCCGGACCTCCACCAGCAGCTATTTTCTAATAAACTGTTTGAACCATTCCTGGTATCTGTTGTGTGCTGTCTTGTCAAGATGAGGTACATACAACAGCAGACAATCGTATAAAAGCATGTAAAATGACAAGTAAATAAATAAACAAATAAAAATTATACGAAACAGCTACATTATAAAGTGATGCAGATTACTAAAAACAGGAATGTCTGCGTTGGTTTTTGCCATGAACTTAGCAGTTGTTTAAAGTCCCTTGGAGAGGTCAAAGTTGAGCGCTTTAGATCTTTTTGCAAAGTGTTCCAAGTTACAGGAGCGGAGTAAGAGAAGGTCCTTTTTGCCAGATTCGGTCCACACTGAGGGAACACTGCAGATAATGATGTCTTGGGAGCGCACGCTGTAGCTGCACTGACGGAAGAGACAAGTAGGAGGAGATGTATGAAGGCAACAGACCAAGAAGTGATTTTTAAAGATGAAAATGTACCAGTGAGAGAGTCTACATGAAGTTAATGATGACCAGTTAACCAGTGAATACAGGGTGCAGTGATGGGTCCAGTAGTTACAGCCAGTTATGAATCTTGGCACACTGTGATAGACAGTGTCGAACATCTGCAAGGTGCATGCAGGAGCCTTCATGTAAATAATGTCACCATAGTCAATGGAGGGAAGGAATGTAGTAGAAAGGTATATTGCTAAATATATCTTAGCATGTGATTCTTGACCTGCCATTGCATATCTGTTCCTATCGAACCCAGCTGGTCGAAGAAGATGGTCACTTGTCCTGAGCCTGGTACTGCTAAGGGTTTCTTCCTCGTGAGGGAGTTTTTCCTTTCCACTGTCATCTTCGTGCTTTCTCAAGATGAGAGTTCTGTGATGGAGTTAAACTCAAAGCAGTCTGTTCTGCAGATAAATAGTGTTAACTTATTATTTTTGTATATGAATGTTTCTGTTCAGTGCCCTGAGATGACCTGTTGTGACTTGGTGCTATATAAATACACTGAATTGATTTGAAGTTAATTGAATATTGTTTCTTTTTTAAGGAAGCCAGAACACCAACAAAATAAATGTGTCTGCTTTCACTTGAATCATTATTGATCTATTTTTACAGAAATAAACGATGAAAGTTTTTTTTTTTTTTTTTAATAGTTAGATTTTTGGGAACCACAACACAAACTGTTTGTATCTATCTTCTATAATACTTTTTGTTGCCAAATGTGCACTCTTTCTAGGACAGTGTGTGCTGATTCATGTTTATATCCCTCTGCAAATATTTTGGATCAAAGACATGTAGTGTAAGTGCTGTTCTAATGAGATCTATACATCCAATATAAGTGGATATTATTTAAAATATAGTATGTGAATGACAAGAGACTGTTGAGAAGTCTTAAATCCCATGTCAGACATGTGGTCACTTGTCTGCCTGCAACAGATGTGGCCTGAATACCAAGCAGGGAAATATGACGAGTTGCTGACAGACAAGTTGTATTATGATTGTGGGTTTGTCCATGTGTCTTTCAGGATGCCTTGTGTCTTTTCCAAGGCTGTCCTTCATCTTGTGTTATGAACAGATAAGACTGCTTAAAGTAACACAATGTTGTGTATTGTTTAATGCATCAACCATTCGTACACCAATTATCGTATTTGTACACAGAATGACATTGTAGTTTATATAGACAAACTATTTTCCTTTGTTTATTATTATTATTTTTAATTTGAAGTATTTCTGTAAATATTAATCTTTAAAAAATGTATTATGACCATTCCCACTCTTGGGCCTGTGGAGAACCAAGGCAGCATGCTTTAGATGTTTTCTTGACCCAGTATGACCTATTCAAACTGAAAGATGAGTGATTGTCAGGCTGCAGCTGCATTTTAATCTTTTGATTTTTCTATTTTGTGCCCACTCTTCTGTACTCCTCTCCATCTCCCAGCCTCTGGTCTAGAAATAAATCTTAGAAAGCAATCTTTAAGGATGCATCAACCACCTATGCATCTGGAGGAGACGAAGGCTTCTGAATGAAAGAAAGCAAAGATTTGCATGGCATTGTCATATAATGGGCAAGTTTTATATTCATGGGTATACTTATATGACAGATTGTTGACTAGTTTTAATAAGTGGTGAAATAAAGCAAAACAATAAAAGTAGTTTGGATACTGAAAATTCAGCCGATAGAGTTGACCCTCCAGGATTGGACAACAATTTATTGACAGGCTGTTTCAGAAACTGTGAGGAAACATTGATCAGACTGTTCTTAATTCTTGAACTGATGATAATGAAGTTCTGTTATATCCTAATAATTTGATAGTAAGTAAGTAAACTTTATTTATAGTACATTTTACAAGTCAGAAAACGTAAAGTGCTTTACAGAATATAAGACATAAAAACACAAAAGACAAAACGGAAGGAGAGATAAAACAACATACGTGTGACATAAGACAAAATAAAACAAATTAAAAGCTAATCTGAACAAATGTTCAGCTGCTTTTTAAAAGTATTAAGAGAATCAAGGCAGCACAAAGTAAGAGACAACACACTCCACAGTCTGGGGGCCACAGCCCTAAAAGCTTTATCCTCTCTGGTCTTAAAATTAGTCCGTAGGACCATTAACAGCCTTTGACTGGAAGATTTGACTGAGGCTGCGAGAAGAGGAGTAGGGCTCTAAAAGGTCAGAGATATAGACTGGAGCTTGACCACTCAGGGTTGAATGATAGTTCCATATCATTCCAAAAAAAAAAATGCTTTTGGTCTCCAGGTTTGGGTGGCTGTGGCTCAGTGGTATTATAGTCCTTGCGTCTATTTTATCTGTGCATGGTTTTACTATTTTCTTCCGGATGGAAGGTGAAACGTTTCAGCAAAAAAAAAAAAAAAACTGTCCAGATGACCTGACTGAAAATTGTTGGATTGTATACCTGGATTATTGAGCATGGACTTTTTTGGTTTTACTATTGAGAGTGTTAATTCTTACACTTGGGAATCTTGTTCGATGCACAGCTCTCATTGACGAAAACTTGGTAAAGTATTTGAAAGTGAAATTGGATTTCTTTATCAGAAATACTGTAGAAACTGTGTAACTGAACGCTAGGAAACACCTTGTAACTGTGAATTTCCTTCCCTCCATTGACTACGGTGAAATTATTTACATGAAAACTCCTGCAAGCACCTTGCAGATGTTGGATGCTGTCCGTCACGGTGGACTAAGATTCATAACCAACTGTAACTATCATATCCATCACTGTACCATGTATTTACTGGTCAATTTGTCAACATTATTTTTTTTTCTTTTCCTTTTTTGAAATTTAATTCCGTTTTTTCAAATGTTGTTCATTTACATCTCAGGGCTACTGTATCATTAACCTCATGCAGACTCTCACACTGGTAAATTTTCATTTATAAATCACTCCTTGGTATGTTGCCTTCATACATCTCCTCCTACATGTCATGTCATCAGTGCAGCAACAGCATGCATTCCCAAGACATCATTACCTGCAGTGTATCCTCAGTGAGGACCGAATTTGGCAAAAGAGCCTTCTCTTACTTCACTCCTGTTTCCTGGAACACCTTGCAAAAAGATGTGGAGCTGTTGACCTTTACCTCTCTAAAGGATTTTAAACAACCGTTAAGTTCATGGCAAAAACCAGTGCAGACATGTTCCTGTTTTAATATTCTACATCGTTTTATAATGTTGCAAATTTGTGTTTTGTTTTATATGAATGTTTGTTGTTGTCTGTACCTCATCTGTGTTTTTTGTTAAAAAAAAAAAGTATCTCTTTTTGAGCAAGCATGAAGGCGACAGTGGAAAGGAAAAACTCCTACATGAGGAATAAACCTCTAGCAGAACCAGGCTCAGGACAAGTGGCTATCTGCTTCGCCCGGCTGGGTCTGTTAGGAACAGGAAGGAGGAACAGATACACAATGGCAGGTCAATAATCACAAATTAAGACATAAATAACATCAAACAAAAAATATTCAATTGTAACAATTCATTTTAAGAAATAAGGGCACTTTGTCCTCCAGTAGTTTATGCCTATAGCAGCATAACAATCCAACCCTAACTATAGGATTTATCAAAAAGGAAAATCTTAAGTCCAGTCTTAAAACTGGACAATGTCTCAGCACTAGGACAGAAACTGGAAGTTGGTTCCACAAGACAGGAGTCTGATAAATGAAACATCTTCCTCCCATTCCAACTCTAGGAACCACGAGTAAGCCTGCAGTCTGAGAAAGAAGTGCTCTGTTGGGAAAATAATAGAACAATAAGATACTTGTATGTAATATAAGATGAAGCTAGGTTGTTGAGAGCTTTAAAGGTTAGAAGTAAGACATTGAATTCAATTATGAACTTGACAGGGAGCCAATTAAGAGACGCTAAAACTGGAGAGATATGATCTCTCCTACTAACTCCAGTTAAGACTCTGGCAGCAGCATTTTGGATTAACTGAAGACTTTTTAAAGAAGTATTTGGACACCCAGATTACAAAACATTGCAATAGTCCTGTCTAGACGTGACAAATGCATGAACCATTTTTTTCTGCATCATTTTTAGAAAAGATAAGATGTTTTAGATAAGACTTTTAAAGAAAGTTAAGTCATGAGAAAAAAAAAAAAAGAAAACTGTGATTTTTTTTTGTTTTGTTTTGTAAAATAAAAATGTATTTATGGCTGCTTGTGAAAGCTTATCTTGGTTGTTATATTCTGAATGATATCAGGTGATGAGGTACATCCATCAGTTTAACAGTGTGCAGTAGCACATTGTTAGCTCCGAAGTAAAGTGAACTTGTTTGTGTGTGTGTACTCGGCAGCAGAAGAGTTTAACGTGTGTGACTTATGTATAAGACTTTAAAAGTTTGTGGTTATTTGTGTGTGGGTGTGTTGGTTGTGTGTGTATGCCTTCAGACAATCCATCAGCTCAGTGTGCACACAGCAGCCTTCAGCTGGATGCGGAAAATGGTGTATTTATGCTGTACATCAAAGTGTGAGAGAATTGTTGCCACGGCAGTGACATGCTGCATATTAAATTTTGCATGCAAGGTTAAGTGTGTGTGAGGAAGTTTGTGTGAGTACACTTCCAATGTGACTTGTGTAATTATCTTGCTAAGTGATATCATGTGGGTTTGTTTGTGAGTGTGCCAGTGTGTATATTTATTTTAGTGATAATGTCTATCAAGTAAAAGTCTTGTATGCATTTTGTCAGTCACTACAGATAGCGTTGTCTTAAAACGCATATTGAAAAGCATGAGATGATTGAACTAAAACAGGCAAGTATATCTGAAAGTACACAATTAAATTTCTCATGAGTACAAACTGAACATCTAAATATCATATTTTCCAGTGTATAAGTTGCAGTTTTTTGCATAGAATTGTCAGTCCTGTGACTTACACTCCGAAGGGACTTATATCATTTTTCCCCCCATATTCATAACACAATTTTAGATTTTTTTCTTTACTTTTTTGCTTTAAATTTCGAAGAACTGCAACAGCGAGTCCTCCCGTGCACGCTCGCTTCACTCAGCTGGTGCAGGTGGAGGAACACTGGAGACCTAGTGGCTTTCGCCGTGATGGATGGATGGATTGCGCCACGCCGCCCAGGCAAAATGAAACTGTTTTGGCCATTAAATAAACACATAATAAACGTGACGGGTCAGCGGTGATGCATAATAAATGCAACTTATACATCGAAGTGACATACCAGTATATATGTTTTTTTTCTTTCCCTCTTCATGATGCTTTTTTTGACTAATGTGGCTTATACTCCAATTATATATATATATATATATATATATATATATATATATATATATATATTAAAGAGTTTTTAATGACCTTCTTTTAACTGTTGATGCAGGAAGCTCTGCTGTTTTAGTGCTTTTAGACCTTTCTGCTGCCTTTGATACTGTGGACCACAACATCTTGTTGTCACGACTGGAGCAGGTGGTTGGTATCAAAGGCACAGTTCTATCCTGGTTTAGATCCTACCTGACTGACAGGAGTTTTTCTGTTCATTTAGGGAAATGCTCTTCATCTCCAGCTCCTCTGATCTGTGGGGTCCCTCAAGGGTCTATTTTAGGTCCATTGCTTTTTAATCTTTACATGTTGCCTTTGGGGTCCATTTTTAAAAAACACAACATCCCTTTTCACTGCTTTGCTGATGATACTCAGTTATATCTTCCGATTGAGTCAGACAGGGTCACTTCACTGGATCCACCCTTGAACTGTCTAAATGACATTAAAGTCTGGTTAAAACTAAATTTTCTGAATCTAAATGAAAATAAAACGGAAGTCATCAGCTTTGGTAAATGTAATACCCTTAATGTGCTTGGCCCCTTGGCTTCATACAGCAACTCCAATGTCAGGAATCTGGGAGTTATTTTTGACAGTGCTTTTAAATTTGATAAACAGATAAATACAGTTGTGAAATCCAGTTTCTTCCAGCTAAGACTCATTGCCAAGGTGAAGTCTTGTCTCCCTTTCAGAGACCTTGAAAAGGTGATTCACGCTTTTATCACATCTCGTTTGGACTATTGTAATTCATTGTATGTTGGTTTAGACAAATCATCTTTGCATCGTTTACAATGTGTCCAGAACGCAGCAGCCCGTCTTTTAACAGCAACTAAAAAACATGAACACATAACCCCTGTCCTGGCTTCTCTCCACTGGCTTCCTGTCCACTTCCGAATTGATTTTAAGATTTTATTGCTTGTTTTTAAAGTCTTAAAAGGTCTGGCCCCGTCATATTTATGTGATCTCATTAACATTTACACTCCAGTAAGAGCACTCCGGTCTACCAACCAGTTCCTCTTAGATGTCCCCAGATCCAAACTGAAATCCAGAGGTGATCGGGCTTTTGCGGTTGCTGCTCCAAAACTGTGGAACAGTTTACCTGAGAATTTAAAGACCGCTCAGACTGTTGAGACTTTTAAATCTTTGCTCAAGACTCATCTGTATTCCTTGGCATTTCATCCACGCAGAGTCTGAGAACAAGTTGAGCTGATTTTATTGTTGTTGTGTGTTGTTTTTACTGTTAACTTATGTTTTTGAGTGGCACTAGATGCATTTTTACTCTTTTTTATTTTATTTTAATCTGTCTTAACTGTAAAGCACTTTGGTCAGCTTTTGTTGTTTTTATGTGCTATATAAATAAATTGACATTGACATTGACATATGTGCAAGAAAATATGGTAATTAGTCAAAAATATTGAACTGAAACACACTTAAATAGTCACCCTAGAGGTAAATAACACGTTCCCCAAAGTCTCAGACAGGTGATGAGTTTTGGCATCAAGTTCTCACATAAGTTGTGTTAGGAAATCAGAACAGACAAAGTCTATCACATTTACACATTTAAAATAAAATAAATATTTTAATAAATATTACAAATATAAACAGAATGTTCAATGCCAGATAAAGGTCAATGGCCTATCACACACTTTTAATGAGAGCATTATAAATCACTATGCGTGTTTGAATTCAATTAAAATTACTTTAAATATTGACAAGTTTCCAGCAAACTTTAAAGAAGAAAACTGGGACAAATCAATAAACGATTCATTCACTTTTCACTTGAATGCTTTCCTTTGTGTGTCAACAAAATCTACAGCCCCACATAAAATCCCAAATTTCTGCAGAAGCTGTCATTTTTTTAGCTTTAAACAATTGAACGAAAATATTTTTTCGTCAAGAAAAGTAAACTCAACTCAAATCATTGAGACTACTTATGTTGTTTTATTGCCACGAGTTATAAAAAGAAAGAAAACAAATCAATATATGTTTGTTTGAAATTTTTAAACGTCAATGTAATGGATTAAGCTTATTCCAGTTGTAGTTAAACGCAAAGTTTTACGTATTATGTGTAAAAAAATAAATAAATAAAAAAAATAAATAATGATCAATGTTGCTGAAAAAACAAATTTTTTGATAAATGTTCAATGCGTCACAAAAACCTAAAATCAATGTGGCAAAATACCAAATTTGGACAAGAAAAACTGTTAAATACTTATTAAAATAATTATTAATAATAATAATTATGAATGTATATATTTTAAGCATTTGGTTAAATGTATAATACAAATTAACAACAATACAATCCCCTCATAGCATTTATTAGTGACATTTTGGAGCATATTTACATGAAATAAAAGTCAAAGGTGGAGTCAAACATCCATGTAACCTTAAAAGAAAACCATTTATCAGATAGGCTAATAGAAATAAAATGTCTTCAGTTTGCCAGAAGGAAACAGGATTGGATTACAGAGCAATATAAAAAGGTCATGTGGAGTGATGAGACCAGATTTACCTTGTTTCAGAGTGATTTGCTCATCAGAGAAGGAAGAGCAGCAGAAGAAGTGAGAGTAAGACCTACTACTGTCACAGTTTGTGGAGGAAGGACACAAACATGCACGCATTCACAAGAACTTGAATAAAGATGATTTATTACAAAAGATAATAAACAAATAAGATAGCACAACGAAAACCTAAAGAAAATACTCAAAGGAAATGACTTGGGACAGGGTTTTGCAAACCATTTTGCTCAAAAGAGCCATTTGTGTCCCTTCACTAACTAAATGGAATGTGTGCAGAGTTGCAAAACCTGCTACAACTGTGATAATCAACTGATGGCCCATGGGCCACATATGCTCAGTGGGGGTAACATTATAAAACTAAAAATATGTAATGAATTGTAACATTTAATATTATTTTTAGATTTTAGGACCAAAAATATCATATGTAAAGTATGAAAAAAATACAGTTTATGCTGATAAAAAATAAAAAAAATAAAATATTTGCAGAAAATGAACAATTTTTTTTTTAAAAGCCAACAACCTAACCAATATAATTAAATCTCATGTATGTATTGGTCAAAGCTCCAAAGAGCCACAGACGAGGGACTAAAGAGCCGCATGTGGCCCCAGGCTGTGTTGCCAGATTGGGCGGTTTTCATTCTGATTTTGCTGGGAACTGTGGGAAGATTTTTGTTGGATTGTTATGTTTTGCCACATATTGTTAAAGTATCTTTGTTTGTACTGATGCGTGTTCATGTTCAAACAGTAAATATACTCTAACAAGATATTGACTGGGTGGATTGTTGTATGATGTGGCAGTTTTTAACAGATTTTTGGGCTGGAAAACCTCGCGTCTATCTGGCAACACTGGCCCCTATGTGGTACATGTGGTGGAACAAAATTGTGTACACAGGGTCCCAGTTACATCCTACAAAAGTGTAAATTGTAAATGAAAAAAAAGTAGTAAGATCTAAGATATGCACTAAGAAATACGTTACACTAAGAATACGCTAAATATGCAAAAACTATACACCGAATAACAGCAGCACAAACATGAGTCTGTGTGAGCAGAGAGACAAAAGCTTACTGAAGATGGCTGAAACACAGGGAGGCAATAAAATAAATGATTATATTAGTTTTAAAACACTGAACACACACACAAACCTAATAGAAACGAAACAAAAGAGATTAAAAAATAAAACTCAAAACAGAGAAATAAACATTGAAACAACACAAATTATGAGAACTATAAAAAACTGCGGGGGAGGTGACATAAGAACTGGTTTCATACAATATTTAAGTCAGTTAACCTGTGATAGTTTTCTTGCATTACTCAAGCAAGTTTCAGTGAAACTGCAGAGGAGAAATCCTGATAAGTTCTCCCACTGCAGCACAAGTCACGCTCCGACAGAAACAACACAGACAACATGGCTGGCAGAGTAAGAGTTTATTTTCAGTTGATGGAGTTGGAGGAGTATGATCTGGTATTTCTGTTGTTAACTGAAGAGAAGTGCTATTTCAAGAATACAAGATTCAACGATTCAAGCTTCTTTGTCTCTCCACCACATGTGGTGGAACGAAATTGTGTATACAGGGTCCTAGTTACACCCAACAAAAGCATCAAAATGTAAAAGAAAAACAGTAATAAGATCTGAGATATGAACTAAGAAAAACATCAACTAAATATACACTAAGCACTGATAGCATAAAAAGAATACACTGAACAGCAGCACGAACATGAGTCTGTGTGAGCGGATGAGTACGAATTAACACAGCAACATTGAAACAGATCAGCAGCAACATGAAACAGATCAGCAGCAACATGATGTGATTTTTCACAGTGATTATCCTGGTTAGAGATTCATGAGTCTAACAGCCTCAGGGTAGAAGCTGTTCCTCAGTCTGGTAGTTCTACACTTAATGCTCCTCAACCTCCTTCCTGAGGGGAGCGGGGCAAAAAGTGTGTTTGCTGGGTGAGTGGGGTCCTTCATGATGCAGGTGGCCCTCTTCCTGCATCTGGAGGTGTAGATGTTTGTGGGGAGGGGGGGGAGGCTGACTCCAGCAGACTTCTGTGCAGCCTTCACTACTCTCTGCAAAGCTTTTCTTTCTGCAGCTGTGCAGCCTCCATGCCACACATTGATGCAGGAGCACAGGAAGCTCTCCACTGCACACCTGTAGAAGGAGGTGAGAACTGAGTTTCCCAGACCAGCTCGCCTCAGCCGCCTGAGGAAGTAGTCTATTTATTTATTTTTTTTAGTATTTTTAGTATTTTGTAAATTTTTCACAAAGAGACCACCACCGTTATCGGCAGATGAGCAAGAACATGTTCCTATGCTGCCCAGTCTAGTTGCACCTCTCCTGCTCATCAGCACCTTGGCTGCCAGGGGAGGTGCATGCCCTTTGTCAGCACAACTATGGAGAGCCACCAGTGTCTTTGTGCTGTTTCTCGTGTGCACATAATTGTCCAAACTCCTTCCAGAAGTTTATTTGACTATCTTTATCAATCTTTTTGCTCGAACAGTTGGCTTCTAGAAATGCTGGCTGTATGTTCTCATAGCCCTGGCCAGCAGATCCTCAGCAGACACCGAGCAGCCACTTTTCATAAACAAACACGCCCACGAACTTCTGAGCAGTCACACAGCCGCATACCCCACTAAGAACTAGTTCTGACTGGGTGCAACGCACAAAACGGGGTGTCAGTGTGTGGTAAAAGTAGAAAATAATTCAGATTTTTGTCATGAACCCACATTATCAAGACACAAGGGAGGCATTTTGAATGGAGCCTCAACTAGCCCTAAGGCAATTTTATTAATAAATGTTTTGGTTTACTTTAACTTGAACTATTTTACTTCAAACACAGTTGTTTAACATACATTATTTCAACAGCATATAAAAATAATAATAATTTTTCCATCTTTAGTCATCAATATACAAAGCTTGAAAGTCGACCGCTCATTAAAATGACATTAAACTTTATATCATCACAAACTTAAATCTCATTAAAAATATATATTTCTGACTAACATTAAGACAAAATCAAGGGTTTTATAACAAAAAACACTAAAACTATTGTTTTTGCTCTTTCTCATACAATGGAGCAACAACCTGCAAATATTCTAAAATGAGTAAATCTGTTAGAACACAGTCTCGTAAACAAAAAGAGATTTTCTACCAATAAAAAAAAAAATAACCGATGAAAGGCTTTACTGCTTTGCCCCTTAGTGCGATGATAAAACTAAAAACAGTAGTAGGATGTAATTTTTGCTGTTGGAGGCAGCGGGTGGTGTAATTCAGCCTGCAGTCAGTTACAGATACAATGAAGCAACATAACAACAAGAGAACCTTTACAGAAATAATGAGGGGAACATTCTTAGAAAAGGCGGTAGATGTGACTGTTTCTGTTATTTATCTCACTGTATTTATTTTTTTTACACATGCACACACACAGACTCTTAAATGCATGTTGACTGCCATAAGCATACTAGTAGCAGAGGTATAAAGCTGGAATCATACTGCTTGTGAAGTGAAGAAATTTGCTTTTGCTTACGTAGCTGCGAGATGTTCTTTTTCTGCATGAACATATAATACTCAATGATAAACTGCAGTCCAGAACTTTTATTAGGCTTATCCCTTCTCAAATCAGCGCACAAACTGATTTCTTCTCACTGGGGTCTCCACTCTTTCATCCTTGTACACATTTTGGACTCTGTTACCACCACAGTGGTCCCTTGCTACGTTACGGTTCTACTTTCACGGACTCGCTCTATTGCAGTTTGTGGACATCCAAAATATTGCAGTTTTTGTTGGTTTTTTTCCACACGATTGTGGACTGTACAGTAATATCACTTTACAGAACTCATATGGACATGAAAATGTTAATGACCAAAAAAGTAATAATAATTTGGACAGGCGCTGCCATTTTGTAGTTTTCTTTCATTCATCCCCCAACTGTACGGTAATCGCCACTCATAAGGACAATCATTGCCCTTATTTCAATGCTGTAGTGCCTCGTCTCAAACATAAAATTTAATTCATGTCACATGGAAAAGTTTTTTTTTTTTTTAAGAAAATTCAACTTTACAAACATAAGATTCACAAGAAAGTCTAAATCACATGAGGACATCAGCTCTGTTTCACCTGGCCACTGACTGGCTGTTACCATCTGTGTACCTTCGCTCTTTTTCAACTAAACTTCAAGCATTACTACTGCGTTATGGTTTCAATGTTCAAAAGCTTCTGGCTGCGAACTGAAATGCCAGAAATGCTTTGTAACTGAAATACTTAGCAACCCGGGCGCTGATTGGCTCAGTTAGTGTCTGTTTACCTGTGCTCTTTTTCAAATGGACATCAGTTGGCCTTCTTACTGCTCCTATTAGCGTTCTGTGCCTTCAAAAGTTTATGGCAGCGAATCGAAACGCCAATGGAAGATGTTGATGATTAAAGAGAAAGTGGAACTTCTGGACAGACTTTAGGTTGGCTGTACCTACACGGATGTTTGCCGCCTTTAAGGCTGATTGTGAAGATGGAAGCTGCATTGGTCATGTGGATTAATAAGATAAGATAGAACTTTATTGATCCCACAGGAAATTGTTGTGCCAGAGTTTCAGTACAAAGGAACATACACAAGGAATCACATGACATAAAATAATATATATATATATATCCATCCATCCATCCATTATCTTTACCCGTTTATTCCATTTTGGGTCACGGGGGTCACTGGTGCCCATGTCCAGCAATCACTGTGCGAGGGGCGGGGTACACCCTGGACAACATGCATGTTTTTGGTCTGTGGGAGGAAATCGGAGTACCCGGAGAAAACCCACGCATGCACGGAGAGAACATGCAAACTCCACCCAGAAGGCCCCTGGACCGGGGTTTGAACCAGGGACCTGCTCGCTGAGAGGCAGCAGCTCTACCAGTTGCGCCACCGTGCTGCCCATATATATATATATATATATATATATATATATATATATATATATATATTTAAGTTCTAAATGAGTCAGGTGTATACATGTGTGAAATGTTTTAATGTTTTAATGTGAAAACATTACAGTGTTTATTTTGGTGCAGGATTAATTTTATTGTCCTATGTGTAGAAAGGGGGAGGAGTTGAAAAGTTTGACAGTCACTTGGAGGAAGGACTTCCTGTGATGTTTTGATTAGGCGTAATGATTGTAGAAATAAAACATACAAAAAATCACTTTGAATACCAATCATTTGTAAACCTATTTCTTTAGCATGTAATGTACTTTATCACTGCGTCATAAGTATCTACAACTAATATTATATCCTAAAAAATAGGCTTACAAATGTTTATTGTGCTTACAATGTAGTAACTTAGTCTCAAATGTTTAATAAAACAATGAAATATATAGGCAAACAGATTTGACTGACTATTTTGCAAGAAACTGGTCAGTTTAGTCTGTCACTTTTAATTATCCATCCATCCATTTTCTTTACCCGCTTATTCCATTTTTGGGTCACGGGGTCGCTGGTGCCCATGTCCAGCAATCACTGTGCGAGGGGCGGGGTACACCCTGGACGGGTCGCAAGTCCATCACAGGGCCACACAGAGACAAACGAGACAAACAACCATTCACTCTCTCACTCACACCTAGGGACAATTTACAGAGTTACCAATCAGCCTAACATGCATGTTTTTGGACTGTGGGAGGAAACCGGAGTACCCGGAGAAAACCCACACATGCACGGAGAGAACATGCAAACTCCCCCCAGAAAGGCCCCTGGACCGGGGTTTGAACCAAGGACCTGCTCGCTGAGAGGCAGCAGCTCTACCAGTTGCGCCACCGTGCTGCCTCACTTTTAATTAATGCATAATAAACAATTATTAATGATTTATAAAGTGTTTATAGAGGAATTAATAATGTATCTATAAATTATGTATTAGCCATCTATAAGGGGAGCCTTATTAAGTGGTACCAAATAGGTACAGAATATTTCCACATCAACCCTGACGGCATTATGTTTCTGTTTAATTTTTTAATTCTTAACAAGCCAAAAAGTGCTTCTAAGAAAACAACATAAGTAGCAAAGGCTCAAAGCACAACATTTTGTCAGTTTCAGGTCGAGTTACTTACCACTAGTTTATCTTTGTGAAAAAACATGCATGTTGGCTAGTTTATTGAAGTATATAAAAAAAACACAATGACGTAAATTAAATAAATCTGACATTTTTTTAATGTCCACCAGTGAGTTAGCAGTGGAATTATTAGGGATAGTCTGAGGGATCCAACAGTGTAATGCTACTCGCCAAAACCTTACGCCACTAAGTTTGCAGTGAGAACTTTATGTCGAGGCTTATTTTGATAGGCTCTTTCGTTAAATAGTTCAGTAAAATGGGGGCACAGTCAAGTCCATCTTTACTCTCTCCCTAGCCATACATAAATCACACATCGAGCTAGCCACTTCCTGCACAGATGTGAGCTTTCAGAAATATAGTGGTCAGTTTGGAACGAAAGGAAACGTAAAGCAAAACTCAGCTGGTTTGTTGCTGAGTGCAATGCATTAAATCTGTGTTGGACATTTCCCTTGTATCAACTACAAAACATTAACTCTGTTTATTGATCCTCTTTGTGTGTGTGTGTGTGTGTGTGTGTGTTTAACTAAATACAAAGTTGCTGTTTGTCATTATCAATATATCTTCAATAATAATTCTTTTTTGTTTGTTTTTTTAATCCTTCAACTGGGTGGTTGCACACTATTGTCATTGATTCATCACACCGGGCTGGTTCCATCTTCTTTCACCACCTTGGTCCATTCAAAACTCACTGAGTTGACCAGAAGGCATCAGGCTGATTTGTTTGTGAAATGCATTTCCTCTTGTGAATCCTCAATGAAACTAGGATCTGAAGAACTTGGAAGCTTTGTGCTCTTTGTTGACTTGTTTGGGAAATTTGAAGCTGCTTTTGGAGGTTATGGGGTTCATTGTCCTGCTGGTGGAGGCCTATTGGATAATTTAATTGTCTGCTTGTGCAGACTGTACATTTCAAAGTGATATCTTGTTAAAACTACTTTAGTGATGCTCTACTTCTAAAGTTGACTGATTGAAGAAGTAAAGTGACAGATTTGGTAGAAAATAAACTTTTGGCCAGTTCTGTTTTCTTTTGGTAATATTTAGATTTAATTTCCGATTCCCGACTGTGTAGGTTTAGCTTTTGTGTTCATGGCTTATACTTTTTCCAACATGTCATTTGATGCTTTTAAAGCAACACTAAAGGCGATCTTCTGTTTACATAGCTTGGCAAACCTATTTTGTCAAAATATATGCGATAATAATAAGCTGGCACTGGGGCTGTATATCTATCCTGTGACATTTTTCAAAGAGTAAAAATGTATTTTCAGTAATGTCAAACAAGACCTCAGTTGTTAATTTGAATCTTTCCATTAGATTGTGGTTCCTTTCCAGTTTGTTTCAATGACTGTGCAACCTATAGATTATTAAAATGCTGAAAAACAACGCTTACAAAAATCTGAAATTGCACAGAAATATGCTGTTTTGTAAAAAAATATGCAGCCTTGCAGGCTTAAAAGAATGTGCTGTCAGACTAAACAGAAGAGCTTATTTCCAATGCTGCTGCTATAATTCCCCTAAAAGGCATATAATACAGATTGATGACACCAAAGTTTATAAAGCAGTTTACGACTTCTGCAACATAACATCCCTCTTTTCACACTTTCTCTGCCACTCTTCACAGGCTGCTGTCAAATGGTTGTAAAACTAAAATGATACCAGAAAGATTCATATTCAAAATTCACATAAAGAACTAAAAAACTTAGCCGCTGGGGGTGTCTGTTCTCTTCCCTTGCTCGAGTTTTCTTTGACGACCGCTGCCTGTTGTATCAAAATTAAATTCCAACACTGTTCTGTTTTTCAGGTTTCTTCTCAGGTACCAATCATATTCAACAATACCTTCATCCAGCAAGACAAACAGCAGGTGGCTGACATTTAAATATCAAATTAAAAGTGTCACTGAAGCAGATGCTCAGAATACAGGCCACTGCCAGCAGATGCAGAAGTTGCCTCAAAGCCACCTTGGCATGCGCACCAAAAAAACAAAGTATTTTAACTTTAAAAATGATGGTTTTTACATTTTATGGACCATTGAAGTTCACTTCAGCTTTCATTTAATTAGGTTTTAGGCCTCAAGCTAAAAATAAATAAATAATAAATAAAAAAATTAAAATCAAAGTTTGTCTTAATATAGGTATATTTTTTCTCATATTTTATCAATAGTTCACTTTGTCCTTATTTTTCTCTGACATTAAGACAAAGGATGTGTCAAGAGTGACCATCCTTTTGCTGTCATTCTGTGTGAAATGTACAAAAATGGACGAAAAGTTGCAACCTGTTGATCCTCAGACAGAAACTTATTTTAGTCAACATGTAAACTATCACAGATCTCTTTTGCGAAGGAGGCCTGTGGCTTTTGGACTGGATTGGACTTGGTCTTAAGCTCACTTCAGCACAAGCTCAACATAGCTGTATAATTCACAAACAGCAAGGTGGCACAAAATCAATTCCATCCTGGATTAAATGGGGCCATTACTTCATTGGTTTTTACACAAGTTTAAAACAACCAGTGTGTTTCTAATACAAAACCATTAAGAACGTGATGAAGTATGCAAACACTGACAGAAAATTAAAACTTGGGAATGATTTTGGCCCACCGCCTATTTTACAGCAGCATGAACGTATGATGCCATGTTGATTTTTTTTACTGGAATAAGACACATATTTTGGGCAAAATCAAGTGTTAAAATTGGGGATGGGGCTGATCCAATCCAGTATCGGTATTGGGCTCCGTTACCAGCATAATTTAAGTATTGGATTTTTCCGATCCAACCTGCAGAGATTTCCGATCCATGATGCATGTATGTTTCTCCAAGTAAAACGTCTCCACATGTGATTCCCTGCCAGCTGCTCTGCATGTTAGCTACAAACTATGGAATGGATTTCCTGAACGGAGGTGTGTCTTATGAACCCAGAGTAATAAGACCCGCCTCACATTCAGGAAATTCATTTCATAGTTTGCAGCCAGCTACAACGTGAGGACCGAGTTACTAGCAATGTGGCTAACAGCTAACAAACTTTTCATCAAAACATGTCTGTGTGGAAGTATTTTACACTAGAAACACTACAAAACAAGACAGCAACGTGCAATGTCTGCAGAGCCATAGCACTACATTAAACCGTCGTAAAGTTAGTTTTACGTTGGACATCCGAGCTCCAGAGCTTCAGTGCTCCGTTATTCTCGTTCAGTCTGGAGAAGGCAGTCTGATGTCGGCAGTCTGATGTCGGTCAGCCACGCTCAGTCTACCCGTCTTGGAGGAGGGCCAGATTGAGCGCGACTGACCGAAATCAGACTGCCTTCTCAGGACTGAACAAGAAGGATCACATCGCTGAAGCCCCGCAGCTCCAATGTTTACCAAGAAGTTGCTAAACTTCATCATAAGTAATTACCATCGGCTATCAGCTGTAGAAAACAAAGGATTTCACAGTTTGATACTTGCAGCCAAGATATAGCTTACCCTCCAGGAGATATTTATCAGTACAACAGACAATCATAAAAAGCACATGAATTGAAAAATATAAGAAAATTATATATATATATATAAAACAAAACAAAAACAGCTACATTATAAATCGATGTAAAATAACAAAAACAGGAGCATGTGTGTGTTGGTTTATGGCATGAACTTAACAGATGTTTGAAGCCATCTAATCACTTTAATATCCACTTTAAAGCTAGGAAGAAAAAAAAACATGTTTTGTGTTAACAGGATTTAATTCTAACTTTGAAACTTATCCAACATTAATAAAACTTACCTCATGTTGCCTTTTGGATATACATATATTTATACAAATTGTACTTGCCTATATAGATGAGATTATTACAGCCTCATATAAAATCAATAATGATGATGATATTGGGACGGTATCGGTATCGGTTGATATCCAGATTTAGGTATCAGGATTGGATCGGAAGTTAAAAAAATGTGGATCAGTGCATCCCTAGTTAAAATTCATAATATGGGGCACTGAGCAATGATGGTCAGTCAATATCCAAGCACTTCATAGTGAGTGCAACATTGTATACTAATCACTATGTATGTCATGGTTTGGGGTTAGGCCTTGTTTTTCTGTTAAGTGAACCAAAATACTTATGACTTTTGTTTGATTTATTGTGATAGCTGGTCATTTTTTTAAGTTATTTATTTATTTTGTAACTGTCCTGGCCACTAGACGTTGTCAGGGTACATTATTGGCTCTTTACAGCAAATGGCTGCTACTTTATACCAAAGTCCAGTATTTTGGTCAAGTCTTCTTCATTTCAAAGTACAACTAACATAATTTGACTTTGATTTATACTCTTACTTCAAAATGGTGCTTTGTTGTTTATCAAAGTACCAACTTTCTGTTTTCTTGGTTGTCACATGCAATGAGCCTGGAATGTGGAAACATTGGAAAGACCTAAATAACACTGACAAGAGCTCGACTGACCAGGTCAGAGGTCTTTGGGTACATGTAGAGTCTCTTGAGGTCTAGGACTTGAGCTAGAATAAACCTGACAGGTCTAACATGGACAGAAGTTGCTGCTGTAACGTTTTCAACCCAAATTCCACAAGACACTTTTAGATGTCTACAAGGATATTTTTGAACTCACACGCAAGCTAACGCCACACTACTTCCTTCTTAAAGAAAAGTTTCATAGACAAGGGGGGGAACTTTTTACAGGGAACCAAAGGCTAAAGTGTAAGAGTGCAAGTGTGCTTTTGAGGAACTTTAATACTATATAAATCTTTCTTTGCAAGTTTTTTTTAAAAGGAACAAAAAATTTAATGATTACTGAGCCAGTTCAAATCAAACTTTTTTGTAAACTCGTCAATAACTTTCTTCTGTTGATGCAATAGATGCAGTGCCTTACGTAACTTTTTACATACACTCCTTATGTTTTGTGTTTTGGAATTTTTTTTCTTCACTCTTTTCACGCAGTCCACATAGTACCATTAATTCAACTCACTGTGAATATTCTTCATGCTTTAATATTATAGTTACCACAGACCCTCGCTACTTCGCAGTTCGAACTCGCTCTTTCAAGGTGTTCCAAAGTAAGATTGGACATGACACACAATTGGTTAATTGATGAATGAGCCACACGAGTGGCATATATGTTTTATTTAAAATAAATTATTTTTAATTAATTAGCACCTGATGCACCTGTGTACAGCCCACAGGTGCAGAGATAACCTTCCTCCTGCAGCATGTCACGATCGCTGCTCTCTGGCATCTGCCAGCGATTGCAGCAGAGAAGAGAGCGTGGCCGAGAGAGAAAGGTGGCAGGGAGCTGCAATCATGACATTCTGTGCTCATTTAAAGCAGTACAGTTTAGTAACATTGTTTAGAATATTGCAAGTGTGTGGGAAGGGTTTAAAATGCTTTACACAAATACTAAAATAAACTACTACCTTTTTACTTGTACTACTATTCCTACTTCGTGGTTTTTTATTTATCGCGGGGCTTCAGTGTACGGATCCCCCACGATAAACGAGGGACTACTGTACACAAATCAGACTGGCAGGGTACACTCACTGCTTCTCCTCTGTCTGCAATCAAACAGAAATCATTCCCATCGATTAACCCCCCCCCCCCC
>NC_056513.1:18273224-18285613 GCF_014905685.2 Nematolebias whitei
ATATATATATATATATATATATATATATATATATATATATAAGCAGATATATATATATACAATAACTTCCTAAAACTCCACATATACATATGGTCTAGATGCAGTTTTAGGTTAGAGATTCCACATTTCTTTAGATTTATTTCCATGATTGGAAAAAAAAAAATGGCTGGGTTGTTGTAATGAGTACATTTTTTCCCCTTTTTTAATATTAAATTAAATTTACAAAACTTATCTTGTTTTTCTTCATTTCACCAACTATTCTGGTTATATTGTGCAACACCTGCATATTTTTAAATTAGCAATAGGCAACGTTGTGTTTAAATAAATTGTTAGGGGATGTTTTTCTGTGGCGGTACATCATAAAAGAATGTGCAGTTAATTAATGCAGATCGCATATCGAACAAGGAGAGTCGCAAAGATTACTGTGGAGAAGTTTTCAAGTTGACATGCTGTGTTCCAAGTAGTTATAAAAGCAAACATGGTCATAATAAACTCTTGCAAGAAGACTTTTTTTTTTTCAAAATTGTTCTTTTAAGCAGTTGGACATTTACACTTGCCAAGAAAAAGCAGAACACTGTATACTTTGTATTGTATATATATATTAATCTAAGTTCTTGTATCTTCATCATTCCTCTTTTGGAGTTTGGAACATTATTATCTAATACTTTATCTGTTCCTCAAATTACAGTGATATGCCTTTATTTGATAAGATTGCTTTAAAAATATTTGTGCATAAAAAATATTTAATTAAATATAAACTCATATTTAGTTGTCTAACAATTCTGATCACTAACCTGTTAAATACCATACACAAATATGTTGATTACCATTATGACTCTGCTCTGCAGTGTAAGTTCCACTATTGAAAGTGTGAATACTCTATTGGTGGAGAAACTGTGATCAATAATCTATTAGCAAATAAAAGTCTTACGTTGACTTTGACTGTTTGCTCTGAGAATAAAATGTGCTTACTTTCAGGCTGGCTTGATTTATACTAACAAATCAGATCACCTTTTATATATAGTTGTATTTACAGTTTACAATAAACACCATCTTTTGTTTCAATTCAGTTTCATAAAATAGAAAAGCAAGCTCATACACAATTGATGTTATGTTAAAGACAGACACATATATTATATATATTATTATACGCTAAGGTTTATGTACTTTAGGTTGTTTGTAGTTTTTCCAAGATTACTGTATTTTTTTAGTATATTTTCAGCCTTTCCTCACACGTTTATATAAAGGCATAAACTTTGAAATACAGTATTACACAATGATGATTTGTATTGGCTAGATTTCCAATAATTCACACAACATAATTCGCCTTGTTTTGGTTTATAACCGGGTGTTTTCTTTGCTGTGTCTCATTTGCTGCAACAATCCAGTTTTCCCATTGGGATTATAAAGTTCCATCGCATCTCAATCTCATTTGTTACAGCCTGGAACAGATTCCTCTATTATGGTTTTATATAATAAAAAAATAATAAAAATGTTACCTATAGGGTTGGGCTGGAGGTTTAAAAAATTATTGTCAAGTGACAACTGCTGCATAGCTTGCATGTAAAAGAGATACAAACACTATTCTTGATTATTCTACTGTGTGTGTGTATGTGTGTGTGTGTGTGTGTGTGGGGGGGGGGGGGGGGGGGGGGGGGGGGTATGTGCAATCAGCCCACACATCTGTTGTCCATGTACTAATCAAGCATTGCAGTACAAATACTCCAGCTTGTCAACTTAATTTTCCAAGTTAATTGTGTGACTCTGTTTTGTAACACACCAACAATACAGTGATCTATTCTTATTAATATTAACTGTTTACCCTTTCTCATATGCTTTTAATAACCTATTATTTTCAGAATTGCACTACCTGTTCTCCAGCCGTGCAGCTTATGGGTGACTACACAATGGCTAAATCATTTGGTTGTTCTTCCTCCATCAACTGTCTTTATCTCTTTCAGCCATTCTTGCCAATCAACTGTAGTTTATTCTTTCCCTATAAAAACCAAGAACAAATAAGTAAATAGTTTGCATCTATGTGCAATTGCTTTCTACATAGTTAAGATATCAGTGTTGGTAAATCTATATATTCTTAATACATCTTGAAAAATTCAAACTTTTCTTTCAGTCAACTTGTTTAAAGGGTGATACAAGAATTGCTTTAAATTGTATCACCCTTTCAACAAGTTAAGGCCGAAACAAAAGTTAAACCTTTTCAAGATACGTTCAATCATGCGATCAATCAAGATGCGTTTCAAGACCATTCAGTCTGAAATTACTGATACACTGTACCCTATACACCTTACCCTGGAGTGGATAAGGTGACGTGCAGTCGGGGGAGGCAGGTGAGGCAGTGCTGCTCCTGTCAACACGACAAGTAAAATACTAACATTGATAAGAGAAAATACATTTGACCACTTGACTGTTCTATAAAACTGTTTTATACAACTGTTTTTTGGATTGTTTCAACACTCAAAAGTCAAAATTGCAGAATTTACGCATTGCCTGTTCAAACAATGTGGTGTGCGGCAGTGTAGTGCTCTGGTGGTGCTGTGTCAAATACAATATATGAAGTAGGTGGTTGGCGCATGCCCATTGCCGTTTCTCTTTATATTGCCAATATACGCGTTTGATTCTCTCAGACACGGATCAGCGGTGTGGCCACTTAATTTGGATGTTTCGGGATCTCTGTGAGGACCAGCAAAGACTCAAGGCAGACATAAATCAGTAAAGTTCTGCCTGTCCCCAAAACAAATGTTTATCTGAATTTGGCTCCCTGGCTGGCCTTGGCAGGCCACCTTATCTCAATTTGCCTGGAGGCCCTGTAAATCGACGCTCTACCCCCTCCCACTGAGGAAGTCTGTGGACCTATCAGAGGGACCCGGCTGAATAAACATTGTGTCATCATTTCAGGACTCTTGGATTCTCTCTGGCACTGTTTTAGGTCGACCCCGGCACCTATTGAGTGTTTCCGGATTTCACCAGAGGGAAATGGCTGACTATACCATTCTTATCAGAACTCCTACAGTGCCTTTGGAGTGTCCTTGGACATGCTCACCACCCTTGTCATATCCTCTCCCCTGCAGAATGTCTGCATCACTACGTGCCTATGTGCGGGGTGCTTTTCTCAACTTCAGGCTATCTTTCCTCGGCCAAGGAATGAGAGTCTGTTTGGATTTTTTTTAGCCTCCAAATCCTATACATGTTGTCACTTTCATTACACTTTTGTTTGTCAAAACAGGTCTCACTTGTAAATGAGTCCTCGAGGCTCACTGTGATGTATCTGTATAAATAAATGTTGAAAAAAAAAAAAAAAGATTACACATGTGGTACACATGCTGATGTTCTACAGTCTGTCTAATAAATTGAATGAATGTGACATATTTCTCCTTTCTAATCGGTTGTAAATGCACGGTCAAAATACACAGGGTGAGGCAGAAAGTACCTTCCCACACCGATAGGGGGCAGTGCTGCCCCATAGGGACAATGATGCAGGTGCTTCAGTCGCTGTGTGTTCTTCTGTTATGCAGAGGGGTGGGGGTGAAAGATCATATCTCAAAACTAAAGGATTTTTCTAAACTCATCATTTTTTCCAAATTCATTCATTCATTAAAATAAAAGTAAGATAATGCATGTTTATTTGTTTTTAAAGAGATAAGTATGGAGTAGATTGAAGCTTATTTACAGTAAATGCCTTAAAAAAAAAAAAAAGGCTACATTGAAAGATAAGGATCAGTTTTGTGTTCTTATATGTGAGCATTCAATTCCAGACGAGTCAGCCTCACCTGTCACAAACCTCACCGTACATCACTGGATCAGAACCAGTAAATGGGATGATAACGCTGAATTAAAAAGAAACAACTTCTTGACACAGAAAACTATGGATTTTGACCTATCATACCTTTCTGAATTATTTCTTACAGCATACTCTGCCCCTCTTTTACTCTTGTGGCTTGCATGGTAAGATGGCTGTTCTTCTCAAAGGGAGTTTAGTGGCTTTGAAAAGAGCATAGGTGGCTTTACATGCCACAGAAACTCACCACATCGGCCTTTCAACATGAGAGCAGAATCAGAGCAGCAGGTAAATGCTTTCAACAAGGGTCATCACAAAGAAGCTATTTGAAGGAGAGTATAGGGTGGATTCTCTGCATAAAATCAGTCAAGAGGATAGCACAGCATGCCCAGGTAGACCCATTCCCAGGTCTGCATTACAATCATCACCCACATCAAAACTACAGTCTCATTGTGGAGAAATGATTGTGGAAGAAAGACTGAAATGCCCTCATGCACTTTTCTGCCACTGATGCATGCTCTGCTTGGTTTGTTTGCTCCAACAATATTCGCATTTTGAAATAAGCAAGCAAAAAATATTATGCAATAAACAAACCTACACAAAAAGCTTAAGCCTATCAAATGGCAATATATTTTAACCCGTATGTAATTACACAAACATACAAAGATGCTCACATATTTGGGATTGTACTGAGAAAATTAGAATTCAAAATAAATAAATAAATAAAACTTTTGAGCAACTTGTCTCTAAAAAGTTATTTGAAAATACATAATCAATCAAACAATATTCTTCTGAACCTGCATACAAACAAATGGACAAGTTGATTGCTTGAACACATACTGTAACAAATGGTATGCATGCATACCTGCAACCTCACTTTCTCTCAATTTATCACCTTACTATATTTGATAGCGCTAGCAAAAGAAACTAACGGCTGAAAGATGGATCTTTATTTTCATACCAACAGAAATACACACGCAAAAATAAAAAATACACAACAGATGGAACAACTTAATCTGAGTGAAGAAGCTCACTGATTTTTGCCACATAAAGTTGCAGAGACAGACAAAATGTCTGTTTCTTTGTGTTTTATGTGCGCACTCCTGATTTATCAGTGCTTGATAAATAAGGTGTATGCACATAATTTATCAACAGTTGATGTGTTTCTACTGCAAATGAGACAAAAGCGCTGACTGGTTCAGATTTAGCTGTCACATTCAAAACACCCAGACTGTACCTGGTTGTCTCTAGCACAAAAATACTCCTGGGTTTATGCAGAAAATACCCATCAAATTGATTTAATATTAAAACGTTGGCTTCTCTTATAGTTTAAACTGACAATGTTGCTGATTCGTTTTGAACCTTTCATTTTATTTGAGCAGTTCATTTCATAGTTTAAGTGGTAATAAAAAAGTAACTTCATGTATGCTTAATACTATTATGAGTCTCATTTTGCTGTAACTACAACAGTCCTAACCTGTGCAGACATTTCACATTTTTGAACGGTTAAAAATGTTATCTGAAAGCCACATGTCTTACATTATATTCGATCAGAGAAGTGAACAATCAGTGGCCATATAAGCTTGTCAATTTCATTTATAGAGCTTTGGAGCTTAGAAGAGATTTAAACTTACGGACAGATCTTAAAGCCACCTTTGCAATCATTCCTGGCTTTATCCATTTTTTATTAACCCAAGAGGATCTCATGAAGGCAAATGTTAGGAGGGTAAAAATATTTAATTGATGACATACACAGAAGTTTTAACAGAAATGTTGAAATATTCTAGCTAATGATAACTATCTAGATGGGCTAAACCTAGGATAATACCCAAATGCTGACCCAGAGCAGACATGTGTGGAGGGCTTTTATAAAGTTTTATTAGATCAGGGCACTAACTTATGTGTTATTGTTAAGACATGTCAAGATATGAAAAATAAACTTGATGCAATAACCAGTGTGAACAATTCATTCATCCATTATCTTTACCCGCTTCTTTCTTTCCAGGTTGCAGGGGTTACCCCATGTTCAGCGGTCACTGTGCAAGAGGCAGAGGACACCTTGAATCTTGGACACCTTAGAAAAATTGATAAATACTCAAGTCAAGAAGTATTTGGATTATTTTAACATCTTATCTTCCCACCAAACTTACTTCAGGAAACAATGCAGCACAACTGCTCCATTGAAGTTTTTAATTATGTTGTTGAATCATTAGATGCTAAGGACTACTGCGCTGCGCTATACTTAGAAATGTCCAAAGCTTTTGATAATGTGGACCATGACTTCTAATGCCAGATCACACTATCAAATGGTTTTCTAATTCTCTCTGAAGCCAAAAGCAATGTGTTCACCAACACAAATGTACTTCTTCTACAGTAGTTATTTAACTATCAATAATGGCGTACCACATGGTTCCGTCTTAGGGCCCTTTCTCTTTACAAACTACATAAGTAATGTAAGTCAGAACATTCCTGACACATCCTTGCACTTCAATGCCAACAATACATCTATGCAACTATTCCACACCCAATGTGACTTCAAAAACAATATATAAATAGAGCAAAAAAAAAAAAGTATTCCTAATTTATAAGGTTTGTAAACTCAATCATCCAGGTAGATAGGTAGTTGCACTGGTTCAGATGATATGATTTAGACTCTTTTGTCCTTTACTTGCACAGGGAATTATCTTTCACAACTTTAAACTACAGTAAATTTGACCTTCTCCAATAATAGTGAACATTTTTTGCCTCTCTACTCTTCAGTTCATTCAGATTTGTAACATGTATTTAGGCATAGCTCTCTTAATGTTTTCTACTTGTGCAATTAGCAAGATATATTAATCAGAGAGTAAGAGTCAGAGATTCTTTACTGTCATTCGCACCTCATGTGGTACATGAGGTGGAGTGAAATTATGTACACAGGGTCCCAGTTACATCCGACAATAAAATGTAAACAAAAACAATGATAACATCTAAGATACGAACTAAGAAAAACATCAACTAACAATATACTAAGTATTAATAGCATAAAAACATTACGTCGAACAAAAGCAAAAACCTGAACACGAGTCCATGTAAGTAGATGAGCATGCATGAACACATTAACATTGCAACAGATCAGCAGCAACATGAAACAGATCAGCAGCAACATGAAACAGATCAGCAGCAACATGGTGTGATTTTTTTCACAGTGATTATTCTGGTTAGAGATTCATGAGTCTAACAGCCTCCCTCAGGGTAGAAGCTGTTCCTCAGTCTAGTGGTTCTACACTTAATGCTCCTCAACCTCCTTGCTGAGGGGAGCGGGGCAAAGAGTCTGTGTGCCGGGTGAGTGGGGTCATTCATGATGAAGGTGGCCCTCTTCCTGCATCTAGAGGTGTAGATGTCTGTGATGGTGGGGAGACTGACAATTAACACTTTCTTTTTAATTCAGTTGTGCTATTAAAAAGTTGTTGTTTTTTTTACTTGTACAGTCAGTTATGAGACAATTATTCCCAAGGTTCTTATCAAAACTCTATTGTACAAACTAAAATACTTAATGGGGCAATATCTGAAAACAACATTAATAATCAAATCAAAATTAAATTAACAAGAGTGCTGCATATGACAAATATATGCCCTTCACCAAGCTATACTAAAGCAATGCAACAATCGATACCAATGGTCCAGACAGCAACAACCTTGAATAACAACCAACCTTGATTTGTGACCTTGACCTTGAAGCTGGAACTTTTTTTTGTTCTTCCTGCACTTGCTCTTGTGCAAGACGGATGCCTTTTCTCTCCCTCTCATGTTCTCCTCTTGCTTTTTTTTTTTTGTGCTTTCTGTCTGTGTATCAGAGCTCCTATTACACATCTTCCGAAACGAAAACTACTGTATGGATCTGATCAGCTGGACTTTCAGTGCAATCGACAAAATAATTTCATTGGATCGACAGGGTCCTGGAGAGCCCTCATGCCCTGCTGAGACTCATGCGGCAGGATGCATCATGGATCCGTGGGGAGTTTATAAGCTGATGTGTCTTTCTGTTTTGTCTCAGGAGGATGCTGAAGATGATTATATAATTGGATTCATGATAGCAGGGTTTCTGCTTTTTGGCATCGGCAGATTCCCATGTCATTGGCTATTAAGGAAGACAGCGGCTGCAGTTTCAGCAATGGCAAAACTGCTGAGTCTGTGTGAAGGTTTGGTTCGTACTTTGAGGACTCAAAATCGACTGATTTATGTGCAAAACCGTAAGATGGAAGCAATTTGTGAGAATCACAGGCCACCTGCTGCTTCTGGGACTCACCAGCATGTTGGAGACGAACTTGGAGGAGCCTCATAAGCACGGACCAGTGGAATGCCCGCAAATATGGTCATTTTGGATCTTGAAAGTACCAGCAGGTCTCAAGGCTGACAAGAAAAAAACAGTCTGCCTGAAAACATCAACGATTGTGGCTTATCTGAATCTGACTCCCCCGGTTGGCCTCAAAAGCAGGCCGACTCATCAAACTTCTCCTGGGATATGTGTAAAGTAAGGAAAAAGCTTTGTCTATCGCACCCCCCCCCCCTCCCCCGTGAACTTCTGTGAAGGCTTATCAGAACTAGGCTGGCTGACCAACATCTTACAGGACTATGGTCTATCTGGAAGGGCTTCATGGATAAATCTCACCGTCTTGCCATCAAATTCATATGTAATGTGTTTATAAATGTGCTTGCTGGCAGAGTTTTTTGATGTCTTAAATCGTGTCTTGATAGGACAAGGTCATGGCTTTCCCCCCTTTTCTATCTAAAAAAAGTATTCTGAAAAAGGATAAGGGGCCGTGCTCCAGTAGCAGCAGCAATGTGCACTCCACCCATCTTTCGGACGACTGTATGATCATAATCTCACTGTATTTCGGTACAATGATAATAAAGCTTATTCTGATTCTGATAAAATTGTACTTGGCATTCCATCTAGTGATGATACATATATAGCTGCCGTTTCTTAAATTATCTTGAGCAAATCAGGCTATGAGCCAGACAAGAGAACATTTACGGATGGGCAGAGACTATATTTCCTGCTTTCGATGGGAATATAAAAGTGACTTCTAATAGCATAGTATTAATAGATTATAGGAAGAAATAAAATACACCTGTTATAAAAAATGTATGGTCTTTTCAGACTTGGTTTTAGCTATGTTTGTACCATCAATTAGTAATATTCAGAGCTGAAAATCTGTAAAATACAAAATCATCCCTTGCCTCTAACTACTCTAGGAATTAATATTCCTACAATATACTATATATTGCATAATATTGTTCAGGTAATTTTAGAAATATGGGTATTAAAGGCTGTCAAGCAAAATTCATTCAATAAGCCATAATCTGTAGTTGGCTGCAGAAATTTCACTGAGCCCAAAGATTACTTTGTTAAAAAGAGAACATTAGTTGAACTTTCCCTTATCTCTTTACAAAGCCTTCTTTACTTTCACACAATGCTTCAAGACCCAAATACCTGATTTTATTTTATTTTTTCAAATCTGTTTCAGCTTAAGAGATATAGTTGGATATATGTTGCAAGATAGCTGATTTAATTGAAATGTCACCTCATACTGTATATGCTGCATGCTGAACCCAAGTACTACTTAACATCTACAAAGCACCAAGATCTGTTTTTTTAGTAGCAATTACTGACATAATGAACATTTGATGTCCATTTGGCCATTCTTTATTTATTTAAACCACATCTCTTTTCAGGGTCATGGGAAGCCGGTTCCTATCTCCAGCAGTCACTGTGCCAGAGGCGGGGTACAGTACAAGTCCACCACGGGCCACCAAGTCAGTCGAGACCAACAATTATTCACACACTCAACCACACTTGGGAAAATTTTAGAGTTACCAGTTAACTAAGCATGCATATGTGTGGTCTGTGGGAGGGAACTGGAGGACCCAGAGAAAGCCCATGCATCCCCAGGGACATACAAACTCCACCCAGAGAGACAACAAGCTGGGAGGCAATTTTGTGACCCTCGTACTTAGAGGCAATAGCTCTATTCACTGTTCAGGAGTTTCGTTATACAGTATTTGATGCCCTTGTAGCTTTTTTAGGCAGCAAGTAGCACTGAAGTTTAAACCACAATTACAAAAAACAAGCAAACAAAAAAACTACTACAAATTAAAAAAAACAACAACTACAAATAAAAAAATACATAATAACGTGAAGAAACGCAAGCGAAATTGGAAGAGGTGGGAAAAGTGGGAGGTTCAAATGCCCCATCGCTCAGTCAGCGATGTGTCGTAGTCCCACTGGTTCCACCACTTCTGGTTTCACTTAAACTAATTGTGTTTCTTCAAATGTTTTTTGACCAAACACATGCATGTTAGGCTGCCTTCAGGACCAGGCCTCCCTTGCAAAAGAGATCTGTGATCTCAGTGAGATTTGCCTGATTAAATAAAGGTTAATGAATGTAATTGTGTTTTTTCCAGGGCCACCATACACATGTTTGCCTTCTGTTAAAACTTTCTTGAACATTTCATATAAAAACAGTTTGTTTTCTTTTTATCTGGCTGTGTCTTTATCATCTATCATCATTTGTTTACTTGATCTTCTTCTAATTTTTATTCTGGCTGTTCCCTTCTTCAGGGGTCGCCACAGTGAACTAACTCACACAAATCCGAAAAAGTTCAATCTGGTCCTCTGGACATTCAAAAAAAAAAAAAAAAAAAAAAAAAAAGCAAAAAAATCTAGAAACGTTTCGTCTCTCATCCAAGAGACTTCCTCAGTCTGAGGTGCTGTATTCAGCTCAGTCTCTTAAATAGCACCTTCTCAGAGTGGATCAACCAGACATCTTTGTGAAAAGAAATCGTCCATCATTAAACAGGGGTGGAGGCCTCCGGGTTCAACTGTCCCCCTCTTACAATGCTGTGATTGCTAGTATCACTCAGCCCTCTGTGAGTAGTAAACAGCCATCAGTGTGCTAATGACCCATTGTTAGGCTGATGGTCTTTCTTGAGCATGTGATCCGCTGGTTTTGGTTGTCAGCAGCAAACTGGTTGATCCACTCTAAGAAGGTGCTATTTAAGAGACTGAACTGAAAACAACACCTCAGACTGAGGAAGTCTCTTGGATGAGAGACGAAACGTTTCTAGATTTTTTTGCTTTGTTTTTTGTTTTTTTGAATGTCCAGAGGACCAGATTGAACTTTTTTGGATTTTTCTACCTGGATTATTGAGCATGCATCAGGATAACTCACACAAAGACTTGGCAATTGTTTTTATGCCGGATGCCCTTCCAGATGCAACCACCGAGCTACCACAGCCCTCTGTGCGGAGCAGAGAGCTGCCACCTAAGGCACCCAGGGGAGCAGATGGTGGGGGTTGCGATGCTTGTTCAAGGGCCCAGAATGGGGCAAATGACGGTGGAGGCAGGTGTGGTTGTTTCACCTTTCCCAACCACATTTTGATGTTGTTGGTATGGGGAGTTGAACCTGTGACCTTCCGATCACAGGGCCACCTTCTATAACCTCTGCGCCACCACTCCCCCATCATCATTTATTTACTGATGATCTAAATCAGGTGTCAGAAGATTAACTGACGTCACTTTAACGTGTGTGTGTGTGTGGGGGGGGGGGGGCAAGGGCGTCAGAAGCATCCATAATGTGGTGGGGACACGATGAATGTGTGTAGGTGTGTGTGTGCGCACGTAAAATAAGTGTTCACTAGTGAACAAAAAAGCAACATTTCACCTAGATGTCCTTTAATTCCACACATTTAAAACATGTTTCTCACCAAGTTTGTGTAAATTCAGCTGTAGGTTTTAAAGACATTTTAACTTTAATACACTTTAATACAGAGCGTCAGGTCGGCAGTATATGTCTTTATAAAAAATAAAAAAACATCACCACTAGACTTTTTTTACTTGTGTTCAACACTACTCATCTACATGATGTTTCTCATGAAGCTTGAGGACAATAAAGTGTGGGGTTTTCAAGACATTTCAACTTTATTGCAAGGGACAATTTAGAGTTACCAATCAGCCTAACATGCATGTTTTTGGACTGTGTGAGGAAACCGGAGCACCCGGAGAAAACCCACGCATGCACGGAGAGAACATGCAAACTCCACCCAGAATGGCCCCTGGACCGGGGTTTGAACCAAGGACCTGCTCGCTAAGAGGAAGCAGCTCTACCAGTTGCGCCACCGTGCTTCGCACCTGAACACACCACTCTCTTACACCTGCAGCGTCTTACAGCGTCACAGTTACTGCTAAGCTAAGATGCTACAGATGTAGCGCTGCTCTCAAGCATCCTCCTAACATGAATATGTGTTTATGATCAACCCCCTGGTCAACAACTGCCCGCACTAAGCTGCTAAACTGGCGAGCAAATAACACAGGTACCTTCACCTGTGCGCGTTTTCTGCCGAGGCAAGAGGCAGGAAGGGACGGTGGAGAGTTGGAGTATCCAGGAAAACCTGGAGTGGAGTTTTAGTGGCTTGAATATTCTCCTATTGATCAAGTGGAATGGATTTGTTCACGACGAAAGAGAAACTGCGCCGCCTGAACTAATGGTTTATAGTAAAAGTGTGTGTGTGTGTGTGTGTGTGTGTGTGTGTGTGGGGGGGGGGGGGGGGGGGG
>NC_056513.1:18295613-18298543 GCF_014905685.2 Nematolebias whitei
ATATATATATATATATATAAGCATAAAATTCGCAATGCGGCTGTAACACCCATCCACTAATTGAGATCATGTACCCATTGCCATATATGCCTGAAGAAAATGAGAAACACAAAAAATAAAATAAAAAAAAACACACTGCTAAACAGCAATGAGAAAATGGTCTTTACAGAGGCTGCTGGATCTCACCCTGACTCTGTTTCTTTTAATCTCCTTTAGCAGAAAACATATGTTTTGTTGCCCCGAGCAGCAATGATTTATTTTTTTTTATTCTTGTGAGGAGTAAGGCAGTAAAGATTCCATCAAATTAAGTTAAATTCTTCTTTCACACAAACCTACTTATAGTGATGGAGTTTCTTTTTTTTTTTACTGTGCCTAGTTAATTTTTTTCATTTACATTTGTGCCATTTTTATATTAAAAATAGATACTGGCAAATCATTTTAGTAGGGATTTAGCAAAACTTGAGCAAAGTGTCATATCTAGGTACAGTGGTAGAATGGAGCTATTTAAAATCTAAACTATATACTGGTTTACAATCAGCCCTTTGTGGCATGGGTTTTGCAGCCAGGTTTATTTACCAAAGCTACATGTCAGAGTCAGGGCTGTAGGGAAGCAATCTGAGTCATTAGTCTAATTTCTGTTGAGAGGCACTTTCCAAACAGAAAAGAAAAATGAAAGTTGTCAACATCAAATGTAAAATTGCCAGCCAGGTGGCATAAAGACCAAACTGTAAATCAAGTGAATTGATGAGATACTTGCTTTTCATTTGTAAAGATGTAGTGAAGAAAAAAAATGTGGGGAACTCAGAGTCCATGTTTTGCTACCCAATACCTATGAAGGGATCTTTCTGATGATTAACATGTCAATCCACCTAGTCTACTTTTCATACAACCTACTATGCCCTTCCTGACTTTTTGACACAGCAAGCAAAACAATTTACCATTCTACTTGTATTTATGTGTACCAGGGAATGTAGTACCTAAAATCTGAGTACAAAAACACACTGGCTGAAAGTAATAAGACTGCCTGCTTCTCAGTTACCCAAACTTAATAAGTTATCATCAATATTGTTTTTCCTTTTGTATTATTCCTTCCATATTCTCTTGTTTCAGTCATTTGATGTAGCCATAACCCCGTTGATAAAAAAAAATAAAATAATTATGGCAGTTTGTTATTATATATGTCTTGATTGTTGTTTTGTCTTTCAAAGCACCTTGTAACTCTCATTTTAAAATGAGTACAACAGTAACGTTTTATTACACGCTCTCACAATTGGAAGCATATCACGCACAATTTCACCATCCATTTTTGTGTGCGAGACGTTTGAAGCACAGAACCAGCCAGTGACAACATGTACATATACAACACATATTGGATTGTTCTATACGCGCACTGGTTATTTTTATTTAAATACATTTACTGAAAATGTTTGTCTGTTTTTTTGTTTCTCGGGCTGAGATAAAGCTTGTTTCAATTCAAATTAGTTTATTAAGTACCAAGTTGAACTTAAGCTCAGAGCAAAAATGAACAAGTTACTTTCAAATTGAATTTCATGCAACGTGATTTAATCCAATTCATTTTGACAAAGTCCAGTTTAATCACATAATTACTCAATTTGATACACTTTGGTTCAAAGATAAATCCATTTACAGACAGTTCAATTAAATAACATTATTTCAGTTCAGAGGGTTGTGATTTAGTCACGTTTGTGGCCAGTTAAATAAAATAATACGTCAGTGAATCAAGGATGAAAATCCAGGTTTGAAAACATTTGTCACTTCTAAATATATTCCAGGGAGAAACAAAGCCAACAAACAAATTGTCTGCATTAGACAACAAATCGTGTTAGGAAGAGACAAAGTAGTGTAAGCCAGGCAGGTGTTGGGTTGAAAAACACACAGTTCTACAAGAATTGCACACTCAAACGCATGAACACACACACACACACACACACACTACAGCTTTGTCCACACCAGGAATTAGGCAGACTGATTGGTGAGTGACAGCTGAAATTGAATTTCTCTGCAGCGAGGGCCCAAAGGACTCAAAAATGAAAACACACACGCACAACTGTAGATTTGAAGACACAAACACACACACATGTTAAAAGGCCTAACACACCGTCAAACCTACACACAAATCAGCATGAACAATTGCTGTATAATTGCTGGCGCACACTCAAACACCCCTCACACACACAAACACAAACACACACACACACACAGAGCTTTTCCTCTCTCTTGCCGTTTCTCTCTCTCAAGCACAAAATCTCACTTCTATTTCTCTATCCCCACAAGTCCCTGCTCTCCAATTTACTGCCAAAGCAGTCGCTTCAAAAGCAACAACAATGAGAATCTCATCTGGAAACTCCAAACAAAACAAAAGTTTGAGGAAGGCCTTCATTATACTGCAGCCATCTAGATGGGATTCAAATAGAGATGATGAAAATGACAGTTGAGGCGTCTTGGAAGAATCAGCACCCAAGAGCTGAATGTAAGATAATTAAGAAAGAAATTGTGCATTTGAGTTGGTCTCTAACGGTAGGACACACCTGGCTGTTTTTCTTTATGTAAAAAATATGTCTAAGTTCAGGTTTTGCTTTAAATATTCATATTAGCACAGAAAATAATATCATCTGGATGGACCGGAGCTTATTAGTTATGCACTATTCCATATAAAAAAAACAATAAAAAAAAACAAAAAAAAAACTTTATAATTTATTAACCATGGAGTAGAAGAACATTATCATTGTTGATCATTATTTTTTTGTGACTTCAGTTCTGTAGTTTCCAAACAGACAAGATACAATATAACTGTGATTTATTATGATGCCAAAAAAATTGTAAGCAAGTGTTTATACATATACACATAAACCTGAGTGTGTGTATATATATATATATATATATATATATATATATATATATATATATAT
>NC_056513.1:18298553-18306493 GCF_014905685.2 Nematolebias whitei
ATATATATATATATATATATATATATATATATATATATATATATATAAAAAGGTGTACCTGGATGATTGAGCATGAACTTTGTTTCCTTGAACCACTTTGACTGTGGCTGCCTGCCTGGGAGGAGTTGACGAGGGACAGGATGACCCCCAGAAACCATCTTAGCTCCAGCAAACTGGTTCGTCCAATTAAGGAGTTTACTGCTTGGTGGGGAAACAGTTTACTGGAATTCCTCTGACTGATGAAGCCCTCTGGATAGAGGGTGAAACGTTTCTATAAAAAAAGAAACTGCCCAGATGACCTGACTGAGAATTATTGGATTTGGTACTTAGATGATTGAGCATGAACTTTGTTGCTTCTCTTTCTACATTTCACAAGGTTTTTTTTATTTTTTGTCTTCTGGTCTTTTTTAAGGAGTGAATTTGTGCTTGTTCTCAGCTGGTTTAGCCCTCTGTCCCCCTCACACTTGCTCTCGGTTACCAATTAACACGCCCACACTTGATTAGTCATTGGTTTTCTCAGTGTGTAGTTCCAGGTTTTCACTTCATCTTCGCCAGACATGTCTTGTGGGCTCTCACTGTGCCACGCATGCAACGGTTTGTAATTTCTTGTTTCGGCTCTTTGTCATTCTGCTTTTTGCTGCATCTTTGCTTCCAAAGACGCAGCAAGATGCATCTTTTAAAATTTAATAAAGGACAGCATTGTTTGTTCCACTAACTGCCTGCTAACGTCTGCAGTTATGTTCTTTGAACCACGAGTTACAACATTTTAAACTCTGGACCTGGATAACACTCTTCTACAGACACAACACAGTATTATGTCATAGGACTTTTTGTACAGTACTGTTTGCCTGTTATTTTAGTTTATTTATTTATTTATTATTTATACATACATTTGTACCTTCTATTTTTAAAATCATTATTTCTGTATTTTGGTACAGTGCAAACTTGTTTTTAGATTTTAGATCCTCCCTTTTTCCCCTAAAACATACCACTCCCAGCAAATAGAGTAGTCAGTAGTGTTTGTAGATCCTACTTTTACTTTCTTATTTACAAACTAAACATTTATTGTTTTAAAATATGTAATCTATTATGCACCCATCTAGCTCATTTTGAGTTGGTCCAACTCCACTGTTGCCTTGCCACTCAGACAGTGCTGAGCTGTGGGGATGAGACATTTATACGATAAATACTGTATTTTTCATGATGTATAAATGCTGTATCTTTTATAGTATTGTTTGGCAACAAATTATTTAGATCATACTTGGAAGCACAACATACCTATACCTACTATTTTTTTTTTTTATCTCTTTTGCCGCTATTCTTGACATAAACCCAGAGCTCATTGCGGATGCTTATTCTTTGAGTTGAATGAAAGTCTTTAGAAAAAAAACTTGAAACCTGCTCTCCTACATGAAATCAGAATGCAATATCCATTGTAAGTTTGTCACATAATCAGGCATCCATGTGTGCTTGTATATTTTTAGTCTTTTAGGACTCGTGTTTTGCTGCAGACTGGCTTTGTCTCGATGGATGAGTCAAACAGACACCTCATTGAGTCTCTAAAGACCCTAGACTGAAAGTTCAGTTGTTACATGTAGGCCACATGTAGACAGACAGGCACTTAACCATATGTAACTTTCTTTTTTATAACTCTCTTAAGTCCTTTTTTCCTCCAACCTTCTGTTCGTTTCTCATCATTTCCACCACCAATCCTAATGTGTTTTATACCATCTCAAGGGGAGAATACAAGGACTTTTTTCCCCTTTTGCCAAGGCAATAAGTGATTGTCACAGTAGCAGTGTCACTCTGGTACTTAATGTGATCAAGTGTATGCTTATTTGGAACCAAAATATGCAGAAATGAACAAGGAAACTGATGACTCTTTGGGTAGAAATAAATAGACACTTTAAATTTGGCATGGATTGGGTGATGAAAGACATCACATTACCAGGCACATTTCCTCCCACATGTGCACTTCTGGTTGGATCATGAAAATGCCAACAGGACTCCTCACCTTGTTTTGCATTTAATAAAGAATACCACTGAGGGGTAATATTGCAATGTAATATTGACACAATAGAAAATCTGGGTGTAATTTTTTTCATGTCTTTCTGACATTCATGTTTGGCTTCAGACTGCAGGTTTACTTACAGTTCCTAGAGTTTCCAAAACCAGAATGGGAGCAGATCTTTTAGTTATGAGGTTCCTCTCTTGTGGAACCAGCTTCCAGTTTCTATCCATGAGGCTGACACATTGTCCAGTTTTAAAACTGGGCTTAAGACTTTCCTATTTGCTAAATCCTAGAGTTAGGGTTGGCTTGGATTTTCTGAGCTCTCCCTTAGTTATGCTGCTATATGCTTAAACTGCTGGAGGACAAAGTGACCACATTTTTTTTTCACTCTGCTTTTCTTTACTTACTCTGCTCAACCTGTTTTGTATTTGTAATTATTTTTTCTATCCTTGACATGTGTTTTTGTCTTTCAGGTGCACCTGTTAGCACCCCATCCACGTCAAAAATCCCATTAAATACAATGAGTGGTTAGTGCTAGGTTTGTGCTGGTTTGTGCCATACAAAAATTAATTTGTGCTGCTTTGGATTCTGAGACACAGCTAAAGGTGGATGAAGACACAGCTGAAGGTGGTTGAATACACTTCATCCCCGTGGTACATGCGGTCAGTGTCTCTGTTGGCAGGAGCATGTGCGCAAGCTGGTGCACCTGCTGCAGCAGTAACATCCACTCCACAGACATGGACAACGTCTCTTGTCATTGTATTTTTAATAAATAATGAAAAAAATAATGTGCGATGACTTAGGACTTTTATGGGTTGAGATATGAGCTGCCGGATTCGAACAAACAGTTGTTGGAACGCACACAGTGCAAATGAGGGAGTTCCCGATCTTGTTCCAGCAGGATCCGGCTCAAATTAACCACTGCTCATATATGGATCTGCCATTCTGTGTTCATTTGCCTCTCCTTCCTGTCTTCTCAAACCCAGCTGTTCAAAGCAGATTGCCACTTTTCCTGAGTTTAGTTCTGCTGGAGGTTTCTTCCTTTGAAAAGTGTGTTTTTCCTTTCCACCATTGCCATTGTGCTTGCTCAGGATGGGAGACTGTGACAAAGTGAAGATTCAATGTGTCTACTGGCTTCCTTAGATAGGGAACTTTACTAACTGGCTTTTCTATGTATATGGATATTCCTGTAAAATGCCCTGAGACAACGTTGTTGTGATATGTCGCTATGTAAATAAACTGAATTGAATTGAATTGACTATGCAAAAACAAAGGTATAATTTTCTTAAATATATTTTTTCCTTCAAAGTATCCATTTCTTATGCATTCACTCTGTCATGGTACCAGGAATGGTTAAAAAAAGAGGTATGGACTGTTTCATTATAACTATAATGCAATATACAGTATAGGCGAGTGCACAGTCCTTCAATTGAAGTTCACATCAAATCCTGTGATGCAGTTCAAGATTTTTTTTTTTAATTTCTTTTGACTTCTTCTGTTTTCAGGATTTTTCCATATGCCTTTGCACTTCACATTCCAGTATATGGCCTTTGAAATATCTTCCTGTTTTCTATGCATAGTGTTGGCTTGCTTTCCTCAGGCACATTCTCTGACTGCCCTTCTTCTCTCCACCTCACACCCATTCTCTCCCAAATCCTTTAGTGAAGTTGCAAATAGAAGCACAAGATATGACGTGAAGATGTCTGAGCAAATGTTTAACTGGTTCAAAAGCGCCTTCATTTGCATATATACTAGTAAACTATAATATTATAATCCTCAAGTGAAATACGCAACATTGGATGGATGAATACTTTTAAAAAAAATCTAAGAAGAAGCAAGCAAATCTTACTAATCACAATAATAACATGTACAAAATGTCAGCTGTTATGTATTTAAAAGGCATTATGTTAAATAATGTATTTTTTAATAATGTTTCTTTGCAAGGACAAGCTAAGTTCACTGTTTCAAAGATCTTTAGCTTCATTTGAAAGCAATCCTTGTCAGTCATCAGTGGAAAACATACAAAATGTGTGTTGCTGCATTGATTTTTTTTTTGGACATGTCTTTATGATATTCTCAAACCCAGCTGGTCGAATCAGATGGCCACTTGTCCTGAGCCTGGTTCTGCTAAAGATTTCTTCCTCATGAGGGAGTTTTTCCTTTCCACTGTTGTCTTCATGCTTGCTCAAAATGAGAGTTCTGCGATGAAGTTAAATTCAAAGCAGTCTGTTCCTCAGATAAATACTGTTAACTTGTTTTTTTTTTTATAAATGGATGTTTCTGTTCAGTGCCCTGAGATGACTTCTGTTGTGACTCTGCGCTATATAAATAAATTGAATTGAATAGACATGAAGCTATGATTTTGTTTGATATATAGTTTGCTATCTTTTTATCTGCATGTTTTAGAGGGAATTTGGGTGGGCATTCCAGCCAACAACAGGGTGTGGGATATAAAAATAAAATAAAAGTATACAAACCTCATAGAAATTGGAATGTTATTGCTAAAAGCACCCACAAACAAAGTAAAAAATACAGAACAAAAGTTACCCAATCTGAAGATGGAACCAAACTGAGTCAATCAGAACTCATTTCCTGAAAAGCTCACAAGGTTTTTTTTTGGTAAAATAAACAATATGGTCCCTGTAACCAACTTTCCCATTTACTCTAGAATATAGTTATTTATTGTTTAATGAAACCTATTTAAAACTGAGTGAAAATATAAAATATCTGATATTATAAACCATTTACATGCATGATGACAGAAAGCTTTATCTTTAGCTGCTAAGTTTGCAACATCATGAACAAAAACATCTTACACAAATGTCCCTTTTAGTATAACACTTACAGTCAATCTGTTTCCAGGACAACCAAATCTTGCTTTTTGCACAAAATGTCCTTTGTCATGATGAATCAGCTAATGCAAAATTAAACAGTAATCACTGTAATCATGTATTTTCACTCATGGGTTTTATTGCATTAACACAAACCCTTTAAACTACTTTCATTTATAGGAACACACACTCATATAACACTCTGGCATTTTAACGACCACACACACACAGCTGTCTCCTACCGGTGTGAAGTTCATGACTTTGAGGATCCAGATGGTCAGCGCCAGGTTGACAATCATGGTGACGAGAAGGAGGAGGATGAAAAAGTACAAGCATCTCTTCCTCCATCCATAGATGCCGACTGTAGGGTAAACCTGGGCGCTGCACTCCGATGCACCTCTCTGGTGGAGAGGGTTTGGCTGAGCTGCAAGGATGTACTGTTCCTGGGTCATCTGAAAAGTAGAATAAAAATAAAACACATTTACTCAACTGGCAAGTGTAATGTACATTTAAGAGCAAAAATAATTAGACCAGGATAAAAAGATGTATGAAAGTTCTTCCACATCAAGGTTCAAGCTTCTTTATTGTCATTTGCATCACATATGGTACGCGAGGTGGAATTAAATTGTGTACTCAGGGTCCCAGTTACACCCAAAAATAGCAAACATATAAAAAGAAGCAGTATACAATGATCTAAGACATATGCTAAACACTAATAATGTAAAATAATACAGTATATGAAACAGCAGCCCGAACATGAGTCTACAGTGGGCAGATGGGTATGAAAACACCAGATTGAAGGCAAGAGATCAGCAGCATGGAAAATCAGCAGCACATAAGTCAATATCACCAAAGCAAGAGATCATCCTCATCAATAGAACATCTTTCTCATTCTGTAATTAAATCTATTTTTGTGGGTTTTATTATGGGTCTTTAATTTGATGCTTCAAAGTCATGGGGTATGTTAAGACACCACACAACATAATATATGAAAAACAACACCATGGAATTACACAGGTCTACACAAATGCCCAAAAATATTGCACAAGGAGCAACAAAAGGTCCAGAAAGTCCACTTTATCCAGTGCAAACAAAGACAAGAATAAAAGATTAAAAGGCAAACTTTTCTTTCTTTTTTTTGTCATAGAGAAGAAAAAAGTGAGGGAAAAAAAAAAAAAAAAAAACTGAGAAGGAAGACAAGAAAGAAGAGAAGAGAAAGACCAGAAGCATTTGAGAGTGAGATAGCTGGAGAAGGAAAGGCAAAGAGCAAAGTGTGATAAAAATGAGATTGAGGTGAAGCCGTTAAGTGGAAAGATAGAGCAGCTTTGAGTCGTGTGAGATAGGGAGGAAGGATGGAAAAAGGGAGAGAAGGTAGATAAGACAGTAGAGAAGGACAGAGTCCATTAGTTGTAGTGCAGCGTGTGGAGTCAATACTGGCGAGAGATATGGGCACTGGCTGCAAGGCACTACCATCTCTGTCCATCTGACTCGCTAACTCCTTCACTCTCTTTACCTTGCTCTCTATACCTAAAGTCTCTATTGCTCTCTTTTTTGTACTCGTCTTAATTCACTTCCTATCTCACTTTCACACTTCCCTCTTCTCCTTACCAGTCTCTCTCGCTCATTCTTTCTCTCACATATGCACACATTATGTTTTTTTATTTGCTGAAACTGCAGGGTTAGCACCTCACAGACTGTTGGTTTTTCTTTCTCTAAAAACAAACGTTATAATCTCCATATAGTCTCACATGATAATGCCAACGAGTCTTGATGGGGGAAACAAAAATGCTGACTCTAACCTTGCCTGAAGGAAGAAAAAGAGATGCAGACTTGGCCTGATATTTATCATTTATTCTTCCTTTCAGGGGGCATCTAAATCAAATATAAACTGGTTATCTCCATCTCCACAGGAGTCCAGTTTCTCATACAAAAAATGCAAAACCTTTTCTTGTTTAAATGTTAAAGGTCTGGAACTGTATAACATAAAGCAAAACAAAACAAAAAGCCCTCAACAAGGTTTTATAAATTGTTTACAACAATGGAGGCTCTTTAAAGAAACCCTAATGCAAAGGAAATGTAAATGAGAGTTTGGAATTGTGTTCTTAATGGATATTGTCACAAATTTAATCCATTCTACTAAAGTACACTCTAATCTATGACTTGATGTCACATTCTCAATGGAACCAATTCACCTTGAAGAAAATTTATATTTTTTAAATCCTACCAACCTAATATAAACTATAATTCTACCCACATGACTTTGACCACCTGATGGTGTTTCAAATAATCAAATACAGCTCTAGTTTTTGCTAAAAAATCCCAGGAGCCATGTTCTAACCAAATTAACGAGATACACTGACTGAACTGTGATGAAGCTTAGCTAAATATGACATCAAGGTGGAATTAATTCAATTATTTATGGAAGGTCCAATTAACTAAAACACACATATGTACACTGGAACATGTTGGACTGTATTACAATGAAGAATGCATTCAATCGGTACATTATACGTGTAGCAAAATTAAAAACAATTTATTAAATTAATAAATGTATACTGGGCGGCATGAACCTCGTTTTTATATTACCCTCCTGATCGCTGACCATGCTCTCCTTAGCTCAGCTCTGCCCTGCAATTGCACTTCACCCAGTGGCGGTGACGCCATCTTGCCCGACTCCTTCAGGTGCCCCCCACCTCTCCTTCTTGAGAAGGTTAGTGACTGTCTTTCTGTTCATCATCTCACTCACAGAAATATTCAGTTCACTAACCATCATATCTCTGCAGATTGGTCCCACCACATGGATTCACCGCCAGCAGCTGCGTTACAATAAACTTTATAACCATTCTTGTTGTCCGGCGTCTTGTACAAATCCCAAACCCCAAACCTTGTCACTAGATTTAAAAAAAAGTGATATTAGTACATGTTGTGATTTATTTATTTTTTACAGCAAAAGGAAAATATGTTTTAAATGGTAGTTTTCAATATTTTGATCTAAATATAATCCGGCGAATTTCCAATGTGAGCATATTGTAGAGAAAGAACATGTAATTAAGCTGAATGCAAAGAAATATTAATAATGACAAGTACGGTAGGCTAAT
>NC_056513.1:18306893-18334903 GCF_014905685.2 Nematolebias whitei
ATTGATGATTGATGAGGATTAAACTCTGCAAAAATGAGCTGTCTATTTTATTTTTGTAATGAAAACCATAATAGCCTAGTATGAGTTTCTGTGCTGATATTTTTCCTCTATATACCAGAGTTTTTTGTGGTAACCAAGAATAATGTTAATCATTTTCCTTCAAGCATAAACAGAAATGATCAATAGGTGTACAGGCCTCTTTTTGCGTGTGTGTATCTGTGCATGTGTTCGTGTGTATGTTTGATTTGTAAAGGGACTTTCTAAAGAGCAGCAATAAAAAGTTGTCAGAGATCCTGTTAAAATCAGATGATGTCATACCTCACCTGCACCATGTGGTCTTGTTTGTCACTTTTCAATCACTCACTCTGATTAAAAAAAAAAAAAAAAAAAACTGGCTGAGCCAAAATGTAACTCTTAGCCATAGAGTATGTCAAAGCTTATGTGCTTCTAATCTCAGCAAGTCAGTATTGGCATGCTTTCTGTTCAGACTTTTTTGTTAATTCCTCAAAACAAAAAAGAAACCAAGAAAAATATACACATTAACTTCTGAACCAATTGACTACTATTGACAGCAGCTATTGACTTGATCTTCCAAGGCTTGAGGAACAAGTGATCAATATAAAAAATACATAAATAAATAAATAAAAAGCAAACAAAAAATAACGTTTAGCACTTTGAAAATCAAAAAGCCAAGCTTTCGAATGCCTAGATGCAGCCACACACCACAATGGAAGTCTGTAACTCAAGTTTTTCAAGTTATTGGGCTCACAACATTCATGGACGGACGGACAGATGGACAGATGGATGGACAGATGGATGTATGGGATGGATGGAGAGTATTTTCTACTCCCACTTTTAGCTCATTGATGAGGGACAATAAAAGAAGACAACTGATAATATTTTGTAGCAGAGTGTTGTTGTGAAAATGTTCTAATAACACAAGCAATTAAATATCTTACTCAAATTTAAACAAATTATAAAACTTTCAAATTCACAACAGTCACCTGAACCATGCATTTTGTCCCTGGTGAGACCCTTGGCTGAAAGTCTCAGATGTGATAAAGAATAAAAGGATAAACCTTACTGTTATTTTGTTATGCTCTAAAATGATCATTTTACGGATTATTTTATTTGAATATAGCTTCATATTTAAATATTTACAGCTGAGTTTTAATTTTTCTCATGTTTAATACAGGACCTCTTATCTGTCCCACATCCATCCTTCCCTCTTTTTGCCAATGCATTTCTGAGAATGAATTGACAGCCTGGTCATCAATCAATCCCATGGTGGACCACAACCTGGAGGCCCTGCACAAAATAACTCAACTTTATTAACATAATGCCTTGACAGTCATAAAACAATAGCAACAAGAACCACGTCATCATGGTGGCTGGAGTCTGACAGTTTAGTTTACCAAAGACTACTTAGAAACATTAACGTTTGACTGGGACATCTCACTACAAGTCCAATATTTCTGATAAAGCCTGTCAGTTATAGTAGGTTTGTTGTCCGTGTGGTCAGGTAATTTACTTGCATGTTTAAGAACTAGTTGCGGAGCTCTGCTGTTTAAAAATCAGAGTGCAGCGAGGTCAGAGATGGCAATAACTCAACGAGATAAAAATAGGATAAAAGAATAAGAAAAAAAGGTGGAGAAATGGGAGAAATGCAGCTTTGTTTGTTTTAATCAAGTCCCATAATACCCAAAAGAAGAAGCTTTTTTTTTTTCTCTAAATGTAATTACGTTAAAGCCATTTTTGAAAGATGTACTTTGAAAACTTTGTCTAAGATATTGCCTCTACGTGTGAAGCAGCCCTTTTCACACAAAATGACTCGAAACCCATTAAGGACATTCAGAACCATGGCCCTAAACAGCCAATCTTGAATAGGTTTTTTTTTTTCTTCTTCTTTATAAAACATAATGGTTCGTTTTGTTCAAGCCTAAAGCAGTGATAAATATTTTAATGAAGGCAAACACAAAGCATGCCTTTTTACATGAATTTAAGCTTTGCATCATTGCTTTGCTGTGCAATTTTCTGTACATTTCCTGAGCGCTCAGGTTTAACTCGGTGCACTCTGCAAACAAAAGAGGACACCAGAATGAGACGTGTGCTGCCTGACAATGTATGTGAAAGATAAATGTACAAACTGGTGGATGAAGATGGATTTGACACGCGTGTACGGATAGATAACAGAGAGAAGTGTAATTGGGTTGACTTGTAGGGATGAGATCAGAAAGCTTGTGGATTTATTTGACAGGTAAAATACAAATCAAAATGTTGTTTGTATGCACACATGCATGGTTCGTGTTGTACATGAACAAATGTGTTTGTTGGCTTGGATTTAAAAAAAACAACTGTGCTTCTTTCTCAATGATTCATGGTAAGCATCATTTCCTATTCTCTATCTTTTAAAAAAGATAAAAGTTCTCAGTTAAATTCCAGCTATTTCTTGTTAAGACTAGTTGATATTAATGTGAATGTTCATGAGCCCATGAACCGTGCAGTTTTAGTCTCGTTAAATCATTTACGTTCTGAAATAAAAGAAGGTCCATGCTGAAGAGATATTTATTTCATCAAGACTTTTACATAATTGCTAATAAGGTTTTGTTTTAGTTTCGGCTGCAAAATACCAATAGGCACCAATAACTACTATTGAAAATTATTGCAGTGCATTCTGTGGTTAATTTATGTGCTCCTAGAGTCTTGTGAAAAACAGAATTACTTTTTACGGCGGTGCCTGAATGTTAGTGAGCCATTTATAATTTTCAATGTTTCTGCAAAAATCTGACCTGAAACCTCATCCGATTTTCACACAAGTCCTAAACGTCGACAAAGAGAACCCAGTAAAACAAACGAGACAAAAATATTATACTTGGTCATTTATTTATTGATGAAAATGATCAAGTATTACATATTTGTGAGTGGCAAAAGTATGTGAACCTGTCCAGATGACCTGACTGAAAAAATGTTGGATTTTATACCTGGGTTATTGAGCATGGACTTTGTTGTTTTCAACCAGTTTGACAAGACTGTCAACAAGGAAGAGGGCCGGCAATGGAGGAGGGACGTACCAAAGAGACTATCTAATCACAAGCAGAATTGGTTTGTTCCACTTTGGAGTAAGCTGTTGGAGGAAGAACCAGTTTTTTTGTGTGTTTCCTTGACTGATGAAGCCTTCCAAATCGAAGGCGAAACGTTTCAGCACAAACAAAAAAAAAAAAAAAGAAAGAAACTGTCCAGACGACCTGACTGAAAAATGTTGGATATGTGAAGCTTTGCTTTCAGTATCTGGTGTGATGGACAGATGTTCTGACATTTTCCTTTAGAATTATCTGATATAATTCAGAAGTCATTGTTCCATCAATGATGTCAAGTCGTCCTGGCCCAGATGCAACAAAACAGACCCGATCCATGATACTACCACCACCATGTTTCACAGATGGGATAAGGTTCTTGTGCAGGAATTCAGAGTTTTCCTTTCAAATATAAAACTCATAATTTAAACCAAAATGTTCTATTTTGCTCTCATCCGTCCACAAAACATTCTTCCAACAGTTTTCTGGTTTGTCCATGTGATCTTTAAACTGCAGATGAGCATCATTGTTCTTTTTGGAGACCAGTGGCTTCCTCCTTCAACCCTGCCATGAACACCATTGTTGTTCAGAGTTCTCCTGATGGTGGACTCATGAACATTAACATTAGTCAATGTGAGAGAGGCCTTCAGTTGTTTAGAAGTTACTCTGGGCTCCTTTGTGATCTCGCCGTCTATTACAGTCCTTGCCCTTGGAGTGATCTTTGTTGGTTGATCACTCCTGGGGAGGTAACAGTCTTGAATTTCCTCCATTTGTACACAATCTGACTGTGGATTGGTGGAGTCCAAACTCTTTAGAGATGGTTTTGTAACCTTTTCCAGCCTGATGAGCATCAACAACTCTTTTTCTGAGCTCCTCAGAAATCTCATCTTTTCCTGCCATGATCCACTTCCACAAACATGTTGTGAAGAACAAACTTTGATCCATCCATCCATCCATTACATTTTACCAGCTTCTTCCATTTTGGGTCACGGGGGTCGCTGGTGCCCATGTCCAGCAATCACTGTGCGAGGGTCACAAATCCATCACAGGGCCCAAACTTTGATCCCTGTTCTTTAAATCAAACAGGGCGTCCACTCACACCTGATCATCGTCCTAATGAGTGAAAACACCTGACTCTAATTTCACCTTCAAATTAACTGCTAATCCTAGAGGTTCACATACTTTAACCACTCACAGATATGCAATATTGGATCATCTTCCTCAATAAATAAATGATCAAGTATAATATATTTGTCTTATTTGTTTAACTGAGTTCTGTTCATCTGCTTTTAGGACTTGTGTGAAAAGCTGATGACTTTGTCATACTTATGCAGAAATATAGAAAAATGTTAAGGATTCACAAACATTCAAGCACCACTGTATATCCTTAAAGTTTTCCATTTTAAAATAAAAGTTGTACATTTTTTTTCAAGTAGCTAATTAATGAATAAAATCTTGGGAAACGTCATGCCCAATTAAAACATAAATTGTGAAATCTACAACAACAACAACAACAACAACAACAACAACAACAACAGTTATGATATTACTGAAGTTCAGCAGTGATATTTTTGTTTAAACATCACACCCATGGATTTGATCCTTATTATATATTTTGACTTCCCTGTTTGTTTGTGAGTGTTTGGGCCAAAGTGATAAACCACTAAGCCAACAGAATTTGGAGCGGTCTCTTTTGGCTGTAGGCTGTTGGTTTGGACAACCTGCCATTCTTCTCTGTCACTGTGAGCACTCAGGTGTTCAGCTGGTGTATGGATCACTCACATGAACACACGCATACACACATTACACAGATCTGAAGTACAAATAAACAGAAAATAAAAAGATCCCCATAAACAAATGTACAAACAGTGAGTCTAGCAACTAACTGTAGCTTCATGAAACAGCAAAGAAAAGAGCACTTCTAAACACAAATACAAAGTTAACATTTGAAAACATAATGCATTCAGTTACAAACAGGGCGTCTGTGCACAAAGCGTTCACCATTCTAACCTTTTAAAACAGTTCTGCTTCAGGGCCGATGCAAAAAGAAAATATGTAAAAAGACAACTTTTCCTGTGTTTCGGTTTTTTGTTCTAATATTTTTTTTTATTTCCATCTCACGCACCCATGCTAACAAAAGCTGATCTTGTAGAAGAAAAGAAGCAACCAAGCAGCTACGATGAACCGAAAGAGGACAAGAAGGCAAAGACAACTGCGACACTAAAGAGGAAAAAAATAAAATACCCCCCCCCCCCCACACACACACACACACACAATGTTGCAGTAAAAAATAGTCAAACGCTGCTCTGTTTTGGGGTCGTTTAAGTTTGATTGTTGGCAAAAAATTAAATAAAATAAAACAAACAAACGGTAATTAGAATAATGCTTCCAAAATTAAAGTTCTAATCAATTATTTCTAACATAAAGCTTCATTTTAGTTCAAGATAAGGCATGTTCACTTTTGAAACTGAGTGATTTTAATACTCCACCAAACTAAAGAAAATAAAATCTAAACCAAACTAAAAACACAGCAATTTCCTGTGGAATCAATAAAAATGTATTTTTATCTTATCTTATCTTATCCTATCATATCTTATCTTAAAGAAAGGACTCACTTTTCTAAAAAGCTCAAGATAAAGATGCTCTACCAAATGGCAGTCAATAGGGTTAAAAGTTAATCAACAGATTTGTAAAATAAAGTTTTGTTATTGGATTTATTATCTTCAGAAAGAACAAAACGGCCACAGTGAAAACAACCTACAAGTTTTTTTCTTTGTCCAACACTCACCCATCCTTGATCCAAAATGGAAACCTGAGTTGTTTTGGGGCATTTAGACAAGCAGCAGGCTGCTTTTTCATTAATGCTTTTAGATCATTTTCCCGATCTAAGTCCACTTTCCTGTTCATCTGATGTTATCTTTGTTGAAAAGCTACTTTGTTACAAAAGTGACACTTTTACTATTGTCTATTTATAGATGCTCCAGAAAAGTTGTTCTCATTTGTCTCCGTCTAGATTCATCTTCGACCACTGATGTCTTCTGTTTGTTCAGGACCCATGAGACTAATTAGTGGATGATGAGGAATGAAAGTGAGAGAAAAGTATGATACAGTCAAAAAGCGAGTGGATGAAAGCAGGTGAGGAAAAAAAAGTCCTATTGATTGCCATCAGTCTGGCCAGTGGGGAAGTTTGCTCACCATGGAACAGCTGTCATCTAATGAAGCCCTCATGAAATTGCACGTTGCTAAAGAGACTATTTACCTTAGAGGGTAGTTGAAGAAAAAAATGAGCCTGTGGCTCACACATGTGATGGTTAATCTTTGCCCTCTTTTGGCCACTTCCACTGCAAAAATAAGTACTGTACTTTCTGGCCTAAAAGCCGCTACTTTTTTCCCAGGCTTTGAGCCCCATGGCTTATACAATGCTGCGTCTAACTGATGGTATTTTGTTTGTTTGCTTGTTTATGGGATAACGAGCTTTCTGCTAAAACATTTAGCTTCATCATGCTCGGGTGCTCACATAGCTGCCCAACACATCTCTCTTGGGGGTGAGTCCTTGTGACACACATATACAAAGTGAATATCATAGATCTTCATGACAACTACCTCCCTGACTCATGGTTACTCTACTGAATGACATAACACAAACTAACATGTAATGGACACATAAACTATGTCAGGAAAAACAGAATAATGATTAAAGAAACAATGCTAAACAGCTAACCAAAATAATTAACAATGAATGTAAAATTTACCCATAATCCCTCACTGAGGCCATGTGACCACCAACGTCTTCATGACGTAGAGCACTTAAAACAGCGACAAGGCCAACCAAAGTGCTGTACAGACAGAACAAGAGGTAACAAAGCAATATAAAAAATGAAGAAAATCAGAAATATAGACATAAAAACGATGCAGATAATGATGCCTAACCAGTGTGGAGCATACAGGTTCAAACACAGATCATCTGGTGTTGAAAGCTACCGAATAGTAGTGGGTTTTTAAACGGGACTTGAAAACCAAGAGGGATGGGGCTTGTCTGACAAGCAGAGGTAACTCGTTCCAAAGTTTTGGTCCTGCTACAAAGAAGGCCCTGTCCCCTCTGCGCTTAAGACGAGTTCCTGGAACTGTGAGGAGCAACTGGTCCGCTGACCTCAGGGAACGTGGTGGGACATACGGTTGTAGCAGAGATGGGGGGGGGGGGGGGGGGAACTGTTCAGCGATTTGTAGACATACTATTATGAACTAGATTTGAAGGTGAACTTGGGGGAGTGGTGGCACAGAGGTTAGAAGGTGGGCCTGTGATCGGAAGATTGCCAGTTCACGCCCTGGTACCGACAACATCAAAAATGTGGGTGGGGTAGGTAACGTACCCACATTGGCCCCCACCCTCATTCACCCCACTCTGGGCCCATGAGCAAGGCCCTTAACCCCCATCTGCTCCCTAAACAGGTCTCTCTTGAAAATTATTTATCGTGGCTCAATGAGACTACCTGTATAAATAAAGGCTAAATGTAAAAAAAAAAAAAAAAAAAGAACTGGTAGCCAGTGCAGCGAGGCCAAAGCTGGTGTAATGTGCTTTATTTTGCATATATATATATATATATATATATATATATATATATATATACATATATACATATACACATATATATACATATACACATATATATTTGTGTGTGTGTGTATTTGTACTTTTTTGTTACTTATATTCAGGTGCGCTAAATACACTCGAAATTATGGTACTTCCTAAAACATTAGAAATAAAATAGTAATTAAATAAAACAAGGTTAGCAATAAATAATTATTCTGGAGTTATCTTTGAGTTTTATAGTCAAGAACAAGATAAACGAAGAGTGTGTAAATCCCATTCAGTTTTGAGTTTATCTAATTCAGATCTAAGGTGCTGACTCGCATACTAACACGATGGATCATGAATAGCTGTTAACTTGTCAATCAATCAATCCAAACAAATCATTTTAAATCAAAATAGTATCACTTAAAAAGCTTTCTGAAACAGGTACAAAATTTGTTCTTCATACAATTTCTACAAAATCCCCCCCCAAAAAAAATAAAAAATCTGGACCATCTCTTTATTAATTAGTGTTCTTACAGTTATGTTGACTAATCCTTTATTTAAAAAAGTAACTTATTTTTCAAGTTTTTGAAGCAACATATTAAAATTGGATCTGACACTACAAAACAAGGATATAATTTACAACAAATGCACTGTAATATGCTTTTGTGCTGTACTTATTGGTTTCACATATTTGTAGTTTAGGCAAAGTAATTTTGTAAAGTAAGAATAAATAAAAGGAGACAGCTTGAAATTACCAATGCAAACATAGTTCAATCATTATAACTATGTCCTTCAAGTCCTGTTTTATTGAGACATAATATGACACGATTACTTTTGAGAGTTAACAATTTGCCCAATAGTTTGAAGTGGTTTTGCTAGTGTAAACTATTGTAATTGGCTTTTACATTTTGAAAATGCTAATGCTTGTTTGAATAAATCCATAGTGATAAGCTATGTTAGCAGAAACAAGGTTTTTCAGCACCATGGACAACTCCCACAGCATTGACTAGATCCATAGTGCTAAACCGCAGAAACAAGGTTTTTCAGCACCATGGACAACTCCCACAGCATAGGAAAAGAAGGAAGAAGCTTGTCACAGTGCTAAAATATAATGGCAATAATTAGATGGATATAACAAAACCTATTTATGTAATCATTTAGATTCTTCACACTGTACTCGCTCTCAAGCTGCATATGCTAGTTTGTCATGTAGCTGTGTCTAAGATCTTGGTTCACATCAGTGTTTTGAATTCTTCTGCATCCCTTTATTTGCTTTTCAAATATTGTCTGATTCTCATTTCCCCTCTCTGTCTCACTGCCTTCTTTCCCCTGTTTCTATGGCATACAAGTTTTCCGCTGATTCAGTGTCTGTCAGTCAAACAGCAGACTCTGTTAAACACTGCCAACACCAACAACAGAGATGAGCTCATTTCCCTCATCTCTTCATGAGCAGATAGATGGAAAGAATAGTGAAAAAGAGCTGGCTGGTGATGCAGTCTCTTTTTTATTTGGCTGTTTTGAGATTAACAACAGAAGCTGAAGTGCGACTCTTCTGTTTTCCATCATTGCATCATATCAAATCCATGAGATGGCTTTTCATGCAACAACATGCACAGTGTCATTTCTAAAATACATATTTTATGTTGAATCATTCTGACCTATATATCAACACGGACAATTAACATTTTCATGAAAACCATTCTTATATTCTGTGCGCATTTGAAGTCTTCATATATACATCCTAAATGTCAATGCAAGCCAACCTGACAGTTTTTACTACCATCTGCTTTTTTTTTTTTAGAAATCCTCTAAACAAAAGCCTTTTTATTTTAGATACACAGCCTGCAAAAACATGTCAACTCACATCTCCACTGTCACATGCAGTCAAAGTTTTCATTGAAAGTGCATTACCAAACATTCTGTAGGCAAAATGAGTTTCTGCTGTGCTTTCTCCCAATGCAAAGAACAGTAGGGATTGGTGACAGTGTTCTTAAAAGGGACATCATACTTCACAACAGATTGGAACGATGAGCTGGGAGGCCGGAAATGTGCACAGGAAGAGGAGTTTATTTAGACAAGTCTGTGTGGGAGTGGTGTTGCAGTGGAGAAGATAAACGCTGTGACTTTGAGAAAGGGACAAGAAAATAAGCGATTCTCTTTCCCACTGTGTTATTTCTTATAGGGGGTAAAACAGTCGCATAGACTGCACTCTGTGTTTTGTGTGTCTGTGTGTGTGAGGATGTGCATGAGATAGCAACACTCAAGAGAGGCAAGTACAGGCTGTAATCACATGAGGGAGAGAAAGACCATTTCCAAGGGCAGTCACGCTGTGAGGAATGTGATGGACGCCTGCTGTAAGTGCATCACACGTCTAAAGAAGTGTGTGGTTATGTGTGTGTGTGTGTGCATGTAAAAGAAAGTAAGAGAGACTGACAAAGATAGAGAGATAATAAATATTTCCCATTGACAGAATCAGCACAGCAACTTTATGACCCTGCTTAGTGAGCTGGCCTCCTCTATCATATTCACTCAATCGCTATCTCAGCAACACACATGCTTTGTTTTTTGTGCCTATGCTGACTCTTTAGATCAGGTGTGTGTGTTTATTTTTTTTACACATAACTTTTATTTTCAGCATTTTTTCCTACGAAACAAACTACACAAAGCTGTTTTTTTTCCTACAACAATATAAAACAGGGCTATTCAACAAAACTGCTCAGGGGGCACACTTTCTGAAAGCTAACAGCTTGGGGGCCGGACATCCAGCGATTAAAATCATTATGTAAATAAACCAAAGTTTAGAATGATCTGTTACCATTTAAGTGTGTTTACTTGATTGCATTGAATCACAAATGCAACAAACGGAACCCAAAACCGAAACCCAGCACCCCCCCCCCTCACCCCCCCAAAAAAGAAAAAAGAAGTAGGCGGGATTTAAGTCACTCACTGGTCAGAAATAGCCCGTGGGCCACCATTTGAATAGCCCTGCTATAAACGTTAATAGGCTATTTTAAATTTAAAAAAAGTTAAAGTGAAAGGATTGCTTTTAAAGGCAGCACGGTGGCTTAGTTTGTAGAGCTGTTGCCTCTCAGTGAGAAGGATGCTGGTTCATATCCTGGCCCGGGCCCTTTATGGGTGGGGTTTGCATGTTCTCTTTGCATGCAAGGGTTTTCTCCAGGTACTCTGGTTTCCTCCTGCAGACCAAAAACATGCATGTTAGGCTGATTGGTAACTCTAAATTGCCCCTAGGTTTTAGTGTGAGAGTGAATGGTTGTCTCGTTTGTCTCTATGTGTCCCTGTGATGGACTGGAGACCTGTGCAGGTCCCCCGTCTCTGGCTCAGTGACTGCTGGATATGGGCATCAGTGACCCCCGTGACCCAAAAAGGAAGAGGTGGGTTAAAATAATGGATGGATTGCTTCTTCAGTGGACACTAAAATAAAACTATTCTTTATACTTTTGTTAGATAGGTTGAAGTCATTTGCTTAGAGAGTCAATACTTCTGGGTAGTTGTTTGAACTCCTGACTCTACCTCAGCTAAATGAAAATTGGTTGAGTAAAACTTTGGTCCATTTACTTTGACTTGGATTGGTTAATGGATCAAACCATTTGGTATAATTGATCAAATGTGCTGTTTTGTTTTAGCTAATTTAAAAGTCTCTGGTCATTTAATGAAACTAATGGATTGGACAAAAACAATGTTACTTTGAACTTAAAAGTTTGTTTTACCACAAGTAACGCAGCTAGTTGAAACAACTATGCATTGGTACAAAAAGATAAAATGATCTTCGTACAATATATTGGTAAATATTTCAATCCAACAATGTTCAGCCATTCTAAAAATCATTGATGCATTAGTTAAAAAACATTCTTAAATATTAATTATTAAACTGTTGCAAATCCAGCAAAATGATAGACAAGTGGTCATGAGGCAAATAGTCGACTCAAAGTCAACCAGTGTAAAACAAGTCTGAGGCATATATATATTTTTTCTCTTATAGTTTTATCTAAATGTTTGCAGATGGTTTATTTCACAAACTCAGATGTTCAAAGGCATTAAAAAAGAAAAGTATGATCCAAAATTGGGGACATCCAGATTGACACTATACAAGTCAATTAAAAATGACTGGCTAATACTGAGGCTCAATTCATGACTTTTTTATTTATTTAATTTTATTATGATTTTGCAACTTTCTCCATGGATGCAGACATGTTTAGTTTGGAACCACAGACAGTGCTGGGAGTAGTTCCTTGCACCCCTTCAGCCAGATTAATTTATCATCTCCATTTATGATGCTCCCCGTGAATGAAGTGAACCTAACTGTGTGCCAGTATAATGCTCCTAATGAGGCTTCAGATGGTGCAGCTTTAAAAATATCTTATCTCACTATGCTGCCAGCTGCAATGATGCTAACACTGCTAACAGGTAATAATTACCTCTGCACTGTCGACAGAAAAAAAAAAAAAAAAAAAAAACTCCACATGGAGAACGTGCTCTTTCGTTTTCTGAAATTAAAGTTGTACTGACTTTGTTGCCATGGAGATTTTTCACACCAACTTTTTGTGTCACAGCTGCTTTTCCAGCTCAGCTCCTGTTAAGTCCAGCACTTCAGTGTTTACATCTCACACACCAGTGCTGTTTTATGTGACTGACAGAGCGACAATAAGGTGGTAGAAAAGTAGGAGGAGAGGTAAAGAGAGAAGTGACTGAGTTGTGTTTGACTGAATTGCCACCGTTTGTAGAAGTTGGGAACTAAGAATGAAAACTGGCACAAGGAGTTTGAGTAAAAACTTAAGATTTATTAAACAAAAAATGCTGACATGGTCATAAAATTATGAATTAACAAAACTTGAGATACAGAGGAGAAACAGACATTCCATAAACACACACAATGCCAGACTGATGATGGCAACAACGACAAAAAAAGCTGAGGGCATTAAATGTCTGGGATTGATGATGTAAGTGGCTGCAGCTGAGGCCCTATTTACACAATGCAGACTTTGAGAAAAATATTAGCTTTTCTGCTGCAGTTCAACCATTAGTGTATACGACAACAGTGACCGTTTCTTCTGAAACCTAAGTTTTCTGAATCCAGATCTCAGATTGGAGGGTTTTAGGAGACCCTCGCAAGGTGAAATCACATTGTGCTCTTCCCACGGCTGTGGCCAATGGTTTTTCTGTGCGTGTGCAAGCAGCAGAACAACCATCAGCCATAAGCAACAGCTGATGGCAAAGTTTTGTTTGTACTGCTACACCTTTTACAACATGCAGGAGCAGACCAACCTCCTCCTCTCTTCAAAAGATGGTTCTTGCGTTTTCCACTACTTTGATTCTCGTGCTGGGACTGCATGTGCATTTTGTTGCAGCTCAGAAGCAGTGTTGCCAGATATACAATAATTACTTTTTTTTTTAGCACTGCTTCTTTTCTAGGCACTGGAAAAAAAACCTCAAACAAATAAAACCTCACTTATTAAACTACAAAGCTAAACAAGAAAACACAAAAGCCAAGAAACATGAAGAAATCATGAAAACATCAAGCAGAGGAGCTCCTTCAGTGGTAGACTGCTGTCCCAGGCCCAGTCCTGCTCCACAAACAGATCCAGGACCTCCTTTTTCCTTCAAGCCATCAAACTGTTCACCTCCTCCCCATACAGTAAAAATAGAGCTTTGTAAATCTGCCATATCCCGGACACTTATGTATGTGTATGCATGCAATTTACAAGTATATACATGTATGTGTACGCTTATATGTGTATGTATGTATACCTTTATATAGGGTAATCATGAATGTGGTACTCACTAACACCTTGTGCATGTGCTTATTGTCTTTTTTTTTCAAAATTTTTGTATTCTGCTTCTTTTTTAATTATTTCATGTGTATTTTTTTCTGTATAATTACAACATGCTACTGGATGCCACAGATTTTCCCCTGGGATTAAGAAAGTATCTGTCTCTCTGTCTGTATGTCGATCTATATGTGCTGATGTTTAATATACCGCACTTTTACAATATTAGTATTTAGCGAATATCTTAGATTTTTGTTTTAGTGTATCGTTTAGCGTTCATTTAACTTATATCAGTGTATATATTAGATCCTTACATACTGTTACTTTTTATACTTTATATTTTTGCCATTTTTCAGTGTAATTGTGAACTTGAGTACACAATTTTGTTCCACCTCGTATACCATATGTGATGTGAATGGCAATAGTGATCTATGAACCTTGATCTATCTATCCAACTCTGTATCTACTGTAAATCAAAGTAAATTCACAAGTTTCAAGAAACACACAGAAACACAAGTTTTTGACAAAATCTTTAGATTTCTGGCCTGACTGGTAAATTAGTTCTATGTTTAACTCTGTATCAGATCTAGTGACTTTTATTGTATCTGTGGCTTTTCTGTAGAACGTTTGGCACCGGCGAGGTGGTTTGGCATCAGATCTCTTTTCACACAATGACAGAGCTAACCGCAATTGGAGCTCTGTCACCTTTAATATCCATGCCTGTACAAATGTGGTATTGCAGCTGCTGCCCTACAGTCATATTGCAACACAACTGGCGAGATGTAAAACCATAGATGGTATCAGATCAAGACCAAAGCAGCTACTCCAGTACTGATTAATGAAATATGCCTTTATGGACACACCAATCCAATAATTGCAATCATCATTTTATATATTATCTATTTTTAAACTCCACTTTTAGTCTTTTAAATAACAATTTAAAGCTAAAACATGTTTATTGTTGGACTATGGTTAACTACCCCACCCAAAAAATAAAAAGTTCAAGTTCAATACAAGTTCTTATGTGGTATAAAATATAATTTGCATCATTTATTGAGTTCTATTTAACACAAACTAAGTCAACATAAATCCCAACTTAGAAAAGAAAATACTACAGCGTTTGCTTAGAAAAAACGAGACTTCCTTCAGCCTACGTTTGCTTTCTTCCTGTTATTTTATTACATCCTGCTTTTACTTTCCTTTCGCTCCAACTCTCTTTTGCCATCATTCACTGTTCTTTCATTTCTTTTTGACCTCTATCCTAATTGAGTTGTGTGTTGTCATGCTGGCAGTCCTCCTCAAAGCTCTCTTATAGTTTTGACCAAAGAGTGGCTGTGTGAGTGATGTGTGTATTGTATGTCCAGCAGTCTCTCATGTCCAAGCCGCTCTGTGGAGCACTCATATATCAACCTTTGAGCCCTGTGTCACATAATGGAATGAGGAGTGACTGGCTGACAAAGCAGGCATGAAAGGGAGTAAGAGAAAAGTGTCAGGAGATAAGGAAATTACTGACGGAGAGACAGGCAATTGACTGTGGGACTCAAATTCAATCTTTCATTCTTTCATGTTTTTTCGTTATTCTTTATGGCATTGTAACTGCACACATTCGGGTTCAAAAAGCATCTCTGAAAAGCTTTTGTTATTCCAACACCTTCTATTCTTACTCTGCGCTTCACAACTCTTTGAGCTTTTCTGCCTCTTTTATCTCGACAAGGGTAAATGCTGTAATCATTATGTTTTCAAGCTCAAATTATCACTGCCTTTAAAATATCTTGTCCCTTTCTCTTTTTCATAGACGTACTTTTTATTGTGTTCGTTTCTTAAATTTGAGGAAATCAGCTAGGACATGTCATTATTTGTGGTGAACAAGTCATAGAGATGAATTATACAAGCAACAACGTCTTTTATCAAAGAAAACTAAAAGACAGATATACATAACATTATTTTCATGTGCTTTTACATAAAACGTATTTGTGATTCACATTTATTTTAATACAGTTTCAGTTTAAAAGATTTTATTCATGTTTTAGAACCAAATAAAGGCTTAGGAAACAATTTTGCAGATCAGCTAATTGTCATGACGGATCAAAGCACCACATACAAACTGTTATTCAATAACTGATAAAATTTACTGAAAGTTTTGGCTTAGCTTTTAATACTGATGGTATTTCTAAAATAAATAAATACATATAGTCAACTGCTGTGTACAGTTTTGTGGGTTTCTCATGAGTAGGTCAGCAATTCAGTTCGAGCTGAGTTGCTGGTTTCAGAGCTGATGTAGAAATGTTACCAGATGGATAGAAATGCTTTTGAAGAAGCAAAACAAGTATAGAGATCAATGCACAATAAATAAATAAACTGTACCATTCATCAGTTTTCTGAATTTGCTTTAATGTTTCCTGCATTAGGGCAATTGAGAAGAAAGAAGTGGAAACAGGTTGGCAATCCATGATAGCACTAATAGACAAATCCATTCAGAACTACATTCAGATAGATAATCACCAGTTAACATACTTTAAGTATCATATTACAAAAGTATATGAATACTACAAACCTAGGTGAAAAATCTCATTAACAGACAAACATGCAACCTTCAGGCAGAAGGATTTATACATTTTCTACTAAACCAAACATTTATCTTTTGTAATAATTATCTTACCACAGTGAATTTGCCTGATCTCATCAGATCTCGTAAGCGAAGCAGGGTCGGGCCTGGTTAGTACTTGAATGGGAGATCGCCTGAGAATACCATGTGCCACAAGAATTGGGGCTGCTGTAGTGTAGAGGTAGGGCAGCCGATTTGGAACCAGAAAGTTGCAAGTTCAACCATACCCAACTGCCACGGTGTCCTCGAGCAAGACTGCGGCAGTATTTGAATTTCGGGACAGCCACTAACACGGTTCTGTAATCATCTTTTGAATAGGTTGCAGTGAGTGAAGGTTGATTCTCACACTTCACAGTTTCTTGCGATTGTGTCAGGTGTACCCCAAGACTCTATTCTTGGTCCAGCTCTTTTCTCCATATTTATAAATGGTATCTTGTATTCTGTAAGTGAGGCCTTCGTCCATTTATATGCCAGTGACATTATTTTATATACTTTTGGTTCTACTCCGAATGAGGTTGTGACATCCCTTGCATGTGGTTTTCTTGAAATCAAGCAGACCTTTTCTGACTTAAATTTGTTTTTAAATGCCAAGAAAACTAATGTTATGTGGTTCAGTCATGGATTAGAGTAGTTATCCACAAAAACTGAGAGGATTGGGTGCAATATTTCGAAACCAGTGCTAGTTGCAGTAGATTAGTTAAATATGGATGTGAATATCCCAGCAATGTCTTATAAATGAGGGTAAACCAACAAATTTCACGATGAGTATGTAGAGAAGCCCTTGTAACAAGAGAGTAGAAGCAACAATGAAGAGCTCTAAAAGAAGCATTTGTAACAAAGCGAATAGCAGAGTGATACATTTTTTTCTAGCTTATGAATGACACTCTTACAAGCATGTCTGTAATTTATGTCTCTATAATCCAACAGAGGTAGAATGTTTTTTCAACAATGGTGCATTTTGCAGCTAATGAAGATCGATTTCTATATAGGTAACCAATTCAAGTTCAAGTTCAAGTACGTTTATTGTCATTTCACCACATGTGGTACATGAGGTGGAACAAAATTATATACACAGGGTCCCAGTCACATACAACAATAGCAAAAATGTAAAGTGTAAAAAAAAACAGTAATGAAGGATCCAAGATATACACCAAGACATACGTGAACGTCAAACAGCATGCCAAAAGATCCAAGACACACTAAACACTAACAATGCAAAACAATACAGCGTAACAACAGCAGCACAAATAGGTCTCGCTTTAATCTTATATATATTATAAACTTCTCTTCTATAATATTAACGTTTACAGTTTTGAAGTCCACCGAGGTGGGTATGGTTCATCGACCAAGTCTCGCTTTGGCTCTGTGGCCTTTGCCTCTGCTGCTCTAACGGTCTGGAATCTGCATTTAGGTCTGACCTCACTTGTCTCAGTTTCTAGTTTTAAAACTCGTTTAAAATCCATGTTTAAAGATACATGCAAATGTTTTCATGTTTAGTAATGTTGCTGTTTGACAACGAGCTGGTGTTAAATCTGTGATTTCCTTGTTTGTTATTGACTCCTATATTTTTATGGTTTTTCCTAACTCTACTGTTTCCCTTCCCTTGACCCTACCAGTGCCTGCTGGTGCTTGCCAGACCAGCACTGTAAATAAGAATTTGTCCTTAGTGTGTATGCCTGGTTAAATAAAGGTGAAATGGAAAAAAAAAGAAAGGAAATGAAAGAAACCTATTCCCTAGCTGCTCCCTGGGTGCTTACATAGCTGCCTGCTGCTCCACATGGATGTATGTCACATGTGATGGGTTAATTGCAGAGCATACATTTCATCTATGTACAGAAACATACAATGACACATAGCACTTTCTTTCTTTCCCTTAACTTTATTTTGTGAGTTTTGAGCTTCATTCCTTTTGACTGTGAGTAGCGATATGGCAAACAAATGAAAAAAAGGTGGGGTGGACGGTGGGGGCGGGGTCAGTAAAATAAAATTATGCACATACACCGACCGCAATAATTTAAACATCTACACTACAACTGATAAGAAGCTGGTGTTATAGTCTACAGCTCTAAAAATGTATAAGTTTTATAGACAGACGTCTTAATTGGGAGCCTGATTTTACTGGCAGACTTGCAGCTCTAATCCTGTTTTGAAACATCACACTTTTCAGTGTTGTGGTTCAGATAACATGATCCAATAAAACAAATCTGAATAAAAGTTTATAAAAAAAAAATGCTCTAAAGCTCTTAAAAGCCTTTCTGGCAAAGTCGAGCATGCCCAATTTAATGAACATAAGCCATTCATTAAAACATAAAAAAAATAATTAAAAAATAAGCATACTAATTCATCCATGGAAGTGAAGCTAATTTGACACCTAAAATCAGGCAACAGTGTAGCAGCAAATATGAAAAGCCCACCATCACCATCATTATAGGCATGCTGAGTGAACCTAAAATATTCATGTAAACCTCTTTTTGTGAAAGATAAGTGCTATGATTAGACAGTAAAATTACATCCTGAAAATTACAAAATAAATTTGAATTATAAACAACTGCCTGCCTGATCCACCAAGCAGGATACATTATTCTAAGAAATTATTTATATCAAACTTTCCAAAGTTAAAGGGTGGAAATCGTTGGTTACGTACTGTAACCCCAGATTCTATGAATATAGGCGTAGCCCTTTAAGGCTGTCGCTGATGGTTTATCCCGTTATGCGCAGCATAAGCACTGAAAAAAATTAGTCCACGCCCACCTGCTGTGTGGGCCCCACCCGGTCCGTATAAATTACGTTAAGAGCGGGAAATCGGCTCCCAAAATAGCTTTTTTCTTCAGCCATTTAGGAGCCAGTGAGGCCCGACGCTTAAAGGGCTACGCCTATATTCATAGAATCTGGGGTTACAGTACGTAACCAACGTTCTATTTCATATAGGCTTCGCCCTTTAAGGCTGTCGCTGATGGTTTAAGGGCGAAGCGGATGTGGTCCTCGCCTCACTGGGTCCATTCGAACACAGTAAGAAGCGGAAGCTTGCCCAAAAAGCGTCTTGTCACTCAGCTCCCCGTGTGCATAAACTACGCATCGCGTAATTATGTGCCATGCACAGACGCATGTTGTGTAACTATGCGTTCTGACAAACATGAATACCCCGGAAAAACTTTCAACGGGAAGAGGAAGTTTAAAAGAGGGGGGGAGGGGGGCATGAACCAACTGGTTCATGGCTGAACAGTATAAACAGATTAATGTCCATGAATTGATCAATAATCAAATGAACTGATTGTTAACAATAATCATGAACTGATTAGTGACAATAGAACCAAAATCACAGACACGACTGTGACTGAAAACAACATCTCACACTGTAATGCATGCAGACAGAAGTGAGCTTAAACAGAGTTCCATGAGAACAACAATACTCATTCTGTTAGGGCACTAAGGACAGAATGTGTCATGGAACGAGCCGTTACATCACGTAGGTAAAAGCGAATAAATGAGCAGGGTGTTGACCATGCAGCCGCAGTGCAAATGTCCTACATTGACATACCATTATGCAGAGCAGTCGAAGATGCGATACCCCTGGTCGAGTGTGCTTAGAGGTTGACAGGAGGCCCTAAATCTGATGCTCTGTAGGCTTCAGAAAAAGGCCTCACGCAGCCAGTGTGACAAGCGCTGGATGGATAACGGCGACCTGCAGAAGCATCTCTATAATGCACAAACAATTGTTGAATTTGAACGCATTGCAGCTGTGCGCGTTACGTAACACGTCAACGCCTGCACCGGGCAGAGAAGATGAACAGATGCTTCCCCTTCTGATCTGTGGGGGGGAAAAGACCCCTCCAACGACATCACTCTTGATTTAAAAGAGCTCGTGATGTTTTAGGCATAAAAGCTGGGTTGGTCTTAAAACAGCTGAGCTGCCCGTCAGCCTAATTCTAAGGCATGACGAAACAACAGAGAGGGCAGATAATTACTTACCCTCTTAGCGGGTGTAAAACCAGCAGCAGGACTGTTTAAAGAGACAAGAATTTAAATGAAAACTGATCCAGAGGCTCAATTGAAGCTTTGATCAGGGCTCGCAGGACCAGCGTTAAATCCCACTGTGGAACAAGTGGGCATGAAACAGGCCTACATCTCTGTACACCTTTTAGAAACCGCTTCATCAGCGGGTGATTAAAAGCTGTTCTGTCTCCAAACCCTTTGTGGCAGGAAGAGATGGCTGCAACGTACGTTAAAGCGTACTGAAAGCCAACTCCCTATCCATCAGGTGTTGTAGAAAAAACAACACGCTGCCTAAAAGGCATGAAGTGGTCTCTAAACCTTCTCTGTACACCAGCGCTGAAAAGCCGTACCCTTGATGTGTACAGAACTGTGGTAGATGCAGCACGTGAATCTTGAATTGTGCACACTATCTCCTGAGGGAGACCCATCCTCTAAGTGGGACCGCTCAGCGGTCAAACCCACCGGTGTTGACCTATTTCTGGGTAACTCTTGGTCGCTCCTCCTGCCTGAAGGAGAGCATCCTTCCTCCACGACAGTTCCACGGCGACCCCACAACAGACGTTGCAGGCCTGGGAACCATAGTGCGTTCACACGCCGGGAGCCACCAGGAGAGCTGTCAATCCCTCCTCCTGAAACTCGGTTCATGGACCGTAAAAAACAGAGGAGGTGAGGGAAAAGAAACGCGTAAAAAGCGTTTTGGGCCACCGACTGTGAGCAAATGCGTCCCCCCCCAGCGATGGATCGTCTCGCGGGCTCAGGGAAAAAACCGTAGTTGACATTGCGCGTTCTTCTCGCGTCGCAAACAGGTCCACAGCTGCTTTGCCAACTTCTGCTGTGTCTGAAAAACATCAGATCCGGATGGAGGATCCGGTCCACATAACGTGGGCCGCCCTTGGACGTCACATCAGCCCCTCTGTTCAGAACATCGGATATGTAAACCGCTCTAATAAAAGCAAGTTGATGAACCCAACTCAGTAACTTCCGCGCAATGTGTAACATCTGGGCTGAACGCACACCCCCCTGGCGGTTTATGTACGCAGCAGTCACCATGTTGTCTGTGTGAATCAACACGTGTTGATTCTGTAGCACGGGAGCAAAATGTTGAATCACATTCAGCACTGTGCGACACTCCAAAACATTGATGTGGGCTGATGTGCGGTGGGGCCACAGCGCCCCTACTGCTTGAGATAGGCATGTTCCCCCCCCAACCTGACAGAGACGCGTCCGTGAAGACTGACACGTGACGTGGGTCTGCTGACGGGGACTCCCTCTGACAGAGCCAGGGTGTTTCCCCAGTGTCGGAGGTCTGCTCCCATGGAGGGAGGGACAGTGATCATCCGTCTCTTTTGTTTTACTGGATCCACACGCAGACGCGTAAACCACCTCTGGAGGCGTCTCATGTGTAACAAACCCAGCGGGACTACTGTGTGAGCTGATGACGTCATTCCCAACAGCTTCATGACGGAGACAGCTGTTACCACTTTGCCAGGTCTTACGTGGCGTAATTGGTTTTTAGAGTGTCGATTCTTGTTTGTGATAAACGAGCCGTCATGGTAATTGAGTTTAATTCCACTCCCAGATAACAATTATCTGGGCCGGGAAAATCGAGCTCTTCTTCCAGTTATGGCGAAGCCCAGATTTAGCAGGTGTGATGCTAACACCTGAGCCTGTATCAATGCTTCCTGTCTGGAGTGAGACAGGGGCAGCAGGTCGTCCAGGTAAAAACAAAAACTCTCATCCCTGCTTGTGCAGTGGATGCAGGGCTGTCTCCACACACTTTGAGAACGTACGAGGCGCGAGGGAGTACCCAAAAAAGGCAACCTGTTGTACTGGTACTTCATCCCTTGAAAGGCGAAACGCAGAAATTTTCTGTGTTTTGGGATGATTGGTGTGTGAAAATAGGCATCTTTTAAAACGATGGAGACAAACCAGTCGTTTTCCTGGATGTTGTCCAACAGCTGTCTGTTCATCAACATGTGAAAAGATCTGTTCATGATCGCTTTGTTGAAAACTGACAGATCCAGAATCGGTCTCATCCCTCCGGTCCTTTTGGGGACCGGGAAGTAGCGTGAGTAAAACCCTGTGTTTTCCTCCTCGTTGGGAACTCTTGAGATTACACCTTTTATCAGAAGCTCTTGGACTTCTGCATTTAAGGCTGAGACTTGGTCTGGTGATGACAGGACCGTCTCTATAACTCCTCCGAACGGAGGGGGTCGGGTTGCAAACTGCAGCATGTAACCCTTGCATAACACTCTGTCCATCCATCTGTCCGGTGAGCATGTTTTTAACCACTCTGCGTGACGTTCGTGGAGTGGACGTGCGTTTAAATGATGTGCCGTGTTTTGAACGGATGTCATCCAAACCTCCGCCTCGACCGCCGTCATGCGTCGCGGAAATGTTTTCCGCGTGACCCAAGGCGAGGCTTTCTCGAAAGGGCTGTTCTGCGCGCGCCCGTGCGCTGTGACTGGATCGCGGACCAACCTTCATGTCCGGGCGGGGCGGTGTGTGCTGAGGCGAGGCGTGTGTCAGCTGATGACGTCGTGAGGCTGCACGTTTAACGTCGCTGTGCGAACGTTGAGAGGTGGAGGGCGTGACGTCATCAACGCCGTGCTGTCGAAGTGAAGGTTGTGAGCCTCGCGGGAGCGCACGTTTCCTCTGGAGGGACGCGCGCCGCTCTCGCTGAGGGCGGGGCCCGTCATTGGATTCATTCAGCTGTCTCACGCTTATGCCGCCGTGAGCTGCTGATCGCTGAGACGCGGTGGATGACGGTCACTCGCGTTCATTCAGGAGAGGCGTGTGTTGTTTTCGCTGAGAGCAGGGACCTCCACCGGACCCGGCCTGCGGTCCCACATTTATCCCGATGTGGGCCGGTGAGCGCCGGGCAGCTGTGCGTGCATCATCGACACAGTGCCGTTTGGATGGAGGCTGCTTGTCTCGCTCGGGAGCGCGTTAACACCGTTGGGAGGTGATCGTGCGGGTCTGATTGACAACAAGTTATTTCGCTTACCGTGGTGTCACGTGAGCGTCTGGGCATGTGAAGGAGCGGCGGTGGATTTAAAAAACCTTTATTTAAGGACACCGGCTCTTATGAGTGGAGGATGTGTGTGTAGCGGCTGTGAGCTCATCCGAGCTTACAGACTGGCTAAAAACAGGCATTTTGATCTTTGAAAAATCATTTATTCAATTCCTGTGTCATTTATACACACATCCTCCACAGACCGTCATTTCTTAAAACTTCTCCCCCGTGAGCCCTGCAGTTTGTTTGCTCCGAGCGCCGTCTGCAGGCGATCTCTGGGGAAAACGCTGAAGTGCAGGCTGCCGGACTGAGGAGGGGTGGTCTCTGGCGGGCGGGGCTGGTGGTGGAGCTGGGCGAGACGAAGCTGCTGCTGCCGTGGAGCGTCGATGTTTCTGCCTCTGCTTTCGACGATCTCTCCAGCGGGCTGGAGGACGGAATGAGCCGCGCGGCTTGATGAGATGGCGTACAGCTTCCGACGTCTCCTCCGACTGCTTCGAATTCGTCAGCATGGACGTCAAGCTGCTTCCGAACAGCGCGTCCGATGAGATGGGGCCCTCCATCCGGTCTTTGTGCAACTTTTCCGGCAGCAATGGAGAGTGACGGAGCCAGATGGAACGTTGGATTACCGTCATCCATGCTACAATCCTCGACAGGCAAACCGAGGGAGCGGCGCACATGTTGAGGATGGCGTCTGCCGATTACACAGGGAGCTCTTTGTCTCCTCCGGCAGGTCTGAGGTCTCCAGCCTTTTCGACATGCTAAATGCTAGCAGCGCATGTTGTTGCTAACTGCGGTTGCCTGAAAACACGTCGGTGGGCTCGATTGGAGAGCTTTGGTCGCCGTCTGGTTCCTCCGGAGGGACGGGACGCTGCTCCGACCTGGACAGCTTCGCTCCGGAAGCTTCCGCGAGGCTTGGCTCCAGGGGAGGGAACCGAGGAATAGCGTCAGTTGCCTTACAGAAGGAGTTCTTTGTCTCCAAGGCAGGTCTGCGGCCTTCAGTCCCTTGGACATGCTATATGCTAGCAGCGCACGTTGTTGCTAACTGCGGCTGCCTGGAAAAAACACGTCAGTGAAAAATAACCTTTCCGCCGATCATCCGAACTGGCGGGAAAAGGCGAGGGACGTAGAAAAAAGGGGTCCCTTCATGTCAGCCTCCTCCCGGGTTCCGCCGGGCAACCCCTGAGGGCGCTGTCGGCCGGGAGCGGTGTGATCGCCGATGCGAAACGAGGTGGGATGGGGTGAGCATTCACTCAGCCCCCCTCCACCTACACTACACTCCCCGGGAGGGAATGAGCAGCGGGGGCTGCAGCTGAGCACACCTTGCCCCGGAGGAACCATCCGGTTCGCCCCGAGGGTCGGCGATAAGAGGAAAAACACAAGATGGCGTTGTCCAGCGTGTAATGACCTGTCACTGGGAAATGTTCCCCGACGCTTACCTTGGAATAAGACTGCTGTCATCTTCTCCTCGGGGAGGAGAACTCACCGGACGACCGGAGGTCGACTGCCGGGCCAAGCATCTTCCGCAAAGGTTGGTCATTTACACAATTTATCTTCTTTGTTCTTCTGACAGTGCTATATTAGCTCGCTGAAGAAAAAATGGGAGCTGATTTCCCGCTCTTAACGTAATTTATACGGACCGGGTGGGGCCCACACAGCAGGTGGGCGTGGACTAATTTTTTTCAGTGCTTATGCTGCGCATAACGGGATAAACCATCAGCGACAGCCTTAAAGGGCGAAGCCTATATGAAATAGAAGCATCACTTTTTAGGTGTGAGTATTGGTTGTTTTCAATTGTGTCATCAGCATATGTTTCATTAAGATAGAGCATAAAACATTTTTATCACTTAGCTTATTTTTTTTTCAATTCCTAAAAACACAGTCTGGGATACATATATAAATAAAAAGTACACAAATACATTTAGTTTACTGGGATGTATAGGAGCCAAACTGTAAAATATTTCACTACAGTTGATTTATGGTGAAAGAATTGCACAAACTAATATCTGCACTTATAAGCACACAACTGCACCCACAAGCACAACAAACGTATGCTTTTGTTGCCAGCCTTCAGCATTGACCTGTGCATGCTGTTACTGTGGTGATACAATTTATTAATTAATCTACTGTATGACTGGCCTGTCAAAGGACAGATCTAATGTGGTGCAGGCCTTGTAGATGAGAAAGAAGAGAAAAGGCTTTATCACTGATGCCAATTATGTCTCACACAAACAGACACAGATGAGATAAACTGTGACCACAGAGCTGAGTCTGTACACAATAATGTTGTAGATGTAACTACTCAAAACTGTTGACCTGGAACATGGCTGATATGTTGGGTCCAAATGTGAGATCACGGCAGATGCTCCAGGCTGTTACAACATGATATGGCCCCAAAAGGCCACCAGTTTAGCAATAATTAAACAACAGTGCCCGGCTTAGGAAACGAACAGTGATCCACAAATGTGACAATGAAAATTGGACTAAAGGTTATCTTGTTTGGAATTTTGAAAACCTCATTCTGCAGTGAATTGAAAAAAAAAACAAAAAAAAAAACGTATAATTATCTGCCAGTAATTATGAAATTACTGGCATAATTACAGAAAATGAAATTATAAATATATTTCATTTGGTACAAAACTGCTACACCATACAGTCACACACAATGGACAAAAAAAATAAATATAGAGGCCTTTAAGGCCCTTTACATCCACAAGGATGGAGAAGGTGAGATGGTTATTGTCCCTGGTCGTAGAGCGAAAACTGGTAATTGGAAATATCCTCTGCCTTCATATTGTGAGCATGATAACTTCAAAAATAAGTGAGGCACCAACTTCTATTTTGGTGTGTTGCTGCATTTAGGCATAAGAAAGTTCCCCATCAAAAACTGGCTTGCCATGTTAAAACCCAAAATGGCTGCCACCCTATATGTATATAAGTAAACCTCTTGAGCTAGACTTCAAAAATAAGCAATGTGCTGACTTCCATTTTGGTTTGTGGCTCCATCTAGATCGGGGTGTCAAACTCACTTACAAAAGGGGGCCAAAATTAAAAGCTTGTTCAAACTAAGGGCCAGTTTCAGAATCTATATTAACTCAAGATAAGATAACCAACATCTTTTCTTTGTTGGAGGTTCCTCAACAAACATGTCATTGGTCTCATTTGATGTTCTCTGTTGCACTTTTGAAATCATAATCAAAGCAATAAAGGTCCATGCTCAATAATCCAGGTATACAAGCCAACAATTTTCAGTCAGGTCATCTGGGCAGTTTCTTTTTTGCTGAAACGTTTCACCTTCCATCCTGAAGGCTTCATCAGTCAAGGAAACATAAAACACAAAACTGATTCTTCCCCCAAACAGCTTACTTCAAAGTGGAAAAAAACAGTTATGTTGGTGCTAAGGTGGTGTCTTTGGCATGCCCTCTCCTCTTGTGCCAGCCCTCTTCCTCGTCGACAGTCAAGTCAACCTGGATCAAAACCAAAAAGTTTGACATGACCAGTTTGACATGACTGTCAATGAGGAAGAGGGCCGGCACAAGAGGAGGGGACATGCCAAAGACACCATCTTAGCACCAACATAACTGGTTTGTTCCACTTTGGAGTAAGCTGTTTGGGGGAAGAATCAGTTTTGTGTTGTGTGTTTCCTTGACTGATGAAGCCTTCTGGATGGAACGTGAAATGTTTCAACAAAAAAAGAAGCTGTCCAGATGACCTGACTGAAAATTGTTGGATCATAATCAAAGATTACTGAAAAAAATTCAAGTGATAAAAATATTTTACGTTTAATGTATCATCTTGGGGGCCAGATAAGGTGTCAACGAGGGTCACATTTGGCCCCTGGGCCTTAAGTTTGACATATGGGCTTAGAACGTCGAACCAAAAACATTAAGATTTACTTCCAGTCCCTGTTCAATTCTAGTCCAGAAAAATACTGATCTTCGAAACATCAAACATTTACTTTTCAAACCCCTTTGCGACGTGGCACATCTGTGCACTGTGTGTTTGTTTACACGTGCCAACTCTGCCACATATTTTATTAATTTCATTGAATTCAGTTTACTTATATAGAGGCAAGTCACAACAGAAGTTATCTCTGAGCATGGTAAAAAAAAAAAAAAAACTTTGCATACATTATAAAAGCCAATTAGTAAAAGTTATCTATCTAAGGCAGCCAGTAGACTGCTTTGGATCTTCACTTAGTTGCAATCTCCCATCTTGAGCCAGCACAAAGGCAACGGTGGAAAGGAAAAACTCCCTTTCAATAGGAAGAAACCTCCGGCAGAACCAGACTCAAGACGAGCGACCATCTGCTTCGACCAGCTGGGATTGAAAGGACAGGAAGGAGAAACAAACAAACACAAAACGGAAAAAAAAAACAAAAAAAAAAACATGGCTTTGTTTTATTATGGAAGCCATGTGGATGTGTTGGTTCTGTTGTGTCACATCAAATAATGCTCCTTCCATGACATGTAAAATAAGTTATGTTCATAGTAAAGACAGTTTAATAAAGATGACTCATTTAAAATTCATCCATCCATCCATCCATTATCTTTACCTACTTCTTCCTTTCTGGGTCGCAGCAGTCACTGGTGCCCATATGAACCAGTGAATGTGCGAGAGGAAAAGTACACCCTGGACAGGTCTCCAGTCCATCACAGGACACAGAGAGACAGATGAAACAAACAACCATTCACTCTCTCACACACACCTAGGGACAATTTAGAGTACCAGTCAGCCTAACATGCATGTTTTTGGTCTGTGGGAGGAAACCGGCGTCCCTGGAGAAAACTCCACGCATGCACGGAGAGAACATGCAAACTCCACCCAGAAAGGGCCCATCTTCTCGCTGAGAGATAACAGCTCTACTAACTGAGCCACCTCATTTATAATATTTTATTTTATTTTATTTATTTATTTAGCCATTCAGTGTAGTTAAATTAAGCAGGACATCTGAAAATACAAA